>NC_139655.1:14158966-14196466 GCF_951799395.1 Argentina silus
CTCTCTGCGTCTCAGACAGCTTTGTGGTCGCGGTCTCTATCACGTGACATGGCAGACATTGGAGGTAGAGAGGAAGGGAGGGAGGAAAGGAGGGAGTAAGGGCGGAATGAAGGAAGAGAGGAAGCTCCAGACATCAAAATCAAGGTCACCCACTGATTTCATACCACAGACCCCCCCCTACACCCACCTTTTTGAAAGAATGCAAAACAATAAAATTGTTTATATGGGAGAGAGAGGAACATGTCCGCTTTCCCCTCTCTTTTTATCTTTAACTATAACCCCTCTTTCTCTTTCCCCTCTCTTTTTATCTTTAACTATAACCCCTCTCTTTCTCTTTCTCTCTCTCTTTTTATCTTTAACTATAACCCCTCTCTTTCTCTTTCTCTCTCTCTCTCTCTCCGTCTAGCTCTCTCTTAACCTCCATAACTCTGTCCCATCTTTATTCCGTCTTTCTCCACTTTGTTGCTCTCTCTTTTCTCTCTTGTCTCTCTCTCTCTTTTCTCTCTTGTCTCTCTCTCTCTTTTCTCTCTTGTCTCTCTCTCTCTTTCTCTCTCTTCATCTCATCTCCGTCTTCTTCATTCTCTCAGCTTCCTGTCTTTCCTCAAGCATGTAAATGGTGCTGCCGAATCCAGGGGGACGAAGGAAGAGGGGGATGATGTGTTCTAAGAAATTAGGTCATGAAAACAGAGAGGACAGATAGGAAATAGCTGCGTGTGTGTGTAGGTGGGTTGTCAGGTAGCCCACCATAATAAACTGAGAAAGGACCAAAGCATTGACTGCACTCTCCTGGAACTTCACTAGATCTGACTTGTATGAGGAAAACATATTTGATTATCACTCATTTTGGGAGTGCTGAACAAGAAAAACAGTAGCAAATAATAAAATAAAAACAAACATATTTGATTTCACTCTTACTGTGAAAGAAATAGTCTTGTACTGCACTGCCTCAAAATCATATAACTCCCTAAATCACCCTTCAAAGTGATAGCGACGCAGGAGGAATGTACCAACGTGTGTCTTCATTGATCTTACAGGACATCTGGTGTTGGCACGGATCGTACCACCTTGTAGTCAGAGAAAACAGTGTGTTCAGGTGAGGGCATGCCTGAACAGACCTGCCAGTGTGCTTCTGAGGGGAAACACAGGAACCCTGCAGAGCCCTGCTCTCTCCACTCTCCTCTATGTACTGGCACCATACCATGTTAATACACAACCACACCGGACTCTATCTAGCAACAACTACAAATGTTTAACAAAACACGCACAACCGAGTTTGGTGTTCATAAACCGCCAACAAACCAGTTGAAACTGACTCATAACAGATTTGAATCAGAACTGGATCAAGAGGTGTGTAAATGTTTCACCAATGCAGTTGTGACCAGTCCGGTCTCACTCACAAAGACATAACATGACATGAACATTGAACACACATGTGTTCAGTCACACAGTATGTGTGCAGCTTAGTTTGGAATCATGGCCTGTACGGTAGGTGATGCGAGACTGAGACAGAGACACCCCTATGGACCTCCACGTTCACCAGGGTGGCTCACCATCACACCACCACCACCATGCCCAGGGAAGGACTGGCTCTGGGGCTGGAGATGAGGCTGGGTAGGGCGATGGGTGATAACACCATCCTTGTCTGTCTGTCTGTCTGTCTGTCTGTCTGTCTGTCTGTCTGTCTTTCTCTCTCTCTCTCTCTCGCATGTACGCACGCACACACACACACAAACACACACACACACACACACACACACACACACACACACACACAAACACACACACACACACACACACACACACACACACAAACACACACACACACACACACACACACACACACACACACACACACACACACCCACCAGGGTGCACCAGGAACACTATCCCGAGCCCCTAACCTTAACCTCACTCCTAACTCTATGCCTAATTATAATCCTAAATTAAGACAAAGTAGCTAATTAATTCAGAAATCTCAACATTTTCACTTTGCAGCATGGCTATATGAGTACGGAGAGGAGACATGCTAAAGATCAAAAACCCTGGTCAAAGGTTAAGGTCTTAAAGCGGTCCTATTAAAGCTACTCTAATCTAGAATAATCAAATATAATCCATAAAGGGTCTAGCCGTAATCCCAGAGGGTCTTTAAGGCGGGTCAGGGGATCCACAGATGATCTGGTTTTAAGGCTTCAGATTAGGGCTGGTGGTCTGGGGATGGCGTGAGAGTGGAAATAAAAGGGTAGAATTCTCTGCAGATGTTACTAGAGTGGTGGTGTGAGAGAGAACAGCTCAGGGTCCCTCCAAATGACATCTTAGATGAGAGTGAGTGAATGTCGAATGGCTGTTTGAAGTATGCATGTTTGATTGAAGTATGCATGTTCGATTGAAGTATGCATGTTTGACTGAAGTATGCATGTTCGATTGAAGTATGCATGTTTGATTGAAGTATGCATGTTCGATTGAAGTATGCATGTTTGATTGAAGTATGCATGTTTGATTGAAGTATGCATGTTCGATTGAAATATGCATGAAGTATGCATGTTCGATTGAAGTATGCATGTTCGATTGAAGTATGCATGTTTGATTGAAGTATGCATGTTTGTCTTTTCAGTGGAAGCAAAATGAAAAGGGTCACCTCAGCATTTGGATTGTGTTTGGACTCTGTCTGTCCCAACATTCCACAGAGAGACACGAGGTAGAGAGAGAGAGAGGGGGGGGGGGGGGGGCAACTCTAAAGCCTTAGATCATACAGAGATGGACCGGAGTAAATAAGGAACTCACTAACAACCACTCTCTGTTGACTCTCCTCTTGAGACTGGGGGGGAGGGAGGAGGGAGAGGGAATTAGGGAAAGGGGGCAGACGGGACAGGGGGAAAGTAGAAAATGGGAGCGGGTAGGGGTATGTGTGTGTGTGTATGACAGAGAGAGAGGATAAGGGAATAGGGTAATTCGTTATGTAAACACTAGGGTTTGTTAAGGACTATTCACTCCACCTGTTAATCCTAATGGCATTTGCACCCCATTCACACTCCAGTGTCGGTTCCTCATTGGACGTCTGCTGCACACACACGCACACATGCATGCCCGCTTTGTGTGTGTGTATGTGTGTGTGTGTGTGGGGGGGGGGGGGCTGTTTTGAAAGCTGTTACCTGTGCCACTGCCCGTGAAAGAGGCACAAGGCCCCCTCCTCCCAGCAGGTGAGATAAAGCAGGTGAGATAAAGCAGGTGAGATAAAGCAGGTGAGATAAAGAAGGAATTTGCGTGACTTTCAGGAGAGAGGGATGAAGGGAGGAAGGAGAGAGGGATGAAGGGAGGAAGGAGAGAGGAAGAACAGAGAGAGAAGGAGAAGGAGAGGAAGAGAGAGAGAGAGAGAGAGAGAGAAAGAGAGAGAAAGAGAGAGGCTGGTCAGGAGGGAAGTCCTGCAGTCCTGACCCCCCACCCCCTCATCCCCCACCCGTCCCCACCTCCTGCCGCACCCTTCCCTGGGCCAGCCAGCCCTCCAGTCTAGGGATATCTCCACTGTGAAGGGATGTTATGGCTACACACAGAGATGCTAGCGATGACAGAGAGGAGGGCCTCTCACAGCAGGCTACGCTACACTACCTCCACCTGGGACACGGGTCACCTGACGGGTGGAGGGGTCACTGTGTGTGTGTGTGTGTGTGTGTGTGTGTGTGCGCGCATGTGTGTGCATTTGTGTGTGTGTGTGTGTGTGTGTGTGTGTGTGTGTGTGTGTGTGTGCATATGTGCACGTCTGTGTGTGTACGCGACAGGTATGTCTGTGTGTCTAACCCCTTCCCAATTCACACCCCTCTACTCTTTGAAGGGGGGATGCAGGTTCATTCAGGTATGGCAGATTCAAAGGAGAGTACATGGTGTACATTACAGGTGAACTCTCTCAACTAGCCAACAGGAGATGCATATCAACCAATGCACACAGACACATATAGCAACAAAGGGGTTTCAAATGACCTAACCCAGGCTTTATGGAATGGTTCTGTTATTACTAGTAGAGAATGATTTAAAAACTGAGAAATAAGTGGCAAAACCTTGCATTGAGGAGATAGAGAGAGAGAATATGTGTGTGTGTGTGTGTGTGTGTGTGTGTGTGTGTGTGTGTGTGTGTGTGTGTGTGTATGTGAAGAAGGAGGAGCAAAGACTAATCCAATTGTCAGAATTCCAAAGGAGATTGAGTCACTGCACTGGGTTGGAATTCCAGGTTAGCAAGCACACACAATCACCACTAGAGGGCCTCAGGGAGGGCTTGGAAATGACAAGTGGGAATTCCACCATGAGGGAATAACTTTGGTGGTTTGGTCATTCCCAAAACAAAATAAGATGTGTGTTAATACTAGTTGTGATCACCCTCATCATTCCTTTAAGAATGGGCAGTGTCTCACTGTATAAATGCAATACTTTGTGGCGTTTGAAAGGCAACAGGGTTCCTACAGCCTACATGCTCCAACATGGACCGCCCTTAATCATACATCTGACACTAGACACAACATATATCTATTCAGGATCAAATCAACAGCCTTGTAAAGAGTTAGATATACATTGCCGCCGCCGTATTCATATGAGTTAGCATTGTTTTGTTAGTGTTTGTTCTACATTAAAACCAATTATTTTGGATCATAAATGACAAAAGTGGGCATCTTTGAGCCACTGTGCCAGGGCAGGGAAGAGGTCATCTCTGTACCATAAGGCAGGGCTGGGGTAGGGTAATCCATGTGCCCAAGATCCAGAATAGAGAAAAGGGGAGGGAGAGAGAGAGAGAGAGAGAGAGAGAGAGAGAGAGAGAGAGATACTTCTGTGGATATTAAAATACCTTGGCTGAACTCTGTGATTGAGACTAATTATCAATTATCAGTCCCTTGTTAGAGAGAGAGATAGAGAGAGAGAGAGAGAGAGAGAGAGAGAGAGAAGAAAGAGAAAAGAAAGAGCAACGAAAAAGAGAATGCACAGCCATGTTTATCAATGAATGATCCTTCTCTCCGATCAGCCGTATAAAACACTGCTAATTTCTCAGAGCAGAGCTAACTCAATCACTCAGTGGCCCCACATTCTGCTTAGAGAGCTCAAGTGGTCCATGCATCCCCCACTGACAACACATGCTTGCTGCCAACTCATTTACATAAGTGGCATAGCTGTAACAGTGAAAGAGCCACAGGGAGGAGCAGCCTGGATAGAAGTCACATTCTCTCTTGATTTGCAGTAAGTCAATGGATATGGGGTCCAGTAGTAGTATTCTCACAAAAGATCAACATGATCTCTCTTCCCTCCCCATCCTCCTTTCCATATCTCCTTCCTCGTTAATGTTCTCTCTCTGTCCATCCTAATTCCTCACTGCTCTTTTCTTTCTCTTTTCTTCCTTGGACTCTCCTCTCTCTTCCTCCCTTTCCACTCCCTCTCTCCTCCCCCCTTTCTCACCTCCCTCTATAGGCTTCAAAAGGGGGCGGATCCCTTCGCTGCATAAAATGCATTCCTGAAGGACAGTGGAATCCTCTGGGGACCAATCAAAAGAGGGGAGAGTCCATCATTCCTTCCACCTCGGTTAAGAACCCCTTGACGACAATGACACACGGGGAAGTGTAGGCTGGGCTTAACTATGCATCCATACCTCACATCCACTCAGGCTCAAGCACAGATCTAGGATCAGATTAAAGCAACCCCCCAGTCCTACCCTTGACCATTATGGGGATGAAGTAATAACTGATCCAGTATCAGTAGTTACTGGTTAAGGGCACCTTCTATCTACTTGGTGTTGTATAGCCTGTGTCCACTGTGCTCTAGTGGACCAGCTGTCTCTGACGATGTGCCTGTGACATCTGGCCACACCTGGATATGTCTCATCTGTGTAGTTTGCTCACTCTGTAGCAAGAGTGCCTCTACTGTTGTCAGAACACCGACAGCCTGTAAAGGCAGTAAGACATGGAGGCAGTGAGCGGTGAAATGAACCTGGTCAGTTGATAAATGTCCTTTTGAGGGATGACACTAGGAAGTCTCGTTAAGAGGTCTCTGATTCAGAGAATAAAC
Source organism: Argentina silus (assembly GCF_951799395.1). Classification (NCBI taxonomy): domain Eukaryota; kingdom Metazoa; phylum Chordata; class Actinopteri; order Argentiniformes; family Argentinidae; genus Argentina; species Argentina silus. The sequence goes on from NC_139655.1 coordinate 14,165,003, forward strand.
CCTGTGTGATTACAGCTGCATGCCTCAGAAATGTAAACTGGTACAGACTATCCTCTTGTGCAATCTGTGTGGAGATAGCGGGATAGGGAGAGGGATAGGGAGAGGGAGAGGAGTGTCTAGAGATGTTGGTTGATATATTCCTCCCTAAGAGTATCTTTCTGAGAAATACTGGGCTTTTCTATATTTATTGCAGGACTTTGACATAATTCTGACCTGTTAGGAATAAGCATTTTGATCAATTACAACATTAACAGAAAGCATGGTTCTGCTGATGTGCATCATCCTTCAGAAAATGTACAATTATAACTAAGGCCTCTATCCAGGACAATTATAGCCTGTATCAATTAAACAATTCTAATATTAATTACAAATTATTATCATTAGAAATTAGTAAGTAGGATAATCAACTATATAAAGTGACACATCATTTGCACCTGTTGAAGACTAAATTAATTGAGAAATTGAGAATGAATAGTGTTATTGGTCAAGTGGAAAGTCTTCGCATGATAAACCATAACATTATAATTTGTCATGATTAACTTTTAATTTAAATGAAAACCGTCTGATGACGGTGCAGAGCAAACGTGTGGATGTGTTCTCACCAATGCACAGGTTAAATGCATTGCTACGTTTAAAAGGTTTTGGGGTGAAACATTTCCATCTTGTAACCTTTGGACATGAACAAATGACTGTGTGATGCGCCTCAGAATTCAGTGACGGCGAATAACACTGACTGACTCTGACTTGAACCCTGAACATCCTTCCCCTTAGTTTGCAATTTAATGAAGAAAGTTCCCTTTAAATGTCACAGAACTTACAAATCACAGAAGGAGTTGATCCTTTGTACATTGTAACATTGTCCCATCAATGGGATAGCTACTTTACTAAATTTCGTGCAGAAATATGTTCCATTGACAATAATGGCAAAAAAACTAGAAAAGGGACGGTTGGCATGTTTCTACAGGTCGTCCCGTGCAGAACAGCGCTTTGAAAAAATGTGATGCGCGCAACAGGGTAGACCGGCGATCCCCGCAGTCTTTCAGAACTATGAACAACTACAAAGCCTATGCGGACAAATGGCATATAATTGCTTGTTCCTAAATGTGCAATAACACTTTGATAATGCATGTAACATTATTGTGTATTATGTAATAATATATTCGATGCAATAAAACGTCACCTTTTGGAAACAGAACATGATACTTATTCTTAGACCGGGAGAAAAGCTACACTTGTTATAAAGTAACCTCTCTATTTATAAACTTTCGCCGACAAGACGCGGGTGAGTTTGGAGCGCTGAAGAGACAATCGGAAATATGAAATGTTACATTGGAATACATTTAAGGAGAAAATGCACCTAGTAATGCATAAATGTAGTACTTACCGCTGATTCTGACTCCTGGACCGCGATACATAGGGTTATGAACAGCAAACCCACGGCGAGGTTTCGCATACTCTTCAAGTTTTTATTCATTTTTTAAATGAATCCGCCCTCTTAATACTGACAATATCTACACAAAACACATGTGAGATGTGTCATATTAGTCTGCAAACTTTTCTATAGAACAGAATTGTTTTCAAAAAGTAATAGACGGATTCTTCTTAAGACTCCAAGCTGTCCGGTAGTGGGACCGTTCCCTTCTGCAACCCTGACTAACTTTTCTCTATCGACTTGCGAACCTGCTAGCCGGATCTACTTTGGATCTACTTTGGATCAATGCGCTGACACTTGCCTCAACAGGTCTACTTTTCAGTAACAAAGAACCTCTTAAAAAACAAAAAGCCACCGTTTTATGCAACTAATACACTTATACCATTTGGAGTAGATAGTTCGGAGTAGGTAGTTTCGGAGGCAAATGTGTTTTCTGAAAACACAAATTGGAGTAAACTGCTGAAGCGCAGGCGGATTGATACGTTTTTTCAATGCCTCAGGTTACAAGAAAAGGTTTGACATTAAACCTTGATTTGACATTTCTCAGTCCCAACATGTTGCATTCCTAACGTATTATACAGATCGACTATTTGACAAGTGTTTGAGGTGTTATTAGGCGATGGTTGACATTTTAGAGAATTGCAAACCCCTAGGCTACCTTTTTTTATATGATCAATGATCATTGCTACAACATGTTGCTTTGTGTATTGGTGGGGTTTGAATGTGAAATGTAAACATTCTATGAATGTTTTAAAAATGAAACTGTATATGAAAACATAAGAAAACATGTTATAACTAGAAAAAGGAAGTTCCTGAAGAAACTTTGTGGGCTTGCTAAATGTCTAATTATGGCAGTGGATAAAGTTTAAAGTTGTATTGGACTGTCAAGCTTAAAAGATGAAAGAGGAGTAGTGTTTGTAAATGTATGCAACTTAAAAAGGCTTAAAGTTTAAAAAGTCTAAGTATGAAAAATCTGTATAGAAGTTATTTAAGTGGTGTTAAAGTTGAATTGAGGTGTCAATAGTTTCCTATTGAAACCCATGTTAATTTATGTGACTTAAAAAGGCTTAAAGTTTAAAAAGTCTAAATAGTATCACAAGTCTGAATGAAAGTTCATTAAGTGGATTCAGTCTACACCTTTTAAAGTTGAATTTAGGTGTCAAGCTTAAAAGATGAAAGAGGACATGCATTTCAAAATGGAAGTGTTGAGTACAGCTAAAAAAGTATAAATGATATGAAAAATATTTTTTCAAGCAATTCAAGGTACACAAAAGATGGTTTGGACGATAGATAGATTAGCTGGGTAGTTCAAAGAAAGTGAAATACATCTTTCTATCATAATTGGCGTCATGATGTAATATTTGGGTAATATTAAATAAGAGTGTACCAGCCAGTGATAACTGACAAATCCACTATTGGCAGTTGAAGTTCATTTTGTATACTTTTTGACTCGTCATCTGTCAAACAGCAGAGAGATGCACCGTCACTAGCTACCTAAACCAACTAATAGTAAGGGTTTGCAGCAAACATGAGGTGAAGTTTCTTAGTGTCTGTAACTAGCTATCTATCTACCAGCATGGCATGGATAGAAACATGCCAGCTAGCTGAGTGGTCTCTCAATTACTAGCTGAGATTTGGCTGGTTGGGAACGTATGAATTTCCCGACAGAACTTCAATTTCATGGCCTTTTTCATGGCCTTTTTCATGTCCTTTTTCATTGACTTTCATTAACATGTGTAAAGAAGCCAATGGCACTTTTTGCCACGCAGCTGACAAATCGAAAGTTTGCTATTGTGACGCTTAATGATAACAACCTATTCATGAGTTCTGTGTTCCATGGCAGATGCAACAACAATGGAGCTAACAGAATGCTGGCCTAAATCAACATTCCACCATGTTAACAAGTGAGAGTTTTTGGAGTTACAAGATGCTTAATAGTTTAAAACATTTAATAGGTATCAGAAAACTTTTATCAGGGTTGGTTATTTTGAGTTTTTGACACATTTTACAGTTGGATTGGTGTGAATAGCTTAAAAGATGTAAGAGCAGTTTAAATTATTATTATTATTTTTTTTTAAATGTCATCTTTTGGTTTGCATAGACCTCCATTTTAAAATGTGCACTTTCAAGTTTCTAGTTTAAAAAGTTGAATGAGTTTCAAAAAGTGTTGGATTAGAGTTGGATTAGAGTGAAAAGTTTAAAAGAACAAATGTTGGACTTGCTGAAGCAAGCCCACTAACACAGCTATAACAGACATGCAACTATGCACAGAAGTATTTTCAACATCCACTAACCTGAATTCATATGTGGATCGAAAATAATTATTTAATCATCCATAAACTAAATAAGATGAAACTGTGATTATTGTGTCACTTCAACAAAGCAGTAATAGTGCGACAGAGTGTAATAACTGGTGCGCTAAAGTGCAGCAAGTGCCATAGGTAGGCTAGGGAATATGATTGACAGATCGAAGCCCCACCCCTTCTTCCCCTCTCAGGCACAGCGAAGTAGTTGCGGTGCGTGAAACAAGTCGGACAGGGGTAGAGCGTTTTCACAACTGAACTTTGGTGAGTTAAACTTTCTCATTCTATGTAGCGCAAACCACGAAATTATATTATAATCTCAACTAGTTGTAACGAAAATAGCTATTTGGTACTTTATTAGTTTTCCTGTGAAATTGCCCTTCTTTATCTCTCTCTATCTTTCGTCTTGCTTCTCGTCTTTACCGAAGTAGATGAGCCGCTTTTTGGATTCTTCAATGAGAACGTTTGAAGTCACTTGCAGCGGCTTGGAGTGAAGACGGGAGAGCGCCATCGATTAACTACCTGCGTTTCCCGACAAATCGCATCAAAATGAAATTCTGGTGAGTTTATTTTCTCTCAAAATTATTTTACTTCGAAGGCTAGTTTGACATTGACTGATACAAACTTACAATCGTTCTACAACTAATTTGCGGAACATTTCATTATAGTAAAGTTTATTCGAATAGCTTCCCGAAGAGGTATTTCTTTATTTCGTTTACAGGATTTGTGTATTTGCTGTCGCCCTGGCAGTTGAATCGACACACGGGGTGAGTGCGATATGTTTACTAATACATTGAAGTCGCTCTCGGGAATGTCTGCATATCATGTTGAAGCGCATTATGACACTCAGGCCCGCAGCCTTTAAGTTGCAATGTTCAATGTTGCATTGCAACTTCTAGGATTTATTTTTCGGCAACACTGTTGCAATTGCAAACATTGTAGGCTACAGCACAGACGTGCACCGCTCTGTATGCTCTAAGCGGAGAGCCCTCACAAAACTTCAAGCTTATCTCTCAGCTATATACACATTTTCTCCTTGGATGCAATGGTATGTGATACACCACGCTTTATTTTATATATGGATATTGAAAATGAATATGCATTGTTGAATGGGCTACATGTTTTTAAATGTGTTTATAACTGCAAAATAATGCCCAAACACGGTATGTACTATGACAGAGCACACACACGCACGCAGTGCGCTCTCCGCATAGAAACAAAACTCGTTTGGGTAATGCCTGTGTTTGCTTTGAGCGCTGATTCAGAAAAACCCACGAGTCGAATTGCTGACCGACTTTAACTTGAATGCAAAATTCTGAATGCATTTTGTTCTCCTCTATCGCACAGTGACAGTAATCCTTGATGACATTTTGTGAGATTTATATAATAAATCATTTTAATAAATGTGTTTTTTATAATCTTAATTTCAAAAGTTGAAATCCTTTCTACATGTCTTTAGTTTCAAATAATTCTGTTTATTACATACTTTCTGTATGGTCTGAATGGACATAATTTGATGCTCCATATTTGAGTGGGCCCGCTCAGAATTGTAAGCAATTAAAAACCCAGCCCCCTTATGAATATTTAAATGCATATTTTGGCAACACGTGCCTACAGCCCCACCTGAGAATGCCCCGTTCACTGTAGTAGTCTGAATGCAGTTGTTATACTGATGCACGTGTTCATAATGCATATATAGTTAACATTTTATGGGTCAGATTTCAGCTTGAACTAAAAGTTTTTTTTTTATGATTTAGTTATTTACTTGTAATGCATATGTAGCTACACATATACACACTCCAAATGTATATAGAAAATTATCTTTTGATATCTCAAATAATGGAGCCAATTGACATCTGTCCATCAGACTGAAGACCATCTTAGCCATCTGAGCTAAAGCCAAACTACTTTAATCTTTTGGCCTCATGCAAGGTTATCGTGTGATCTTATTTTGCGAACCAACTCTGCTACACCTTGCATGTATCAATCTTATCAGTGTCAACCTTGATGTCAAGTTATTAGACAGGCGATATGTTTTATTTATTTACCTTTGTTTTTACCCTAAAAGCATGACTTGCACCCAAACCTACAGTGCATCTACACTCAAGTCCCTTCACCACATGCCATGATATGGCCTTAATAGGAGCTGAAGGTATTCAAAACAAGGAAACGACTTTATTGACTCAAACAGAGGTTAGGTCAGCAGTAAATGGAGTTAGCCTTCTATTGCGCCTCAAGCTGACGTCATAAAACGTTGTTGCACGCTGCACACAGAGATCATATCTCTCCGGCACATGGCCGGTCTTGCTGCAAGGGTTAACAACTGGGCCATTCCTCTTTACTCACTGTGCCATTGGCCTGATTCACTCAGTCACCCTCTTCTATCTTCACTCAGAATTAATACATTGAATGAAGTGTTGTTTTAAATAACTTTAAATAAATAAATTTAATTTTTATGAATAAGTGTTTATTATTATTCCAAACATGGCTTGGGTCTCAAGTGGACAAGGATTGAAATATTTTTTACTAAATTCAGAATTTTTGATTGTTAAATCAGTATACAAGCAGAGAATATTTAATTTCCTATTCTGTTGTGTAACCCATCAAGTTATCTGAGTTAGCTTTTCTTATCAGATGACAGACTTTAATGAGAGTATAAGTGATAAGTGAATCCATCCATCCCTCCCCCTACTTCCTAGTTTGCAGTGTATGCGTGTGTGTGTGTGTGTGTGTGTGTGTGTGTGTGTGTGTGTCAGGGATGGGTGTTGGGGGGGTTAGGACCTGGCCTGAGTGAGTGACAGATGAGTTCATTGGGTGGTCCTCGGAGCAGTGGGCCGGCGTCTCTATGACGACTGCGTTGTGGGTTATTGTGGTCTGGCAGTGGTCCAGATCTAGTATGTCTGTGTGGCTGTGTGTGTGTGGGGGGGGGTGGTTGTGGTTAATGTGACCAGCCAGTGATAACAGCTCACAGTTGGGGTGTGTGTGTGTGTGTGTGTGTGTGTGTGTGTATTGAGGTTTCTGTGGTTAACATGACTAGTCAGAGATAGTAGGCCAATCTGAACCCAATCTAAGTGAGAAGTGGTGAAGCGTGGTGTGAGGTTTTCCCCTCTCTCTTCCTCTCTTCTCCTCTCTTCTCTTCTCTTCTCTTCTCTTCTTTTCTCTTCTCTTCTCTTCTCTTCTCTTCTCTTCTCTTCTTCTCTCTTCTTCTGTCTTCTTATCCTTTCTTCGCCTAGTGTTTCACTCTCTACTACTGCACACTGATAACACTGGTCTTGATCACACTCCAGTGTTAGGAGATAGTAACCACACACATACACACACACATTTGTTAATGGAGAGAGACAGAGAGAGAAAGAAAGAAAGAGAGAGAGTAGAGAAAGAGTAAGAAGAAAATGATAAATGAGTAGAATGCTGAAGTCTGAACCAGTCATAACTGTGTTGTTGTTATTCATCAGTTGATACCTCATTCACTTCCAAGTTTCTAGAAGCCAAAAAGTAGATTGTGTATTATTGTGTGTGTGTAGGGAGGCAAACACACACTCAGATAGAGAACCAAGAATACACGCCTGGCTGTTATCTGAAAACCTCCTCACACTCTCTCAAAGATGGATGTGTGTGTGTGTGTGTGTGTGTGTGAATGTGTGTGTGTGTGTGTGTGTGTGTGTGTGTGTGTGTGTGTGTGTGTGTGTGTGTGTGAATGTGTGTGTGTGTGTGTGTGTGTGTGTGTGTGTGTGTGTGTGTGTGTGTGTGTGTGCCGCTGTGGGATCCAGCTCTCCACTTTCAGTCCAATCTTTTACACTTCTGTCCTTTATCTCATCCCTCCATCCTCCCACCTCTCCCTCCTTCCCTCTTTCTCTGGGTGGAATTCCTGCGCTACTTGGCAGAACTTGTCGAGATCTCTTCCTCCCTGCAGGTGTCACCTTTTAGAACATTCCTCCACTAAGTGAGGCAACTGATCACTGTTTGATTTGTGGTTCTCCCCTCCCTCCTTCACCTGCCCTACCCTTCACTCTCTTCTCTCTCCTTGGGAGGATTTGCATGGCTTGGATAGGAGGAATGCAATAGAAGGTCATCACTCCATCTCCCCCTCCCCACTCCTCCCTAACTCCTTATCTTGTGTGTGTGTGTGTGTGTGTGTGTGTGTGTGTGTGTGTGTGTGTGTGTGTGTGTGTGTGTGTGTGTGTGTGGTGTGTGTGTTTGATCCCACTAAGTCATGTTACTCTCTCTCAATAAGTGGGACTTGACTTTGGTCATCAGACAGATGTTTTTATTCTCTCCCTCTCTCCCTCTCCTGATGTTTTAATCTTTAATAACAAATGATCTTTTTTCTGTTTTTGTGTGGGTGGTTTCTAGACAGGTCTGCGGCCCTCTCTTTCACCCTCTCCTTATTTCACTCTCTTTCTCTCTCTCTACTCTCCTCTCTCTCCTCTCTCTCCTCTCTCTCCTCTCTCTCCTCTCTCTCCTCTCTCTCTGCTCCTGTACCTCTCATATCACCCCCATAGGAGTCTTAAATCACTACCCCTTCCTCCTGGCTTGTTGCTCTCTCTCTCTCTCTCTCTCTCTCTCTCTCTCTGTTTCTCTCTCTCTTTCTCTCTCTCTTCTCCTCCTTCTCCCTTTCATCCCCAGTGAGTCTCCTCTAGTTTCCTTGCTTGTTGTATACATGTAGTCTCTGACAATGAATGCATCAGGAAACCTTTAAACTAAACATAGCCCTCTAAATACACAGTTCAACGACCTACAGAGTCCCTCTCCCAGCTGGTAGTACAGACTACTGTACCTGAAGTCAGATGAAAGATGTCTTCAGATAGCGAATCTAGGGGGAATGCCCAGACAAGGCTACTCTATTAACAGCCAGACTGGATATATAAGAAGAGAGAGTAATAAGATCATCATGGCTTGTGGAAATAGCCAAGTGGGTTTAGATGCTTCACTTCAGGGAAGGCAAGTTCTCTTTTTTGCAACATGCTCTTCTGATGAGATAGCCCTACCTGAGACATTTCAGTTATTGCCCTCGGACGTTGAGGATGTCACCTAGGTCTAATGGTAGATGCTTGGGTCTTCCATACAGGAAACCCTGGTTCGAACCTGGCCTGTCACACCCAGCTGTGGTTGGAGAGGCCTTCATCTGTCCTCCGCATATAGAAGGATATTAAAGAGACAGTGAGGGAGTGTGAATGACATGATACGTCAAGACATCCCTCCCGCCAGAGACTGGAGCTTTAGGAATGTGTTGCAATTTCCTATCTGTTGCAGTGTAAACAAGAGTAAATAAAGAACACATCCAAGCCCCGTATAGATAGATAGATAGATGGATAGATAGATAGATAGATAGATAGATAGATAGATAGATAGATGGATAGATGGATAGATAGATAGATAGATAGATAGATAGATGGATAGATGGATAGATAGATAGATAGATAGATAGATGGATAGATAGATAGATAGATAGATAGATAGATAGATAGATAGATAGATGGATAGATGGATAGATAGATAGATAGATAGATAGATAGATAGATAGATAGATAGATATAGTGCTGCTTCAAAGTATGTGAACCTTACAGGGATGGTCATTATTTTTGTATAGATTTACAAAAATATATTAAAATTAACTTATAAAATCTTTATCTAAACCCCAATTCATAATAAAGACATTCCAAATAAAGGACACAAACAAACAAATATGATATATTTTCATTGTTTATTTAACGAAAGTGGTTTATTTAACAAAACATCAGATTTCATGTGTGCAAAAATATGTGAACCTCTTCAGTCAATAGCTTATGGCACCTCCATTAGCAGCGATAACTTGGAGTAAACGTCTCGTATAGCCACTAATCAGTCTCTGACATCTGTTTTGAAGGATTTTTGCTCACTCCTCCTTACAGAACTCAGCCAATTGAGTGAGGTTTGAGGGGTGTCTGGCATGAACTGCCCGCTTCAGGTCCTGCCACAGCATCTCGAGTGGATTTAGGTCAGAACTTGGCCAATCCAAATCAGAAATCTTCTTTCTCCTGAGCCATTCTTTAGTAGATTTGCTTGAATGCTTTGGGTCGTTGTCTTGTTGGAAGACCCATTTTCAGTCCAGCTTTAGCTCCTTGACTGATGGTCGTAAATGATGATCTCCTGGTATAACTCTGAATTCATGATTCCCTTAATGATGAGTCGTCCAGGTCCAGAGGAGGAGAAGCAGCTCCAGATCTTGACATTCCCACCACCATGCTTGACTGTAGGGATAAGGTTCTTTTGGTGTTTGGCAGTGTTGGCAGTTGTTCACCAAACATAGTTGTTTTGATTGTGACCAAAAAGGTCAGTTTTGGACTCATCTGTCCAGAGAACGGACTTCTGATGTCCTCTGAGATCTCCTTTCCTCTCGGCATGGTGTGTTTTCCATTCACCTGTATGGGGAACACAAAACTGACCAGGTTTCTTATCTCTATTTATCAGAGTCCCGCCCAAACTCTTTCCTAAAGATCTCTCCTTTGATTGATTCATTTGGTACCCAATTATTTACCCACCTGATTCTACTTACCTGCTTGATTTAACCAATGCAACTTGGGGTTCACTTATTTTACCTGCTCTAATTTCTTTATAATTTAGTTTTTCTACTACACGCATGATTTCCTCTAAACCAACATATGGAATTGGTAAATATAAACCTGTTATATCCGATAAAAAAAGACTGGTTCTGATTAAATAAAGATTTCATAGCTGTGTCTGTGAGGTGTTGACAGATGCTACTATCCTTACCTACCCCACCTCTCTCTGGCTTGGGTCCTGGTTTGACTTGGGTCCTGTTAGCACAGGCGATATTTTCCAAGTGTTCAGAATCACTCTCTCTTTCTTTCTTTCTTTCTTTCTTTCTTTCTTTCTTTCTTTCTTTCTTAACTAATCTGCTCTTTCTGTCAGTGGTCCTGGTGAGTGAGTGACAGAGCGTTCGAGGTTTGTTGATCTGGTTCTGATGCTGCTCTAGCTTGTTTGGAGCGGTACTGTAGGAATAGGAATGTGAAAATATGACAGATGTGTCTAACTGCAACTCTGTCAACTGTCTATCAATGTCTTCTGAACGTTGATTTATTTTTTGAGTTTGTGAGTGTGACTCGTCTCAGTTTTCGATGACATCAAAGGATGACATTTATTTCTTTGTTGAACCACGTTGTTACTGTACATGGTACTGTACATTATAAATTACTTAGCATTTTATGCAGTGTCCTTACTAGTTACTACAGTGTTACAACACAGGTAAAAGGCAGGCAAAAAGCAAACATTGTGTAAAGTGTTACTATATTTCCATATACTTCATTAATATATCCCCAACACCTGATCCCATGGAATGTGTGCATAATATATTCTCTCCTTCATATACAAGACTACTCTCAGCAGGAGCTGTGCACTGTTCCTCAGTCCCCTCCGTAGCTAATGTATAAATGGCACCGTGTCCCACATGAAACCCCCCTACGGAACACTGTCAGTTTGTCCCTCTATTGGTTGAGGTAAAGGGGAGGTCAGAGGTCAGCTGAACACAAAGACAGAGGGCTCGCGCGTGATTGGAGGGGCCGTGGCGACGGCTTAACATTCCTTCCTCTCCAGATTTGTTTATGGCACTTTGTCTTCTTTTTTTTTTAAAAGAGAAGGGAAAGAAGGGAAAGAGAAGAGAAGAGAAGAGATGAGAGGAGAGAGGAGGATTCTTGGCCCTGGGCAGATGTTTGAGGAGGTCTTTAGTGCTGTCAGAAAGATGAGGTGGGGTGCCGTGTGGTTACGGTGGAAGTGTTGTCTTAGCTTGTTGGACGTGCCCAGCTTCTCTCTCCTTAATACCATCACCCCTGGAGCTGTTCTCCCTTATTACTAGTCAAGAAGATTAGCGTGTTATATCCCTCCTCTCTCTCTCTCTCCCCCCTTCTCTCCCCCCCCCTCCTTCCCCCCCCCCCCTCCCTCTCTCTCTCTCTTTCTCTCTATCCTGGCTTATCCCTTAATTTTGTTTAACTTGTCCCACTGTCCTCTTTTCTCTCGTTCTGTCTATCCCTTAACCCTTCTGTTTTCTGATCTGATCTCTCTGCACCCTCCCAGTGTTGAGCTTGTCTCTTTTGTTCTGTCCCTCCGTGTTCCAGTGGTTTGTTTGTCTTGGTATTATGGAAGCCTCTGAGTTCCACTTCTAATTCTCTGATAGAACCACAAAACCCCCACCACATCCCTCTGGGTCTGTATTGAAGTCAGACTGACAGATTCCTACCCAGGCTTACTTTGATGCTCTATTCATTATCCCTACAACATAATTACTTTGGCATTAAACAGCATAACACCTTAAGATATTTCATAATAATTACGAAAGCATGCCTGTGCAGGGGAACACATCTTCCCTTGTTTGTTCAAGGAGTGCAATCAGTTTATAACTTCAGGGAGGTGGTCAACCCCTGGAGGGCTAGTATGTAGGTCTATGTGTGCATGTTTTTGTTTCAGTCTAGCACTAACACACCTGATCTAACTAATAATTAACTATAGTCATGGTCAAACAATTGAATCAGGTGTGTTCTTGTGTCAACCACATCAACATACAGTATACACTTTATTCTATGATTCAGTGTTTTCCTACAGCCTGCTATTTTGCATGGTGACCCACCTAAAGCTTATGAAACATGTGGGCAACTCTCCAGGTAAAAGGACACAAAGCCGTGTTTCCAGACACAGCCCAGTCTGAAGCCACAGCCAGGTCTACCACCCACAACTCTCTGACTCCTCATTTAACAGCCAGCTCTTCAGCTGATGCTGGTGTCAATGTTACCATGTAGTTCTGTGTAACCTTCACCCTGTCTGTTCTTGTTGCCTTTTAATTACATCTCCCTCCTTCTTTCCATTCTTCTCTCTTTGTCTCACCCATCCCTTATTCCCTGGCTCCTGCCAGGCAGTTAGTGCAGCCGGGTGGCTAGCTGCATTATCCCTCCATCCCCCATCCCTCCTTCATTCCTCCCTCCATCCCTCCCTCCTTCCCTGAGCTGTCCTTTCCAGTTTTTATGAATTAGATAATACACACTAATACACATTCCTGAACCATGATGCCAGTCTGTGTCTGTCTCTGTGTTTCCTATTTCATAACTTTATTGAGACAAGGCGTAGCTTAAATTGGATAGAGGTGCCAATCATCTCACCTTATGCCGTATTGCCCTAGGCACCACCAATGAAGTTATTATTATGACCAAAGGGTGGATAAATGTTGCACATCATGGAAGAACAGAATCATAGTTTAACTTTATTGTCCACCTGGATAGGAAAATACGCCTTTAAAATCCCCCAAAAGGTAACACAGGTGAATCACACATTGTGAGGTGCTAACTGTCTTTTAAAACATTATTCTTTCCATGCAAATACATCAGATCTGTCATGAGTTTGGTCATAAATCCTTGACTAGTTAATTTGTCTTTCAGCACTGCCCTCTGGGAAAATGCCATGTCAGTCACGTTGAATTTACGACCCCCTGTGCCCTGTTAAAAGGCCTACAGTACTGTAAAGACATCATTGCCCGCCCACATTCTAGTTAAACCCATCCCAAATGTTGCCTTTTTGGACATTCAAACTCTCTGTTTTAATCTAACCTGTATTTAAACTACTCCTGTCCTTACAATGGAGTCCTGGCATGTATAGAGGCTTTTAGGGGATATCAGGAGTAGGTCAGTCCCCTCTGGCACAGCACCATAAAACTGCCTTGGCTTTGCTCCTTTAACTCAGGCTTGGCTAGCTTCCCCAGACCGTCTGACTGAGCTACTTATAAGCTAGCTTAGCGCTACACTGCTCTACTTGGCTGGCCCTGTTAACCTTGCAGGAAATAAATAGTTAGCTAATACCACAAGCCTACTACGGCTCTGTTTTTCTGTATAAACTACTGACATTAGCACCTTAATGGAAACTTCTCACTGGCTGACTGCAAACTAACATAGGCCTGCTAGCTTAGCAGCATAACTAGTTTTATTCTGACTGAAAATATTATAACTATCTTATAGCATACCACCGTGTACAGTGGTGGCTAGCGCAGTGCTGTACACAGTGGTATGTTGGGGGGGCAGCATCGAGGAAGGTGACACCAAGAGGCTGAACAAGCTTATTAGGAAAGCTGGTTCTGCCCTCGGTGTCACCCTAGACACTGTGGAGGAGGTGACCAATAGGAGGATGAGGACCAAACTCCAGGCCATCATGGACAATCCCTCCCATCCCCAACATGACACTGTGGCAGAGCAGAGAAGCTCCTTTAGCAACAGACAACTACAACCACGTTGCACAAAGGAGCACTATAGGAGATCTTTTCTGCCTGCCGCAATAAGACTGTACAACATCTATTTATCTATCTATCTACACTCACTAAACACTTTATTAGGAACACTATACTAATACTGGGTAGGGCCTCCCTTTGCTCTCAAAACAGACCCAATTTTTCGTGGCATTGATTCCACAAGATGTTGGAAACATTCCTCTGAGATTCTGGTCCATGATGACATGATTGCATCACACAATTCCTGCAGCTTTTTCAGGTGCACTTTCAAGCTGTGAATCTCCCGTTCTACCACATCCCAAAGGTGTTCTATTGGATTCAGATCTGGTGACTGGGAAGGTCACTGAAGAACACTGAACTCATTGTCATGTTCATGAAACCAGTTTGAGACGACTTTTCCTTTGTGACATGGTGCATTATCATGCTGGAAGTAGCCATTAGAAGATGGGTAAATTGTGGCCATGAAGGCATGCACATGGTCAGCAACAATACTCAAATAGGTTGTGGCATTCAAGCGATTGGTATTAACGGGCCTAAAGTGTGCCAAGAAAACATTCCCCACACCATTACACCACCTCTACCATGAGAAGGTGTATAGGTGTTCCTAATAAAGTGCACAGTGAGTGTATAGCATCATTGCAAGCCTTCTTAGACCAAAATCAACCTATCTAGCCTATAGCTCTCTGAGCTGTACCCCAATGACTGAGAATAGAAGGCTCCTAGCTAGCTCGAAGCTAGCTCTCTGGCTCTGTTCCTGCTTCTGTCTGACTGTGGCCCAAATGGCTGGTCACTAATGAGGGGGGACAGATGAGAGCATTGTCACCGGCCTGATCAGCAACTGGGGCCGTGTTTGTCAACAGAGAGCAGTTGCCCCACATATTTATTTAGTTGGCTCTCCCAGTCCCTAAAATAGCCCTCGCTAACACACACTGTGTGTGGGCCAGAGAGGACAGGAAGGAGAATAGAGAATGGAGGGAGAAGCTCTCTTTCTCTGTTAAAGAATGATCAACTGTGTGTGTGTGTGTGTGTGTGTGTGTGTGTGTGTGTGTGTGTGTGTGTGTGTGTGTGTGTGTGTGTGTGTGTGAGTGAAAGAGAGAGAGAGAGAGAGAGAGAGAAGAATGAGAGAGAGAATGCCAGTGTGTGTGTGTGTGTGTGAGTTGTTAGCTATTAATATTGTGTGAGTTACTAACCACCAGTAACATCGTTACAGCTAAAGCTACATATAGGACAGACTGTGTCTTACCATTGCCTCAAGGATTGAGTGATATAGTAATTTGCTGCTGTCACATTAGCACTCATCTCATTAGACATTGACAGTAGGAATTATGTCTATGGGGCATCTCAGCCCTGTACATTCTTATGGAGCTCCCTCTAAGGATGACTGTATGTACAGTGCTGAATCCCCCCAGAGCCATGTCCTGCGACAGGGAACAAACAGGGGTCTGCCTGAGTGAGGGCAGGCTTGTAGGTGCAGTACTGTAGACGTGACGGACAGGATTAAAACCCAGGTCTCCAACTTGCCACAATGCCACCTTTGCCCATTAAGCTGAAGCCTCAGGGAGCTATGCCAGTGTTCAGGTCTCCGGCATGGTTGCTTTTTACATCATGCCAAATGTGGTTCCAAACCATGTGTGTTACGTAGAGGGTTGGATAAAATAATTTAAAAAATGTATTCAAACACTGAATACTGAATACATGGCTCAAAATGTATTCAGTATTCACATACTGAATGCTTTTTAGAATACTTTTTCATTTGTACACAGGAGCATTCAAGAAAGCACAGAAAATAATTGGTCAAAGAAGCGTGGACACATTGAAGAAATATTTCTCAACATATTTTAATAGTAACAAATTTAAATCCTCAGGGGCATGGAAGTCATATCACTGGTAAATGGCAAATAACTGGAATTAATGCTTATGCACTGAATACTGCAGAGTAGAAGCAACATTTTGAGATCGATTGAGTTGCAGACTGTGCTGTTTTCTTTTTTTGAAGTATTCTAAAAGTATGCATTTTCTTATTCATGAACACATTTGTATTCTGAATAACCATTTTTAAAATGTATTGTACCAGAATACTGATTTCTTTGTAAGAAAAGACCCTCACAGAAGTTTTAGTCCAAAGTTCACCAGAACACCTGATAGGTATTCTGCAGGATGGAGAGTTGCACCTATCTTCTGGAATGTTAACCGGGAGTGATGCATTCCCATTCTTCTGGCATTCCCAATGGCGTTTGTAATCCTTAACATAGACAGGTCTGGGCCGACACTATGGCCACAGGGGCCGATGGCAGCATTCCATCTTCGCATACCATGTCTTATTTGACACCCTCCTTTGTCTCCCCTGCCCCCGGCCCGTTTTGGTACAGCCACCCACCTGCCTGTCCCTCTCCTCTTCCCCCCTCCCTCCTATGTTATTCCCTTTCTGTGTTTCACTCTCCCCTCTCTCTCTATCTCACCTGCTTCTAATCTTCTCCATCTCTGTCTCCACCCTCTCATGTCCTTTTACACCTTAAATCTTCACCTCCACCTCCACCACTCCTACACTCTCTATGAATTTCTCTCCACCTCCACATTCCTCGCTTCCACTTCACCTTCCTCTTCTTCCCTGTCTCTACCTCTCCTCATCTTCCCCTCCAGCACGGATGCATAGCTCTAAATGACTGCAGTACCCATAAATCCATCCG
Source organism: Argentina silus (assembly GCF_951799395.1). Lineage (NCBI taxonomy): Eukaryota > Metazoa > Chordata > Actinopteri > Argentiniformes > Argentinidae > Argentina > Argentina silus. The sequence goes on from NC_139655.1 coordinate 14,181,686, forward strand.
TTGACTCCCATAGCAAGGTCACTGAAAACAGTCAGGGGGAGTTGGCGTTCAGTGTTCAGCGGTAGCTTGCAGCTTGGTAGGTGGTAGGTGTCATTATTCAAACTGGCATATGACAGCCCATGATGACCTGTTTCAGGAAAGGTCAGGGTTTATTCTGTGGAGTGTTAGAAGGTTTGAGGGGTTTTAGGAAGGTCATAACTGCCACCTTTAGAACTAGAGGAGATGTGTAACCTACTCTGGATTTGGACCTCTGGAGGTGTCTATGGTTGATTGATTAAACAGACACATGTATGAATGCTGCTTGGGACCAGGTTACCTGAACAAAGTAGGTTTATGTTTGTATTATGTTCTGTGCAACTGCTTACACATAGCATGTAAAATAAGCATGTAAGATGAATGTCTCTATTTGGTCACAATGGGGTTACTATGGGGTAGCGATGTATGGGACAACTATGTTGGTGGGTTCAAGTCACGGTCATCATCAAGGAAGGAGGGTGACATGAATGGCCTCAGAGAACAGACACATGTTCTAGAGGAGAGAGAAGAGAGGGAGGAGATAGAGAAAAGAGAGAGAAGAAGAGAAGAAGCACATCTGGACATCTGACGATCAGAGCACCCTAGGTGTCCTTCAACATTCCTCTCATGGCTGTGTTTCAACCTCCTATCTCACATGGTATAGGGCCTCTCTCTCTCTCTCTCTCTCTCTCTCTCTCTCTCTCTCTCTCTCTCTCTCTCTCTCTCTCTCTCCATCTCTCTCTCTCTCTCTCTCTCTCCATTATTGTTTAAGTTATTTTCCGTTTGCGTGTCATTAACACTGTTGGTGGCTTTTGACCAGCGATGTTGGAATTCAGAACATCTAAACAACACAGTGACCCTCAACTTCTGTCACAGATGTTACTCTTGCAAAAGCCTCCACAATTCAATCATCCAATACATATTTAGTCTCAAACATTCTACACAATAACAAAAAGTCTTATCCTTACAAACAGTGAACATCTGCAGTGTGCTAATAACTCGTCACTGTCTCTCTCTGCCTACGCCATTAACCTATTATGGGAAAGACTGACTGGTTCTCCTCTCCATAACCCTGTCTTTCTTTACAAGCCGTAGTGAGGTCACTGTTTTAGCCTGAACACTCACGGTCCATGACTCCAAGATGGCCACCTAACGTGTTCATCGCTTCCTCTTGCCGTGTAAATCATCGGCTAACACTTAGAGTGTTTGGACGAGGAGGAGCCTGTGTTTGTAGAGAACTGTATAGGTAAATGGTCAGAAGTTTAAGTGTTTATGTTACAGTAGTTTATGCTATAGAGGTTGATACTCTCTCTACAGTTTATGTCACTGTAAACACAAACATAGTTTTACTAGCAACATCGAATTGCTCCTCTAACAGCACCTGGATTTGTTTACACACACACACACACACACACACACACACACACACACACACACACACACACACACACACACACATGCACACACACACACACACACACACACACACACACACATACACACACAAACAAAGGACAAGCTTCCTCTTGTCCTGTAAATAATCGGCTAGCACTTCGAGTGTTTGGACGAGGGGGAGCCTATGTTTGTAGAGAACTGTATAGGTAAATGATCAGTTGTTTAAGTTTTTATGCAACAGTAGTTTATACTGTAGAGGTTGGTGCTCTCTTTACAGTTCATGTCACTCTAAACACAAATGGCTGAGTGATGGAACCCAGTTGTTGCCATTGGGCGAAACTTGAGAGACAAGTACAGGGTGCTATGCAACATGTATGCTGCAGATTAATGGTTTTACTAGCAACATCGAATAGCTCCTCTAACAACACCTGGATTTGTTTACACACACACACACACACACACACACACACACACACACACACACACACACACACACACACACACACACACACACACACACACAGTATTTCACATATAGTATAGTTTATGCTCTGTTTAGCTTTCTTTTGCAGTTGGTTACTCGAACACTCCAGTGGAGCAGCTACAAACAATAGTTACCTACTCTGGACTCACTCTTCTGGCCTACTATTGGTTGGTTGGTCACTCAGCATTCCATTCCATCAATCCATTCAGCCTCTCCACCAATGAGGTTAGAGGTCAATCAGTGAAAGGGAGGGGAAAGGGAGAGGAGGTAGTTAGGTTCTTGTTAGCCTTGCCTTCAAAAGCAACATTTATTCTTCGAAATGTCTGCTGTCCAGAGAGAGAAAGAGATTGAGAGAGAGATTGTGTCTTTCTCTGAAGTTCCTGTGTGTGTGCTGACATACAGGGCTTTATGAGTAATTGACCAGGTCGGGTCAGCTAGTTACTAATTTGCTCTTAGGTTAAAAAGGAACACATTGTGGGGTACAGCGTTACTGGTTAACTTTGTGAAATGAGCCTTGACGCTGAATTTTTCCTCTGTGGCTAAGAAGTCCTGTAACCTGTCTAACCCTGCCTCTGCAGTGAGCCGAAATGTCTTCCCCATGGGAGACTTCACCTCCACTTTCCCTCTACCTATTCCAATGCTGATTGAGCCGGAATGGCCTCCCAAAGGGACACTTACTTAACCTCCAATTTCCCTCTACCTGTTCCAATGCTGACTGAGCCAGAATGGCACCCCCACGGGATCCCTCGCCCTCCAGTTTCCCTCTGCCCTCCTGCTGAGTGGTGGTTTCCTGTGGCGAAGAGGGAGCGAAGAGGCAAACAGCAGGCAGCTTGTTGAGGCAGATCTCCTATGGTGCGTGTAACCACAGTGGTCCCAGCTGTGCTACGCTATGCTAGGCTAACCCACTGAAGGTCTCTGGAGTATATCTAACACACAGGGGCTACACACTAGCATGAGCCACCGCAGACAAATCACCCCATGGTTGCTACAGTTGAATCCCTTATCGACAACATCTAGTGCGTGTATGTGTGCATGTGTGTGCGTGTGTGCGTGTGTGTGTGTGTATATGTGTGTGTGTGTGTGTGTGTGTGTATGTCTGTGTGTGTGTGTGTGTGTGTGTGTGTATGTGTGTATGTGGCGAGATGCCAGCTGCACCAGGCATACACACACACACATACACACACACACACACACACACACACAGAAGTTTTATCTCTCGATTGTTATTTCTCTCTGGGTTTTCTTCTTGTGTGTTTTTTGGGTGTTTCTTCCTTTCACAAAGATATAGTTTGTGAATATGTTAACTCACACCTTAACTGAGTCCTTAACTGCAAACCTTGTTTCCCTCGGTGTATACATTGACTTGTATACATTGTTTTGTTTGTTTGGAAAAACTGTAAACAATAATGTGCATGCACGTGTGTGTTTATAACAGAGACTGTAAAGATAAACAGAAGTGTCTGTGTCTCATACTACATACAAACAGAGAACCATGTAGTGATGTATGCCATCCCTGTGCATGGTAGAAAGAAGCTCTTTACATTCTTGCTGTGAAGCAGGTCTACTCAAATCCAAGTCTTAGGGTCTGCAGAGCTGCTGATTGTCATCCTTTCCTACTAACCAGGGACCGATTCAGACATGGGACAACAGGGTGTGTGTGTGTGTGTGTGTGGGGGGGGGGGTGTTGATCAATCAATAGCATTGATCAATCAATGTTGCTATAGCTGTAATTACAGTGTTACTACACAGTTACAGTATAGTGGCAACAATGTAAAGCCTTACAAACTACCATGGTCTTACAAACACCTCCAACCTTCCATATCAATGGGGGACTTTCAGAGTATGCAGATAACAAAGATAACTATAAACGTTCTTATTTAAGTAACCTGCATGGTTTTACCTCTCCAGTGCAAGCAGGAGCAGCTCTCTGCTATCATAAATCACACCCTAACAAGAGAGAAATATCCCTCCCAGATTAAATGGATCATATCACAGTCTCTTATTTACGTGCCCCCCCCCCCCCCCCCTCCCCTCCCCTAACCACCCTCTTCATACCTGGTGCCTCTGCATGGGCTTATCTTGGGCTTATCTATGCATACCTCACTGATGTCTTCTTGGCACTGAGGTGTGTGTGTGTGTATGTGTGGACGGACACAAACACACACACACACACACACACACACACACACACACACACACACACACACACACACACACACACACACACACACACACACCTAGTTAGGTGTTTGACAGCGATTGATATGAATTTATAGGCACAATGATTACTCCTCATGACTGAACATGTACAGGGGCTCTCACCTGGGAGGCACCTCAGCAAAGCCTTTTCATAGAGAGCAAAAAAAACAGGGCTTTCTCTGTGTTCGTGGTTCCCATGGCAACCACCTATCCCGTCATGGACATCCAGTAGATCTGCTGACGTTTGGGAGAATCTTCCCAGCTGTCTCAGGTCCAACCTCTCCAACACTGGTGTCCTCCTTTCCTTTTTCTCTGTCAGTCGCTCACAGCCCTCCTCTTCCTTGACATGGGCCTGTGATATTGCTCCTTCTTTCATGTCCTGCCTTCACATGGGCCAGCCAAGTTCTTCTCTGCATACTTCAGCCAGCAGCAGGAGTCACTGTGGGGGAAGATGGCTGACGGCTGACTCTCTCTCTCTCTCTCTCTCTCTCTCTCTCTCTCTCTCTCTCTCTCTCTCTCTCTCTCTCTATTCCCTCCCTCCCTCTCTACCTCTCTCCCTCTCTACCTCCCTCCCTCCCTCCCCACCCTAAAGACTGAAATGTCTGTGTACACACTGTTTGCTGATCCCAAACGAACCTGGCAAAGGCCAGTATGGCCGAGATGTCTTCCTACCACAAGCTGCCTTCCCCCCCAGAAGATAACCTTTGTGTAGGCCTCCCCCGGTGCCCCTCACACTCAAACATGGATACTGTGAACTCTAGACGTGTATTAATGTGCCTCTCTGTGTCGAGGAATGTCTTACTGTAAAGTAGATTGATCTGTGTGTCATACTGTACATATGGGCCTGGGCGCTATAAGTGTACATACTGTGTTTGCTTAAATATCTGGCTAGGTGTTACTACCTGAGTCCAGAATGGTGTAGGATAGATCGTTGCAATCCAGAATAATGTGTCCAAAAGTCTCCACATCAGCTTTGAGTTAGCTGGTTTGGTTTAGCTACGACATGGTAGATATTGACACTTTCCAAGACTTAGACTTAGAATAGATTCACTAGTGGTTAGCACCCTACTGTGCTCTAAATGGACTCATCATGACTAACTAGACCCACAGTCTCCTCTCTCTGTCTCCACCCTGTTCTTTGGTCACCCCTCCTCCACTCCCCTGTGTAAGGGTCATCCACCAGGCCTGTTATAGACCCACCTGGCCCCTCCTTTGTCCAGGAATAAACCATATTTATACGCTGTATTTATAAGATGTGTTATACACTGTATTTATAAACAGTGTTATACACTGCAGTGCTTGTTATAGCGTTGTAGTCTAGCCACCTGGTTTACTCCCCTACTCAGCACCTTCTTCAAAGATAGCAACTGTATGATGGTGGTCCAAAAACATTTGTTATTGAGACGTCTGTAATGTCTATAAACTATGTGCTTACTCTGTCTCGTCCACTTCCAAGAAGTGAATGGTTGTGTATGTTTCTCTAGGTTTGATGTTTCGGAAAGGTTTAGTCTGGGTAATGGCGCTAAGTGTTCTGTAACTGATTGCTTTGTTATTAGAGGTGTACAAATAAAGTTGGATCGAATCCAGCTGTGGTAAACAGCACTGTACAGGAGAGCTGAGTTGAGAGGTCGTTTGAATGGTGCTTTTGCTAACAACCCAACGTCGGTTTTGAGTTGCTTTACCCTTTTTGTGACCCATACAATATGTCTGCCGTAAATCATATCGAAAGGTGGTTCCTCGTCATGGAATAACCATACATAATACATTTAACATCACCACAACCTTTGTGTTAAAATGTTACAACTTGCGTAGGGGGGGAATTAATTTATGATATCCATACCAACCACAAACATGTCACATAAATACCACCCACATTCAATATTTATGACTTTCTCATGCATTACCTAGTACCTGGCTGTTGCATGTTTGTGCATGTGTTAGTGTTCTCTTGTTCTAGGTACAAACACTGTTTAATATATATATGAATATAGAGATTTGGCAGATAGATAATGTTGTTCTTGTTCAAGAGGAAAACCAAGGATGTGTTAAGATGTGTTTGAGCGTTGTCTCAATGTGTGTTCTAGTCAACTCCTATGACTGTGGTTGTCATTTCACAAATATACTATATTCACTATGTCCACAAATTGTACCCCTTTCGCTTCCATTACTGTATATTGGACAATGTATTTGATGCAAGTGGCCGAATCACCGGGACATAGACATACAAATAGTTGAAGTTATTGAGTAGAATAAAGTTATGAGGTTAATCAAGGACATTTGATTTTAGAGTGTACTATCGCTTTAAGCACTTAGAAAGCTGGAGCTAGGTATCTGTTGGAACATGGCAGAACTGGTAGGGAGATATTGAGGGCCTTAAACATGCACTGTAGTGGTGATGATGGTGGTGATAGAGATGGTGGTGGTGGTGGTGGTGGTGGTGGTAGTGGTAGTGGTGGGTAGGGCTCATGGTGTCTTCTATTCCAGATATCTTTACGAACATGGTAGAACTGGTAGAGAGAAAGTGAGAGAAAGTAGGAGACAGTGAGAGATAGTGAGGGGCTTTAACAATACCTGTGGTGATGATGGTATGGCTGTGGGGAGTGGCTGGGGCTCACATTGTCTCCTATTACAACCCAAATCAGGTCAGTGTCACTCTAAACACAGTTGATCTGTGATATCTCTGCCAAACACTTAAAGTCTGAAAGGGAATGGGTTGCAGAGGGAGGGAGGGAGGGAGGGAGGGAGGGAGGGAGGGAGGTGAGGGGGGAGGGGAGGGAGGGACGGGGGGCAGAGGAGAAGGAGGGGGGCTCTGATTTTGATCCCTTGCCTCGGGTGAACGACTGACAGGTATAGCCGCCCTGAGATGGGAGGAATGTGTGGAGGACAAAAGAATGAGGGAGTGGGTACAGCGCAGGTAGAGGAATTGGGCAACGCTAAGACTTGTTACCTGCGGCCCCAATATTTGTCTTACTTATCCTCCCCTCTCATTCCCACCCTCCCTCCCTCCCTCCCTCTCTCCCTCCCTCCCTCCCTCCCTCCCTCCCTCTCTCTGCATGTCTTTTCTACAAGGAGAAGGTTGTGGATTGACGTGTCTAACAGACTAAAAACACACACAATGCTCCTCTCCCTCAAGCATAGCCGCAATCTTTTTCCTGGCAACAAAGATGTTTAATGAATTTCTCTTTAAACACGGTTTTTACAGGGCACGGTAAGTGTGTTAAAGGGTAGAAGCGACCCGAAACTGAATTCCAGGAGGGAAAGAACCATAAAGGGTGAAAAAAAAGCTCCTGACACAAAAACAACCCTGACAAGAGTTAACAAGTTCCACCCTCAGCAACGGGAATTCTACTGTATGTACATGCATTAAATATATCCCTCAGGAGAAGAGTTTGAATAGCAATGTAAAAGCCTGCTAGATTAACACTAATGGAAGGCATGTAAGGTGCTGTGTACTGTAATAATGGAAAATCTGTTTATTTTACAATTATAGGATGTTGCTAAACTTTGAAAGCTTTCTCAATTATTCTGGATATTTCTCTAAAAGACCAGTGGGCCTAAATGTTAAATCCGGTTAAATCCCTGGCCTAGTTTCCTGTGCAGGCAGAGACAGAGGGAGGACACCCTCTTCTCTTCAAGCCCTTCCAGCTCGTCCAGGGTCGTATTCCGGGGTTATTTTGGAACCCTTCCCTAACTACCCTTCTGTTATCATGGCTAACACTGGAACGCTGAGAGGGAAACTCGTCCACTCACCTTTGACCTCTTCTCTTTTAATACCTCAGACACATCTTTACAGGGCCCTGCCAGTGCAGGACACACACACACACACACACAAATATACTATAGGTGCACGCACGTACGCATGCACACACAGACACACACGCGCGCGCACACACACACACTTGGATGGATGGACCTGGCGCTGTCACAGACATACTGGGCTACTGTTTCACTTTCTTCTCTCTGTTCAACAGTAATGAATGGCATTCTCCCTCAGCAAGCATGTATCCTCTATCCTCCCCTCTCCCACTCCCCTGCAACCTGCCCTGCAGCCACAGGTCCCTGACCACGCCATGTAAGAAATGCTTAGGCAACATTACTCAGCTACATTGGCTGGCCAGCATAGAAATAACATTAATAGAATTGACATTCTCATTCAAAGCAATACATGATATGTTGACGGCCTATTGGGCAGCCGTTTTGGATGTACCATTTGGAATGTTGGAGAAATTCTATTTTGCCGCCATACAATGAAATGTAATGTGGATTGTAGAACTTCCGTCCGTTCAATCTAGTCTTCCACCAGCAATGCTGCCCACACAGACCCAGGGGATAAATATACCCTTTAAATGTATATTTTAGGCCCTATCTCTCTCTCTCTCTCTCTCTCTCTCCTCTGGATGAGTCAGACACTGAATCCGACACTCCTCATTTCCTGGAGCCAGCTTTCACTCCCATCTTGTTTTAAAATAAGAACAGATTAATTATAGAAGTAGGGGTGTTACCGTTTAAAAAGTCCCCCATTCCTAAATCTGTCACCATGGAACTATCTGGATGCTTAATATTAGCATGACGAGAGACTCAGGTTGGCATTCAGAGTAGGAGTTTAGGGTTTTACAGTGTGATGGTTAATCCAGGTTAATTCCGTAGCAACATCCTATATAGAGAGAAAAGTCAAATTCATACATATCGGATACTTACTTGAACTACGCTGGATTTAGTATCCCCTGTACAATGCAACCAATGGAATAGTTTCACAAGTGTGAACACCAAGCTAAATGAAGTACAATTCCAACACCGTCAAGTAGCTAACATACATAATAGACACACTTCGCTGTAGGCCTATAGAATTAGGGTCTAAGGGTGATAATCCCCATACCATAACGTGCCTGTACAGTACCCAGCACAGCTCTTTGTCTGTCACACATACTTTTACCTCAGGGGGAGACCAGGTGGTGATTCCTCAAAATGTCAGGGGGAGGAAAAACACACACAAGTAGAATATGAGGAATTAACATATCCTAGAGAGAGCAGAGTGAAAGTATACACAAGTGGATGGCTTGTTGAACGATGAGATGGTATTTGACAGTGGCTATAGCGTGCGGAAGAGCTGCCGTGTAGGGGCTTGTGTGTGTGTGTGTGTGTGTGTGTGTGTGTGTGTGTGTGTGTGTGTGTGTGTGTGTGCACGCTCCCTGTTTGTGCCTTAGCTTGTCTCTCTAGGACACTCACCCCAGCTACGGATATTACATTTCAGATGCTTTGAAAAACAGTTGAGGGTTTCTCGAGTTCAAGTGCCTTTTCAAATACACTCCTTAATGTTATCGACCAAAGGAATAGCTGGCTTGTTGGATCATAATTTGGATCTAGGATCAGACTGCCTTGTCCCCAATCCTAACTTGAAGCATTAGGGGAATGTAATAATGTCTGATACAGTGGAAGTAGGTAGAGGCGATTTCCCCTACTCCATCAAAGGCCTCAAAATTCTGACAGGAAGACATGAAGAGATGATGAATGATGATTGGCTGGCTGTTTTGATTCCTGAGGAGCCCCTCAGACTTGACCAATGGGGGGCCACTGTACTTAGAACAACAAGCAAAGGCCAGCTGCTGGGATGACGAACAATAGCAAACAACCAATGCCCCCGTCCCCCTCCCTCCCCCCCTCCCCCCATCTCATGCAGGTATGTGTTTACCTAGCTTACCTTTGAGGGGTCCCCCCATCTCTTTCAGGGGTATTAGGTGGGAGCTGAGAAGGTTATCCATTGTCAAACTAATGGGCAACCCTGTAGAAACATGTTAGAAAGAGGCCTCAACATTCCCCTGTGTGCACACGTGTTGACCTGCATGTTGACCTGCGTACAGTACATGTGTCTGTGCATGTCTCTATATGTACTTGCATTGAGTTTAGGTCTATGTGTGTGTGTGCGAATGTGTGTGTGTGCGAATGTGTGTGTGTGTGTGTGTGTGTGTGTGTGTGTGTGTGTGTGTGTGTGTGTGTGTTTGGGAAGGGGGGGGGTGTTGATCAATCAATAGCATTGATCAATCAATGTTGCTATAGCTGTAATTACAGTGTTACTACACAGTTACAGTATAGTGGCAACAATGTAAAGCCTTACAAACTACCATGGTCTTACAAACACCTCCAACCTCCCATATCGATGGGGGACTTTCAGAGTATGCAGGAAAGACAACACATAGATGTTAACAAAGATAACTATAAATGTTCTTATCTAAGTAACCTGCATGGTTTTACCTCTCCAGTGCAAGCAGGAGCAGCTCTCTGCTATCATAAATCACACCCTAACAAGAGAGAAATATCCCTCCCAGATTAAATGGATCATATCACAGTCTCTTCATGATTGATTTACGTGCCTCTTCATACCTGGTGCCTCTGCATGGGCTTATCTTGGGCTTATCTATGCATACCTCACTGATGTCTTCTTGGCACTGAGGTGTGTGTGTGGACATGTGGACGGACATAAACACAAACACACACACACACACACACACACACACACACACACACACACACACGCACACACGTGACTTGCATCATATTTTCAGAATCCTTTTTTTGGACATATATTTTGACCATATGTGGGCGCTATGATGCACCTTCTGTTTCCAACATGTTATCAGTCTAGTGCTTACCTCAGTCGAGTGATTACCTTTGCTCGTCCGGTTTGCATGCAGCACACATGCAAAGGAAAGCGAGAGGAAAGATACAGCAGACAGACATTGAAACAGTGTATCAACAAACCGCCTCAGAAAACATTGCAACAGTGTAACTTCTCAACAAGGGGGCTCAAGCTCTTCTTCTCTGCACCAGTTGGCCATTTCAAAACAATTTCAGGCTGTTAACACTGTAATTAGGCAAGGCCTATAAATATAAGACTTTTTTTTATTTGTTATTTTTTTATTTGCTGTGTGCTGTGTTTAGGCATTCAGATATCTGTTCTGGGAATTAATGTACAAACGTATGTCAGAAGTGGGCATATACCGTGTCCCCTCCGGGGATAGAAGATTGATCAGAGGGAGGGATAAGAAAAGCAGAAGGGGGGAAATCCCAACCATTCCTCGCAGCAAATCACACCCTGTATGTGCGTGTGTGTGTGTATGTGTGTGTGTAAACCAGTGATTTGTGATTTGTGATTATAACACACAGCCACAGGACATTTTGTGGAGTATTAGGCTGAAGGCCATAACAAGACTGTTATAACTGTGGTTGATGTGAGAATGCAACTGAGTGTTGTCAACTGCAACTTTATACAAGTGTGTTACACCAACACATGTGTTTGATACCACTCCTCATTCCATTCCATGCATTATATTGAGCCCGCCTTTCTGTCACCACCAGCCTCCCCTGATGTGGAGTATTGGGCTGCTGTTCTGCTGGTCTGAAGATGTCTGAGTGTGTGACGATCTAAAGGGAGACTGCCCAGCATGTGGAACTGTCTTGTACTGTGCAAGGAGATACTCTGTGTTATACGTTAGTAAAGTAGCTTCAGCAGATCCCTCTAACTTTAAGGTTTGACACAGATATCTCCATTTACACTTTGCATACAGTAGCTGTAGATACATGGTAGGAATGTATGTAGCTCTCGAACATTTTACATCTCGGTCTTTTACATCCCTCCTCCCTAACAATAACCAGGCAATACCATGGTCAGATATGGGGGATAACAGCTTCATATGGTTGAGCAGCAGAGTGGTCAGTAGCCTACGAGACAGGTTCATGTTTCAGTGGCCGTGGGAAGGATGAGTTGGGGCTAAATGTGATGTCTGTGTATGCTGGCATGTATACGTGTGTGTGTGTGTGTGTGTGTGTGTGTGTGTGACTGAAACTTGGCGCTGGTTGTTTAGGGTATGTGTGCAAGGCCCATCGTCAGGGGTTACTGCTGTGGCAGCCAGAGGAGAGGGGGTGAGAGGGGAGGCTCGTCACTGTGGGCGGTGGCCATATTTCACTCACCAGCAGTTCACACTCCCACACCGCGGCAGGGAGAGGCCTTTAGTAGCTCTCTGTTAGCACATTTAGCCAGGGGGTGTGTGTGCGCGTGCATGCGTGCGTGTCTGTGAGAGAGAGCAGCACCCCACTTTAGTATTTCCCTCCTGTATTCCTCATGGGAACACAGTTCAGTGCTATGGAACATAGAATGACTTTGTTCTGTGTTCCTTTCACCATAGAAACAGGGTTCACAGGTCACCTTGAGACTTCCCCTGTCCCTCCTTCTAGTCCTCACCTCTCTGTGGCTCTGTGTGATGTTTTAACCAGGCCAGAGAAGACCAACTCTCCCACCTTCAACAGGACTTTGCTGGAAATATGTCAGCACATTTTACATTATGGCCCTCATTACCTGGTCCCAGGTCAGCCTTTCTTTCTAGCAGCCAGTAGTTTTGTACAGCTGTAGGGCTGAGGTTGGTTGGTAGAACTGATCTGAGATCTGTAGTGAGGAACAGAGCATGTCTGGATGGGTCATCAGCTGTGGGCGTCTGGGTGGCACTTCTCACAGAGAGCTGAGAGGGGGACAGTGGGAAAACAGAGTTTTGTGTGTGTGTGTGTGTGTGTGTGTGTGTGTGTGTGTGTGTGTGTGTGTGTGTGTGTGTGTGTGTGTGTGTGTGTGTGTGTGTGTGTGTGTGTGCACAACTGGACACTGTAGTTTAATGGTCCGGTGTCATAGAGGTGTAGAGAGGGAAAAACACCCCATCATTCAATGACTCTTTTCCTCCTCAGTGGAAAATAAATGTCTCTTGCATCTGACAGAGAGGAAATAACTCAACTGTTTACCTGGCAGAATGTGTTGGGCTTGTCCAAATGTAATTCACTCCTGTTGATTCATTTCCTCATCTTGGCCCCAAGTGGAAATTACTTTGGCAAGGGTTTAAATGTCAAGGTATGATACCCTATATTCATTATGCATCACCTTTTTCCAGAAGTGACTCTCTGTATTACGAAATACTTGTTTATGTTTTGGTGCTGCCTCCGTATCTTCCTCCAAATTTTAATGGAGTGATCCATCTCCAAGGCGATTGATCAGCCTGTGTGTATGGTGTTGGTAACAGGCCGTGCCATGGTGGAGCAGGGGGGGGGTCTGTGTTAGGACCTGCTGAAGCGAGGTTGAGAGGGTGTGTTAATCAACAGCTCCCTGCATGAGCTAACGGAATGTTCAAACACGAGTTCATAGACAAACACACACTCCTTTTAAATTCTTAAGCAGAACGCTAAACATCTACAGTACATCTTCAAAGAAAGCATTTAGCTTCTGACAGTTCTTGTACCAGTCATTGTACCGCATAGTTAATTACACACTTTCCAAATGCGTCTAAATGGCTTTGATTACTCTGCTGTGCTGACTTGCACAGATTAATTCCTGGAGCACATGTTGCTCAATATGACAACAAATTGCTACCTCTTCTGATATCCATTTTGAGGGATGGATGGAAGGATGGATGGAGGGATAACATTGATGGATGGCTCTAAATTGCTTAGGGGTTACAACCCCACCCCCCACTGCACTACCTGGTGTTGAGCCTCTCTCCGACCCCTGGGTCAGCTGGCCTCTCTGGAGGGTGTGATGTGTGAAGTGGAGCGTACTAGTCTCTGTTGCCCTGTACAGACATGCTGGGAGAGGGAAGACTTGACCTCCATCATGTAAATTAACAATTCATCAACTTCGACAAGCCTGTTTTTCCCTCCTTTACACACACACACACACACACACACACACACACACACACACACACACACACACACACACACACACACACACACACACACACACACACACACACACTCCCCTCCCCTCCCCTCTCTCCCTGGGTGGGCTCCGTATTCACCTACAGGGGAGAAGTGTGGAAGTGTGCTAGCGTCAAGGCTAACATTAGCGCTAAGAACCCAGAGACCATGTTTGCCTCGTAAATCCATCTCACAGTCAATTTGAGATTTGAGATGAGCAAGTGTGAACCTATCTACAGTGGTAAGGGGGGGGGGGGGGGGTCACTTAAATTAGATTCAATTTGAAACAACTTTATTAACATAGCTGTTGGTAGCTAACAGTATCAAAGGTATGCTCTGACTTTACAGAAATGTGCCATGAAAGGAGAGTATAATGGACAAAAATACAATGTCAATGACTGCTTAATTGCCCCTGAGGATATGAATACAGTTGTATTGAATGAATCCAATTGAATTGAAACCCCCTCTTACCACTGTAGATAGGTCCTTTGATAACGTCAACTACCATTAGCTACTAACAGCTACGTAGGACATATGTTATTGTATATTGAAATGGCTTTCTTCATTCAGAGGACCCTATAAGTAGTGGGGTATAGAGTCTTTGTAAGGGTAAAGGTCATACCATGGGGTTTAAAGAAATGTGACACCAATTGAGTCATAAGTATTTCTGTGGTTTAAGTGAAACCGATTAACTCTATTGTGTACACTATATTATGTCCCATTCTCCCCAATCTCCCATTATGGCTAAGGCTCTGCTCACCTACAATACCTGGATTCAACAGGTACCTGCCCGTCAGAAGCTAAGATAAATGAGGTTTAACCGAAACTTAAGCCAGATTGCTATAGCTAGCCCAGGGAAGGCAAAGGCAAGGCTGGGAAGAAGTATAGAAAAGACCTGGAATTTTAATTGCTCTGCAGCGCAGAAACAGGGATTAGGAATGGTTGGAAGGTACTAATTA
>NC_139655.1:14201466-14203966 GCF_951799395.1 Argentina silus
GATAGAGATCAATGTGTCTGGGCACTGGAGGAATGGGCTCCTTCCTCTGTGTTCCTCACACACACATACACACACACACACACACACACACACACACACACACACACACACACACCTGGTTTGGCACAGAGCACTCCCATGATCCGTCTGGCCCCCGATTTATGGGAGTATTTGATTTACGACCTCTGACCTCTCCCTGAGAGGAGCACACCTGGTCATGTGTGTGAGAACAGAGAGAGGAAAGAGGTGGAGGAGTGTCAGAGAGGTGAAGGGAGGGAGGGAGGGATGGGGCAGGGTCAGTCTACTTCACTGTAGCCGGTCCAGTGCGAAAGAACCTGGAAGGTTTGAAGTGGTGCAGATGGAGAACTGATAGACAGACTAGAAAGCTGTGTCTGTTCTATACAATGTGTTCTATGAGCAGCATTCTGTTGGAATGTCAGTTGTAAAAGTGGGGCAGATAGGGTTCTATTCTAATCCTATTCTAGTTGTATTATACTGAATGGTATTCTGGTGGTTTTGCTGAATGGACACCTGGTAGAAGAAATATTATGTGTGATTTTTGCAGACTCACTAATTTAACTGATTTATCTTCCTTCAGGAGGGAAGGAAAATGTTCCTCCTCCCCTCATAAATATGTCTATTATCTGCCTACCTCTTCCAGTTGTGACAAGTGGTGTTCCAATTGGTTTGGATACAGCGGGTATATACACTCACCGGCCACTTTATTAGGTACACCTGTTCAACTGCTCTTTAACGCAAATATCTAATCAGCCAATCACATGGCAGCAACTCAATGCATTTAGGCATGTAGACATGGTCAAGACGACCTGTTGAAGTTCAAACCGAGCATCAGAATGGGGAAGAAAGGTGATTTAAGTGACTTTGAACGTGGCATGGTTGTTGGTGCCAGACAGGCTGGTCTGAGTATTTCAGAAACTGCTGATCTACTGGGATTTTCACGCGCAACCATCTCTAGGGTTTACAGAGAATGGTCAGAAAAAGAGAAAATATCCAGTGAGCGGCAGTTCTCTGGGCGAAAATGCCTTGTTGATGCCAGAGGTCAGAGGAGAATGGCCAGACTGGTTCGAGATGATAGAAAGGCAACAGTAACTCAAATAACCACTCGTTACAACCAAGGTATGCAGAAGACCATCTCTGAACACACAACACTTCGAACCTTGAAGCAGATGGGCTACAGCAGTAGAAGACCACACCGGGTGCCACTCTTGTCAGCTAAGAACAGGAAACTGAGGCTACAATTCGCATGGGCTCACCAAAATTGGACAATAGATGATTGGAAAAACGTTGCCTGGTCTGATGAGTCTCGATTTCTGCTGCGACATTCAGATGGTGGGTCAGAATTTGGCATAAACAACATAAAAGCATGGATCCATCCTGCCTTGTATTTCTGCTCTGATATATTCAGATAACATCATATATATGTCATAGATAGGCTAGTGCATGTTCCTGATCATTCCAGATGATGATGACATGATGCCGAGTCCTATTTTGGGAGGGTAAATATAGCGCTGGTTGCACAGACAGCCCCTGCGGCTATGATGTTGCTGGCAACTTCTACCACGGTATTCTGAGGCGCTGTCTGTGACAGAGCGGATATAATAAGTGAACTCAACAAGACTGATTAATGTGGAGACACCGTGGGGAACACTTAATGCTACTGTGGCTGAAGACACACGCACGCACACACACACACACACACACACACACACACACACACACACACACACACACACACACACACACAGACACACACACACACACACACACACACACACACACACACACAGACACTCTGCATACTTCAGCCAGTATTATAGCCAGTTCTCAAGTGAACTGGATTGATGTTCCCCCCATAACGTTGATGCCAAATAGCTAACCATTAGTTACAGTAGATGTATATATATACCATATATTTGGTTAGCAGTAGCTAGCAGAGCTTACGTCTCCACATGCCATTCCCACCAGGCCAGTCTCCATGCAGAGTGCATGTCTTCTCTATAGGCTTGTCGAAGGTAAATCCTACACAGAAAGAGAGCTGCTGGATCCTGAAGCCTAGAGCAGTTAGTGCTGCGGGTCGTAACTCAAGGTGGAACAGCCCCGTTTCTGTCTGTTTCCCACATGGTCAGTGAGCTGAACTCCTTAGTATGTGCAGCTTAGCATGGATGGACTGATTGGCCTCTGTGTTGCACACTGGATGCATCTAAAGCTGATCTATACCTCCGTATCAAACGAAGAGGAGATTGGATAATAGGAATGGTTGTGAGTGTGCGTATGCGTGTGTGTGTGTGCGTTTGTGACTACGTGCGTACCTTTTGGGCAGAACATGGCGTGACATGTAAGGAGAGTGAGGCCTGAAGTTGTGTGATGTGTGAAAACGTGCCCTCCCTGGAGGAAAGGAACATCTCTCTCCAGAGAGGATGACTGCAGGCTAAGCTCGGTCTTTGATCCAGATTGATAGGTTATTAATAAGGAGAAGTAA
>NC_139655.1:14208966-14218966 GCF_951799395.1 Argentina silus
GAAGTGTTTTACACATGTATAAACACTTGTATATAGGATGTAATCAGTCTAATCTAGTGCAAAACGTCCTAGGAAGTATTTTGAGCTAAACACAAGTGTGTTTACTTATAGATTTCCTGAAGCTCTGACTCTCTGGCATACATGTGCCTGATCGATTACCCAACTCTCCTTTTGGACCGCCAACCTCCTGTGTTTATGTGTCTGGGTGCTTCAGACAGAACGTAGAGATAGGAAATGATAGACTGTTCTTTCTTTCTTTCTTTCTTTCTTTCTGTCTTCGCCCTGCCCTGGGAACTTCAGCTGGCACAGCTGTGAGTTATGGAGGGTTACAGGTAAAAACAGGTAAATCTCTGCTACAATAATTGCTCTGATATTTCTTCCCCTTGTCTTCCAAGGCTTTGTTGAGTTTGTTTTGGCTCACACCTCTGTCTCCATTGTCTCTGTGATCAATTATGACATCACCGCCTGCGGTTGGCAGACATGTGCCAGCTTCGTCATTGGGCATGGAAAGATAAGGCGGAGAGAGAGGGCCTCCGCTCCGCTCCGCTGCTGTGGTTACCACCTGGGGTGTGGTGTGGATTCTGGAGGCTCCTTCAGAGCACTATGACATCATAATAGATAGATGAGGGACTGAGGGATTATATGTACTGAGTCTTATGTTTTGTTGTCCCTGTTCAAACAAACCTAATAATAATAATAATAATAAGAAGAAGGCAGTTCAGAGAATGCATTATGACTTAGGATGAATGACCGTTTCCATTTAGTCTCCTAGAGGATCAGTAAAATGAATTGAGCTAACACTAAAAGAACCAGATGGATAGTTGTAGGTAATGTTAGTAGTGTGATCCCATGCAGTCAGAGTACAGGCAGGGCACAGGCTGCGTCTTGTCGGCGGTCCTAGGACAGGGAGACATGGGACCCGGATCGGAAGCTCATATGGGGAGTTGGATCATAGACTAAACTTAGAACGTCATCAGAGAGGAGATCTGTGATCTGTGAGCCCCATGAGGTCATAAAGGTGTCCAGACAGTCGTCTGCAACACTATTTCTGTAGAGGAAATGGAGCCTGTGATTGGCTTGTGCAGTAACTGTCTTGACCAATGGACACCCCTCTATGTTTGAGCTGGGAGACATGGCCTATGTTGCCTGTGTCACTCAACTCATAGAAAGTCTTGAAGCTGAAGGTGATCAGATCAGGGGGGTTCATTTATTGTAATTAATTTCAACCAGGGCAAAGAATTAACACCCGCCAGATGCGGGTAGATTTTGGCATTGGCAGGTACATCTCTGCTGCTCCTGCCTCCTCCAGCTGACTGTAACTGCTGCACATCTCATTCATGCTTCTCCTGAGTTTCAAACAAACCCCCGAGTCTACGAGCTTTCTTAATTAAAACCAAATAATGCAATAAAATAAAGCATTAAAGTAACATTTTATTTTGCCTTAATCTTGATTTTTTTTTTTTTTTTTTTTTATGTGGCTGGTAGAAAATCAGTGGCTGGTGAATTTTCTCATCCTCCAGACACCTTGGCTGTCAGGTGGACTAGTCAGTTATGAGATCAGGAGTTTTGCATATTTGTGGATAAGTTGAAATAAAACCCTTGTCCCTTGGAGGGCAGAACTCAGATGGGCCTGGGGACTAGGATAGGATAACCACTGCTTTGTCAGGAGTCTTGACAGAGTGGAATGGGAAATGGAGAACACACCTAGTGGCTGTATAGAGGTTTAGACAGAACAAACCTGGGCCCCCTGTGCAAGCCCCCTCTTGCCCCCTTTTTCTCTCCAACATGACACGAAATCCCCAAATCATCCCAAAGTCCCAAAAGAGTCCATCAGGGGAGGCAGAAATCGGAGGACAGGCTCATTGTAATGCATGGAATGGTTTGATACTATTCCTTATTCCATTCCATGCATTACAATGAGCATGTCCTCCAATTTCTACCTCGAGCAGCCTCCACTGCTGCCTGACTGGATGAGGCATGTCTAATCCTCTCTAATAGCTCCTGTACATCTCTGTACCATCACCATCTGATAATTGGGAGTGTGTGTGTGTGTATGTGTGCGTGTGTGTGTGCATGTGCATACGTGTCTGTACAGTATGTAAGTGTGTGTGTGTACAGTATGTGTGCATGTGTACGTGTGTCTCTCTTTGTGGAAAAGGTTATACTATAGCTTACCTGCATGTCTGGGCACTGGCATTCCACATCACACATTGCCCTTTTGCTCTTCTTTCCCATTCCATTGAACATGCCCATATGTGTCAAGGTATGTGATAAGGTTCCACCATACCTGTCCTAAACAAGGCCTCCCATTGCAGATTTGCATATCCCAAGTGGAATGTACTGATGACCTTTATGTATAAACACCACTCAGCTAAAGTTCAGCTAGCTGTTTGTAATGATTCATGTGAAGGGGGATTTTTGTATTTGACATGGTATTTACGATAACATACACCCTGGACTAACATAATTCATAGCACTACTTTGTGTTTGACAGATCACAGCCATGAGGCATTGATGATGGAGCCAGAGGAGGAGTTGACCTTTAGGTGTAATGAAGTATAGCTAAGAGGGTTAGGGTCAGTACGTTTTACATTCCAGTCAATTAAAGGATAGAATTGCATCCTTTGAAGAAATTCAATTTTTGAATCGAACAGGCAAGAACTGAACCAGAGAGAGGACGAGAAGCCACTTTAGACTATAGAGATGCAACCTACTGTTTACAAGCTCTCATATTGAGGAATCCCATTTCCAGTCGAGGTGGCAGGAATTGAACTAGAATTGTTTACAAGGCCTCTGTCACAAAAAGGTGTATTGGAAGCAGTTTGCTGCTCCATCCCACTGTTTACTATAACCATGCCATGAATGCTATGGCAGCCAGCAAGGGCTTAGAGTAGACCGTGCCGCTGCTAATGTTTCACAAGCCAGCGGAACTTATGGATTTAGATGGACAAACACAAAGCGGAAACACTGTCAAAGCCTGTTTACCACGCCTCCAAACAATGTCCCTTTGGTTCACAGCATGTGTTTTCAACAAAAACCTAATCTGACAGTAGTTAAAAAATGCTTGTCATGCTGCATATCTACCATCTGATAACTGTCATCTTTCTCTTGTTTTGGTTCCTGTTTGGATGCGTGTATGTGCATCTAGAAGCTTCCTTCCTCTGTATTAATGGATGATGTCTCTCCATGTGGGTGGCCTAGCTTTAGGATAGACTATGTGGGGGCTGAGGTACTAAACCAGAGACAGGGTTGTGTAAACTGTATAGAGGATTCCTGAGCAAGCTAAACGCTGCAGACTAGAGGCCTAAACACAGCTGTGGAGAGGCAGGAAGTGATGTTGTGGCGATGTGGAGGGTCACAGATGGAGAGGTGGTGGCAGTAGAGCGTCGTGAGCAACAAGGAGGGAGCGGGATGACCCTCTCTCTCTCTCTCCCTCAACCTTTCCCCCTCTCCCTCTAATTTTCTCTGTCATGTTCTCTCTCCATATTTGCATAAGCCATATATCTCCCTCTCTTCCCCCTCTCATGTTGTTTTTCACCCGCCTGTCCCCCCATCTCCTCCAGCTCCTGACAGGTTCAGGTTCAGGTGAGGGTCAGGTGTACCGTGCCTGTCAGAGACTGACGGACACATGCTCACAGACAAACAGACACATATACATCACCATGTTCCTCTCCTCTCTTTCTCCTCCCTCGCTCTTAAAATAACATCACATTTTTCACAAAAGGCCATGTCAGTCAGGTGGCTGGTGTGTAATCCCTCTCCTCCTCTGTGTAATTCCTCTTCCCTCCATCCCTTCATCCCTCACTCCGTAAAATAGACACCCTGAGACATCCCGTACAGTATCAGAAATGGCCACCGGGGGGGTGGGGGTGGGGTGGGGGGGTTTAAAGCCTTCTATTGTCAGGGAGCAGAAAATGTCACAACCCCTGCGGTGTGGTGTAAACCATTCCATGCATTACATTGAGCATGTCCTCCAATTTCTACCTCCAGCAGCCTCCACTGCTGCCTGACTGGATGAGACATGTCTAATCCTCTCTAATAGCTACTGTACTCTCCCATTGGTCCTGCAGCACTGTTTGCGGTTGATTGACAGGTCCGTGGAGAGAGGAGATCCTGCACTTAGCACAGTCAACAACATGAAGGTCAGGGCCTGGAGCATGTGTCATCAGAACAGAGCTTCCATCACCTTAAAAGGTCACGCATTCTGTTGGCTGTGGCAGTAAACTGACCAATCAAAGACGTGATGCTTTGGCTTGACCAGTCGACTAACACGACAGGAAGCCGTGTTGCCTCTGCCAGCCAATCAAAGCCTCCAGGTTGAGAGGATTGTGATCAGGGAGGATTGTGATAGGATAAAGGCGTGACCTATGGCTGTGATTGTCATGTTAGCCCGTCTGAGTGTGTGTATGTTCCAGGGCTTGTGTTCAGAATGCAAACCAATCTCTTGATACTGTCAAGGATAAGCAAATACTGTTAAACATTCGTTGAGAGATGGATATCAGGATTATAATGGAGTTGGCAAACAGACCCCAATGGAAAGTTGGGACAAGCACACACAAGTGTACACCTATAGCCAGCAAACACACCGTTACATTTTCCAGGGCCTCATTCAACATCCACATCAAATACACCGAAAAACACACATACACACACACACTCTCTCTCTCAAACCCCAAGTCTTTGTTTTTCAGAGAGAGTGTAAGTGAATCCAAACCGTACTCTCGCCCCGAGGTGTGTGCGTGTGTGTGTGCGTGTGTGTATGCATGTGTGGCAGGGCCACAGATTTCTGCTTAAGTTCCAGTCCCATTATCCTCTCTCTGGGTTTCTTTTCATAGTGGGGCCAGGGGAAAGCCCTGTTGAAATGCCAAGGTGTGGTGTCTGTCAGTGGAGCCGTCTTTGTTGTGTTCAGATCCGTGGGAGGTTTTGGCTGGGAACCCACTGTGCCACATGTGTGATTGCCGAGGGGTCATTTTCATATGAGGCCTGCGCTGTTGTTGAATGCTGAATAGAGTCCTCTGACAATAGTGCCAGGAGGGATGTGGCTGTGTGTGTGGATCATCTTTACCTTTTAAGCTGGGTAGAGAGAGGTAGTTCTGATAGCTATCTTTTCATTCTTTCTTTCTTTCTTTCTTTCTTTCTTTCTTTCTCTCCCTCTGCTGTTCTTTTTCCCCCCGTTTTTTTCCATCCCCCATTAAATAGTATAGTGTGTGTGTGTGTGTGTGTGTGTGTGTGTGTGTGTGTGTGTGTGTGTGTGTGTGTGTCCATGAGTGTGTTAGAGTCTAATCGCAACCACATCAGATGTAGAATACACCACAGAGAGGTTTACCACTCAGGAAACTCCTCTGCCTCAGGTGTTATCTGCACCTTCATGCCCGAGCCAATTATCTACCAGTGACATCATTTTAATCACCAACAATACTTATAGCTGCCTATACATTAGGAGAGCCTGTTAGGAGAGAAATAAGAGTCCCTCTAAGAGTCCCTCTTATTTCTGATCTCTGTTGATTTACATGACTTGGTGAAGTGCCCAAGAATGTAATTGTAAGAATATATTATTGTAATTGTAAGAATATGTAATAATCAGTTGTAGTAAAAAAATACCTTGTACTTAAAGGCTTATAGGAGGACAAGCACTGATACGTTTGTCCGTATGTTTGATCTGTAAAGATCTGTAAAGGTTTGATTGTGAGGAACATACATTGTTAAGAACACGTGCGCCTTTGACCCAGCAAGGGGAATGTCCTGCCAACTATTACCATTTGAGACAAGCTCAAACCCAAAACACAGTTTTTAACTGGAATTACTCTCTTATTTTCTTTCTTTTTTTCTTTCTTTCTTACCTTATTTCACTCCTTTGCCCCTCACTCCCTGTCTCTCTCTCCCTAGTCATCTTCTTTATCTTTTATTCTGTCAAGCTCTTCTTTTACTCTATTTTTAACTTTCATTCTCTCTTCGCCAAAATCTTTGCTTCAGCCACCCCCCCTCTCTCTATCACCCTTGCCCTGCTTCAGCCACCCCCCCTCTCTCTCTATCACCCTTGCCCTGCTTCAGCCACCCCCCCTCTCTCTCTATCACCCTTGCCCTGCTTCTGTCATTGTGATTAGGATGAGAGAGGAGATCAGAGGAGCCAGAGAGAGAGAGAGAGAGTCAGAGAGAGAGAGAGAGAGTCAGAGAGAGAGGGGGGGGGGGCAGTTGTCCCCTCTTTCTCCCTCCCCCATCCACTTGGCTTTATGCAGTTGGACCCCCCCCCCCCCCCCCCCCCCCCACACACACACACACACACACACACACACACACACACACACACTGTCAGAGAGAGGTCAAGAGTGTGTGTAGTTAGCTCATCTAGCCTAGCGACATGTCTGTTCATGTGACGGAGCAGTTTGCACAGCCTATAGGATCTGTGGTCCAGTATGGCCATATGAACAACACACTATACATACTATTACTATGCGTCTGGGTAGGCACCAGCACCATGACATACAGTACACATACAGTATGCACACACACACACACACACACACACACACACACACACACACACACACACACACACACACACACACACACACACATCTGTACAGCCAGACACCACCAGTACAAACACTCACATGAGAAATAGACCAAAGCTCCTTTGTAGTTGAGTTAAACCCAGATGAGACCTGGTCATGATGATCTGCTTACCGAGGCCCCTGGACCTATACTAGGCCTTCACCCCTGTTCCCTCTCACCTACCCAGCCAACACAGACACACACACACACACACACACACACACACACACACATTTTTTACATTTTAGACATTTAGCAGAGGCCTTTATCCAAAGCGACAACAAGTACATTTGTCTAAAGTAAGTGAATCATATATACATCAGTCATCATAAGAGAAACAAATCTATGCTAGGACCAAGGGCCATTTGCAGTCACAATGCTAGAAGCACTTTTTTTCTTTCTTTACAGTAGAGAAACTGTACAGGGGGGTAGTGGGGATGAAGAGGTCTTTAGGAGGGACAGTCATGATGTAGCCTGAAAAGATGGGTCTTCAGTCTACAGTGGAAGATAGGTAGTGACACACACACCACACATACACACCAACCCTAACCTTTCCTCCTCCAACCTCTGCCCTCCCACCTCCCCAGGACCTCGGCCGACACCCTTTCATCTCCTAATCTCATTGAGACGCCATCCGTGGCCTCTGACCCCCATCCCTGGACAGATCCCTGTTTAATAAAGTCTCATAAGAGCTGGTCTGGGTTTGATCCTCCCTGGCATCTAAGAATGGATCATGCTACATTGTTCCCCTGGTCTCCGACCCTCAGCCAGACTAGTCTGTGGTATGTGATGTTGTTGAGGAGGCTTATGTACTCCGTACCTATGAACTGTGTGCTCATGTGTAGCTTTCTCATGTGAGAGCTGTGTTTTTCTCCCGTTTGTCCAAGAAAAAGGAGCGTTCCCAGCCTCAACTCTCAGACCCTCAGCAGAGAATGGGATTTGGTGCTTATGGACTTATGGTTATGGCGTGATGGGTCAGAGTTTGTCATGGTGGATATAGCAGGCATGTGACATACTTAGAGATGCAGTCGTCAGACATGTCTTATTTTGATACAGTAGCAAGATCTCTCCCACATCTTCAGTCCAACATCTAGAGATGAAATTCGTATTTACACAATGAAACTGAATTGCAGAACTGATGTACTGAAGATATATATTTATCAAATGGACAGTTTTGCAGGAAAACGTTCAAGCTGGTGCCATCTAACCCGTGACATGGGGTAATTGTTAGGGCTGGTATGTTGGACATGGGGTAATTGTTAGGGCTGGTATGTTGGACATGGGGTAATTGTTAGGGCTGGTATGTTGGACATGGGGGTAATTGTTAGGGCTGATATGTTGGACATGGGGTAATTGTTAGGGCTGATATGTTGGACATGGGGTAATTGTTAGGGCTGGTATGTTGGACATGGGGTAATTGTTAGTGCTGGTATGTTGGACATGGGGTAATTGTTAGGGCTGATATGTTGGACATGGGGTAATTGTTAGGGCTGGTATGTTGGACATGGGGTAATTGTTAGGGCTGGTATGTTGGACATGGGGTAATTGTTAGGGCTGGTATTTTGGTATATGGCACCCAGTCTCTCTCTCTCCTGGTTCTCATCATCTACCAAAGAGGATTCTCTACCCTCCTGGAGGGCTTGGTGAACCCACAGTTCTTCTATAGAGAAGTCTTCTATAGAAAGACATACACACACACACACACACACACACACACACACACACACACAGCAGATCACACCACTCTGTTAGCCTAAAGGAAGCTGAGAAAACATGGACCCAGCAGGGACTAATTGAACATGCAGAGAGAGAGAGAGAGAGAGAGAGACAGAGACAGGGGAGAGAGAGAGAGAGAGAGAGAGAGAGAGACAGAGACAGAGACAGAGACAGAGACAGAGACAGAGACAGAGAGAGAGAGAGAGAGAGAGACAGAGACAGACAGAGACAGACAGAGACAGAGAGAGAGAGAGAGAGAGAGAGAGACAGAGACAGAGAGACAGGGGAGAGAGAGAGAGAGAGAGAGAGACAGAGACAGAGACAGAGACACAGAGAGAGAGAGAGAGAGAGACAGTGACAGAGAGACAGGGGAGAGAGAGAGAGACAGAGAGACAGAGACAGAGAGACAGGGGAGAGAGAGACACAGAGAGAGAGAGAGAGACTGTGAGAGGCATTCCTACTCAACTCCCATTTGTGTGCCTAGTCCACTTGTTCCCTCTCTTTTCTCCTCTCCTCTTCTCTCCATGTCTCTCTCCACTTCACCCCGCTCTCTCCTCTTCTCTCTTCTCCACTCTTTCTCCTCATCCCTTCAGCTCTGTCCTCATCATTCCTCTCCTCTGTCATTTTCTGAAAAGAAAGGCTACAAAAAGGGGCAAGGTGACCAGTATTTTAGCCATGATTTAAGAGTGGGAAGGGATTGACACTGTTGTGTGTGTGTGTGTGTGTGTGTGTGTGTGTGTGTGTGTGTGTGTGTGTGTGTGTGTGTGTGTGTGTGTGTGTGTGTGTGTGTGTGTGTGTGTGTGTGTGTGTGTGTGTGTGTGTGAGGGGCCTGTGTGTGAGGGGCCTGTGTGTGAGGAGCCTGTGTGTGAGGGGCCTGTGTGTGAGGAGCCTGTGTGTGAGGGGCCTGTATGTGAGGGGCCTGTGTGTGAGGGGCCTGTGAAGGTCTATAGGAGCATGTTATGGTTACTGGGCACATTGGCTCAGCGACATCTCTATTCACCCTGGCATGTAGGCAGTGCCAGGAGTCATGGTATGTATAAGGTTGTTTTTCTCTAGTGATTCGCACTATACACTGTACACTGTAGTGTGTGTGTGTGTGCGCGTGCGTGCGTGCGTGCGTGTGGCGTGTATCTGCATGTGTGCGTGAGTGTGCTTCATGAATATGAATATGAAGTGTGCCCATACACAAATGTTAAGTCTTTTAAACATTATTTTCATGACAAATACCGGAATCAAAACCTATGCTGTGGAGTTACCTCAACAAGTGACATACTGTATAATGATGAATCAGCACCTGAACAAGTGAAGCTCAGGAGATGTGAGGAGAGGTTTAGTTTCCAGTGAAGCTCAGCTCCATGTGACGGTGCCGTTACTGAAAGGTCTTCTTCTCTCACGGTTCAACAAGCCAGAGACGTGTCTGTGACATCTACATTGTTATTGTTACCGGGGTTCCCAGCTCTGGTTTCTATAGTCCCCTGCTGGATTCACGTTGGTGTCCAATTGCACGGCTGACGTGAGAGACTGTTGAAGCCGTATTAATGTGATTTTAACCCTCTCCTCCTCTCTCTCCCCCCTCCCTCCCTCCCTCCCTCTCTCTCCCGCTCTCTCTCCAGGGGACGAATGACAAAGTGCATGAACCATGTTCAGGGCTGGACTGCAGTGGAGAATGTCGGTGTAACCCAGAGAAGGGCAGCAGGGTAAGACATGAAGACTTCTATCTCTCTTCTCTCTT
>NC_139655.1:14223966-14288966 GCF_951799395.1 Argentina silus
TGTGAGGGTTTTAGGGTACAGCAGTGTGTGTGAGGGGTGTTAGGAGAGTTTTAGGGTACAGCAGTGTGTGTGAGGGGTGTTAGGAGAGTTTTAGGGTACAGCAGTGTGTGTTAGGGTTTTAGGAAGGTTTTAGGGTACAGCAGAGCTCTCTTAGCTCCTCGAGTGTGCTTGTCAGAAGAAGACAAAGTGCCTATAGCGGTAAGCATGTTGGAGTGATTTCGTGTGATAACATCTGTTACCACTGGGGGAAGCCCTGGGGGTGAAAGGCCATGGCAGGATGACAGAATGGTTTGTGTTAAGCTGTTCTTAGATCAACACAGAGCTTTCATGTGCTCGGGGTCTCCCGGGACCGCACCAAGGGGCCGGAAACATGTGTCTTCACTTGGATCACTTATCTGTGTCGATTAGATAGGGGTGGGGGCGGGGGGGGGGAGCGGAGAGAGAGAACCTGAGACAATTAGAAAAAGGGAAAGAGAGAGAGAGAGAGAAAACAAAGGAAGAGAGAGGAAACGATGTTGAGGAAATGAAAGGGACATCTGAAGCAAAGGAGTTGTTCTTCAACAAATACACAAAGGAGTTGTTCTTCAACAAATACACAAAGGCTTCAGAGTCATACAATTTCTATCATGTTTGGAACTCATTCATTATGCAGACACATGTGTAGCTTTGTCAAACCGGAAGTCACACTTTATAACCATTCTAAATCTGGCATCAGAATTACAGTTTCGGACCAGCTATGCTACTGTATATCTTAAAGGCTTATAATAAAAACACCACATTTTATTCCACCTTTATTTGTCCAGGTTAGTCTCATTGTGAGACCAAGGGAGACCTGGTCCAGGCCTGGAACACTAAGAAGTGGGTCAACCATAGTATCTCTCTCTGATCACAAGTCGACACTCACTCTCCTTATGGTCAACACTGCTCTGCAACTCTCTCACAGTTCAGAGGACCATCTGTACAGTAGGGCCCCTTCACACTGATCTACAGTCAGATGTGTGTTTTCCATCGGAATGGTGGAGCATAGGATTGAGGAAGGGTACAGTTGATCCTAGATCTGTGCCTAGGGGCAGACCTCTCCAGAGACCGGAGGAGATCACAGGATGATGAGGGAGGGAGAGAACCCTCTCTGGGGGCCCCTCGATGAAGGAGTGCATCACTCCATCCCCTGCTTGACCGAATTCCTTACCTTAATCCCACCGGAGAGAGAGAAAGAAAAAGATAGAGAGAGAGAGAGGGGAGAGGAGGATAAGATGAGCTGATTGGAGGAGGGAGAGGTTGTGATGATGCTGATGATCAGCTAGAGACTCCTCTGAACCCTTATTCCCACACACAGACACACACACACACACAGTCTCTGATTGCACACAGAGATAAGCAGAGCTGGCGCTACGGCCCAGAGAGAGCTCTAAGGGGGGCTTAGATCACTCATAACCTCTCTCTCTCTCTCTCTCTCTCTCTCACCCTCTCTCTCTCTCTCTCTCTCTCTCACCCTCTCTCTCCCTCCCTCTCTCTCTCTCTCTCTCTCCTCTCTCTCTCACCCTCTCTCTCTCTCTCTCTCTCTCTCTCTGACTCACTCTCTCTCTCTCTCTCTCTCTCACCCTCTCTCTCCCTCCCTCTCTCTCTCTCTCTCTCTCTCTCTCTCTCTCTGACTCACTCTCTCTCTCTCTCTCTCTCTCTCTCTCACCCTCTCTCTCCCTCCCTCTCTCTCTCTCTCTCTCTCTCTCTCTCTCACCCTCTCTCTCCCTCCCTCTCTCTCTCTCTCTCTCTCTCTCTCACCCTCTCTCTCCCTCCCTCTCTCTCTCTCTCTCTCTCTCCCTCCCTCCCTCTCTCTGGCAGTCTCACCCTCTCTCTCCCTCTCAATGTTCTATTCAATTCAATGAGCTTTGTGTGCATGACTCATGTCAATATTGCCCAAGCAGACATGCAGATAGAGAGTATAGAGCCCTAACCCTTCCTCTTCCTCCCTCTCCCTCCCTCTCTTCTTCCCTCTCTCTCTCTGACTCACTCTCTCTCCCCCTCCATCTCTCTCCATGCGTTTTCTAAAGTGTTGTTTTTGTGATTATTAGGGGTGTCTGCATTTCGCTGACTAGCCTTCCCCTCACAGTCCCTGAGTGGAGCGCCAAGTTAGAGTGGGCGCCTGTGTGTGTGTGTGTGTGTGTGTGTGTGTGTGTGTGTGTGTGTGTGTGCGTGTGCGTGCGTGCGTGCGTGCGTGCGTGCGTGTGTGTGTGTGTGTTTGTGTCTGTGTGTGTGTATTAAGCAGAAGTGCTCTGGATCCACTGTTTTCATGTTTCCGCTCCTCTCTGATCTTGATCTACCTACAAGAGAGAAACGTCTGCCCTTTCTGCCCACGAGGAACATACAATGTCCTGTCCATTTCTATAATCTGTATCTTTAAAAGACCCAGATCCTGCCCTGACACACACACACACACACACACACACACACACACCCACATACACACACACACACCACACACACACACACACACACACACACATCCAGGGACCCACATTTTTCTGTCTTTATCAGGTTGTCCCCATATCTTTCTCTCCTCTTCCACTGTAGCTAGAGCAGAACCCCTCTGGCCCAGTCTAAACTTGATGGAGAGGTTTGTTTATGCCTATGGTTGGTTAACCTAAACACACACACACACACACACACACACACACACGCACACACACACACACACACACACACCACACACACACACACACACACACACACACACACACACACGCACACACACACACACACTGTCTCCTGTGTCCTTTTTTGGTCTCTGTGATCTTTGACCTTGGTGGACTGCTGGTCTGTCTGGCAGGTGGATGGCTTGGTGATGAGTGATGTGTGCGTGTGTGTGGTGTGTGTGTGTGTGTGTGTGTGTGTGTGTGTGTGTGTGTGTGTGTGTGTGTGTGTGTGTGTGTGTGTGTGTGTGTGTGTGTGTGTGTGTGTGTGTGTGTGTGTGTGTGTGTGCGTGTGTGTGTGTGTGTGTGTCTGTGTGTGTGTGTGTCTGTGTGCGTGCATGCGCAGTCTATATACAACGCTGGTCATTAAACAACAGACAATAGCCTTCAGACGATCCCTCTATTCTTCCATTATCCTCCCCTTCCTCCCTCCTTCCCTCCCTCCTATACGATCCTGTCTCCTTTTCACTCACTGTTTTGTTCCCTGGTTTGAAGGTTAAAAGAGATAAGGGTTAGAGGACAGGGAGAGCTTTCAGAGGTTGTCTGTGTTTAAAGGTGCCATTGAAGTAGTTGTCGACATGGATCAGGGAGGTTAGGGTTGAGTTCTTGGTTCTTGAGGAGATGTTTTGTATTCTTACGCATACATCTAGTCAGCCTAAACTAATGGGGCCTACAGGCCTAAGGTCCCTCAACCTAGACTAGAACTAATGGGGCCTACAGGCCTAAGGTCCCTCAACCTAGACTAGAACTAATGGGGCCTACGGTCCCTCAACCTAGACTAGAACTAATGGGGCCTACGGGCCTACGGTCCCTCAACCTAGACTAGAACTAATGGGGCCTACGGGCCTACGGTCCCTCAACCTATACTAGAACAAATGGGGCCTACGGGCCTACGGTCCCTCAACCTATACTAGAACTAATGGGGCCTACGAGCCTACAGTCACTCAACCTAGACTAGAACTAATGGGGCCTACAGGCCTAAGGTCCCTCAACCTAGACTAGAACTAATGGGGCCTACAGGCCTAAGGTCCCTCAACCTAGACTAGAACTAATGGGGCCTACGGGCCTACGGTCCCTCAACCTAGACTAGAACTAATGGGGCCTACGGGCCTACGGTCCCTCAACCTATACTAGAACTAATGGGGCCTACGAGCCTACAGTCACTCAACCTATACTAGAACAAATGGGGCCTACGGTCCCTCAACCTAGACTAGAACTTATGGGGCCTACGAGCCTACAGTCACTCAACCTAGACTAGAACTAATGGTCCCTACAGTCTGTATGGTAGACAACACACACACTGCTGGCAGGTCCCTCAGATAGAGTGCTGACATGAATGTCGTCCTCTTGTGTTAACCTTGATGTACATGGTCCTCAAACACCAAGGACACTAGTGTTTGAGGACCAGGCCCTGGTGCATAGGCGGTTGAGAAGCTCTAAGTTAGGCCACTTCTTCTTCTCAAGTCCCATGCAAGTCCACTTCAACTACAGCGTTTCAGTGCATTATACTGCCCCCATCTGGTCAAGATCGGAACAGAATCAACCTGACTTCACCCAGAGACTTCATATTCCTTTTGCTTTGTTCTTATTCCAGAACCCTGTACATTCTTATCCCTTTAGAACCTGGGTTAGCCGTGTCACACTCAATTATGTCCTTCAATTCTCTTCAATTCTCACCATAAATGCAACATTATTAACTGACTATAAGGAAGACCATATGATATTAGTAATACAGTCAAACAGACTAATCTGATCTGCCCTGATGGTGTTCACCACCATAATAAGATTTAGACAGAATTATTTTTTTTATACAGATAGCAAAAAGAGGATAAAGTATGCAGTTTTTTTCTCTCTGTTCTTTTTCCCTCTCCTTTCGTCTGCCCCTAGGCAGGACTGGGACATGGAACATGCATTAGATTAACGCTTATATGTTTGAGCTCCGAAATTAAGTCATTACACAGCACTGACATATGCGCACACACGCACGCACACACGCACACACACACACACACACACACACACACACACACACACACACACACACACACACACACACACACACAGTGCAGACACGTGAGAATGGAGAGAGACTTTTAACTAGACCTCCAGCCTGGTTATTACAAGGAGCTATAGCCTATGATTAAGATTTGATGTGAAGAACCTCTGTACATTTATTTATGACATGTTCCCTTTCACAGAGCTGCCCTGCCCCACCTGCTATCATTCTACTCGAATGAAAAGAAGGTCGAACATGTAGGTACACATATCAGTCCATAGACCAGAGCATACTCGAGAGGTTAATAAACCCTAGTCTTCCCCAGGGGAGGCTGGTGGAGGTAGAAATCGGAGGACAGGCTCCTCCACCAGCCTCCCCTGCTTGTGAGGTACTAGTTAGTGCCTGCATTGGTTTCAATGAACTACAACTCAGGACTTGGCCTGATAGAGGTTCAAAGGTCTCTTTTGTAATTGTGTAGGTAGGTGTGTCTTTTGATACACAGTTGGGTGTGTCTGTGCTCCAGGTGTTCAGTAGTATTATTCTCAACCTGAGGTATGTGCCGGTAGTGCTATTCTAAGCCAGGCAGGAGAGGCTAGGTTGGTTGACACAGAGGTGAGTGTGTCTGTGCTCCAGGTCTGTAGGTGTTCAGTGGTATGGTTCAGTAGGTGTTCAGTGGTATGGTTCAGTAGGTGTTCAGTGGTATGGTTCTCAGCCTTGTGAGTGTGCTTGGACAGTAGTTGTGCTGTAAGCCAGGGAAGGCCAGTCTAAGTGTTCCCTATCTATCTCAGTCTAGAGGGGGAATGTGGAGGAGGGGGAGAGAGGAGAGATAACCAGAGAGCCAGGGTCCCACGCTTTAGGGCGTCAAACTGACATACACACACACACGCACGCGTGCACACACACACACACACACACCCACGTGCGCAAACGCACACACAGACACATGCGCGCACACACACACACACATACACTCCCCTGAGCTGATACGACAAACACAAACCAGCGGAGTATTAACAAAACAGACAGGAATCTCAATCCCAACCTAAACACAGCTGGACTGACTCCCCCCCTACCCCCCCCCCCCCCCCCCCCACACACACACACACACACACACACACACACACACACACACACACACACACACACACACACACTATTACACAATCCCTACCTATTTCCCTATCATGTAAAAAAAGAGAAACATGACAAAGTGAGAGAAACGTGACCCTGTCTCTTTCCTCCCTATCCTCTTTCCTGTCCTCTCTTTCCTATTCTCTCTCTCTTACCCACCTAACATAACCCACCTGAAAGTTGTATGTAAGTTGTCTAGAGACAAGTCAATTAATTAAGTAATATTACCAACATTACATCAACGTCCCACCTGTAAGTTATGTTATTTTACGATGTTAGTTTACGACCAAACTGTGTCACTTATGTTTGTTGTTTGGATTCCAACAGTCCCTAAGGCTAAGTTAGGTTTCCTATGATTAGTTTTTAACTGGATTAGAACCAGCCAGCTAAGATAACACCAGTGGTGATGTCATCGGGTGATGCAGGTTACTAAAAGCTTGTTTTCTTGGGGGAAAAGCACTTGGATATACTGTTTTATGACGTTCATCAACACAAACACAGATGATGTTAGAGAGGCCATATGGACAGGTCACCCTTTCATAAGACATGCTCTTTTATTGATGTCTTTGAGGAATGTGTTTGCCTGTGATGGGAAAGCCTTGAGTTCCTGAAACAACTGTTCGTTCTGGTACACAAGTAAACGAAGAATTAACTGCCAAGTGAAATACTCCGCCAAAATAACAAGAACACTTAATCCCCTCATGAAATGATTAAGAACACTTAATCCCCTCATGAAGGATAGATTCAATGCCCAATTTGTAAACAAAGATGAAATCAAATTAGGAATATGGGGTAAACAGGTGCAGGAATTTGTTCGAAGGCTCATAACTTCTGAGAGAAAAACATATGCTCAACCAGTGGCTTTGGGCAGGTGCTGGAGTTAGCTTCTCATCAAGAAAAACAACAGTGAAAGAATCTGCACACTGCTATACATGCTCCCAAGTGTGTGACGAGTGTTGTGCTAACAGCAGTATAGCAGTGTTTGTACTGGAGAATTCACTTCCTTGAAGTTCATGACTTCCCCTACACACCTCTATTGAAGACATGGAGAGATGCTATCACCAGCCCTCTATAGAACTATCGCCAGGATCTGGGAAGGAATCTCCTGCCTGAAAGCTCTATCTTCTTTATCATATATCTGGAGGCTCTGTCAGGGTGGATGTGGGTGTTTGGGTGGAGGAGACCACTCATGTCAGGGTGGATGTGGGTGTTTGGGTGGAGGAGGAAGAGACTTAACCTATATAGTTACTCTATAGTATAATAGAATACTTATACAAGGCTTGTTTTCTCTGTGTCTGTGTGTCCCCCTTTCTTGCCCTATCTCTCTCTGTCTCTCTCTCTCTCTCTCTCCTCCTTGTGTGTGCGGCACGCCCACACCAATATCTGTCAGCCTATTCTCTGAACTCTGTGTTCTGCCCCCTGGCTGTTTGGCCACTGCTGGCAGCATGATTCAGGGGTCATTTAAGGTGGTGTGTGTGTGTGCGTGTGTGTGTGCGTGTGCGTGTGCGTGTGCGTGTGTGTGTGTGTTTACGTGTGTGCGTGTGTGCGTGTGTGCGTGCACCAGTGCTCGCGCAATGGAATTAGGTTATCAAACCCCCCAATCGATTAAACCTCCCCTCAGACAGCCCCCCTCTGCTGCTGCCCCCGATGTTTCCTCGCGCCGCGCCCATCATGTCCCCCAGTGGGCACACGGTGTGACAGCTAAAATCTTCCCCCTGGCCTCGCTGACCAGGGACAAAAGGTCCTGCTAAAGCCGGGGGCCTGAGGGGCCTTTGGGGGCTGAGCCGGGAGAATCTGTCTGCTCATGGATTCTCCTGGCCGCTCGTTTGGCCGTGTGTGTCTGTGTCTGTGTGTGTGTGTGTGTGTGTGTGTGTGTGTGTGTGTGTGTGTGTCTGTGTGTGTGTCTGTGTGTCTGTGTGTGTGTCTGTGTGTCTGTGTGTGTGTTTGTGCTCATGGATTCTCCTGGCCACTCGAACAGGAAGTGAGGTAGGCTGGTTCGGGCCTATAAGGCCGAGGGGCTTAGGGGTCCAGAATAGGGCCCATTGTATCCATTGTGAGAAGGGGGATTTGGGCCTACAAACGAGGCAGTCTACTGTAAGGTAATGTGGCTGGAGGTTCGCTCCTGGTTGGCATGGAAAAAGACGGAGTGGCAGAGTAGTGGGTATAAGATGGAGACTAAGGGTGGGTGAGGCTGGTGGGGGTGGGTGAGGCTGGTGGGGGTGGGTGGGGCTGGGTGAGGGTGGATGAGGCTGGGTGGGTGAGGCTAGATGAGGGTGGTGAGGCTAGATGAGGATGGGTGAGGCTGGGTGGGTAAGAGGGGCAGTCTAGGTCTGGATCAGACTGTCTACTAGGTATTGGATTTGATTAGTCATTGTTGACAGGGTGGGACCTGTGCTGAGCTTCATCTGCCTTCATCAGGCGCAGGCACACACACACACACACACACACACACACACACACACACGCACGCACGTATGCATGCACGCACACGCACGCAAGCGCGCGCACACACACACACACACACACACACACACACACACACAATGACTAATCAAATTCAATACCTTGTAGACAGTCTGATCCAGACCTAGACTGCTCCCCCTCACCCACCCAGCCTCACCCATCCTCACCCACCTTCACCCACCCTTCCTCACCCATCCCCACCCACTCTTAGTCACCTTTAAGCAGCAGTGAGAGATTTACACCTGTCAGAGTTAAGTGTTGATCTCAAGGATAAGGCTCATGATGTTAGTCAATGCCCATCACCTCACAGCTGCCTGTCTCATCAGATCCCTCTACAGGACCAGGCCAGCTGATAGCCTCCATTCACGATGAGTGTGCACTACATGCATCAGGGGAGGCTGGTGGAGGTAGAGATCTGAGGCTGGGGAGAGAGAGGGAAAGAGAGAGAGAGAGGGAGGAGGGAGAGAGAGGGGGGAGGGAGATGTGATGATGGAGGGAGGGAGGGAAATGGAGAGAGAGAGAAAGTACAGTATCACCATGGTAAAGTGGCGGTGTGTCGTGGTCATTTGGGTTTCACACCACAGCGTACTCATGTAATGGGTTCATTTCTCTGGATGTGGTGGTATTAGTTTGCCTTCCCTCCCTCCATCCCTTGTTCAGGTATAACAGCATTGCTAAGCTCGGGGGCTCATTGTCTCCCTCCCCCCAGCTCCACTGACGACTCTCCACTCCGTCCTCCTTCTCCTTCTCCTCCTCCCAGCTCCTCCAGCCCTGCTCAGCTACCGGACCAACCCCCCCTCCCCTCCCCCTGCCCTGTCCGGACCCATTCACACCTCCCACCTACCCCTTTGTACCATCCAGTACCCTCTCCCTTCCCTCTCCCTCTCCAGCCCCTCTGACTCCATACACACCTCCCCTCCATTTCCCTCTTCCTCCATTTCCACCATTTCCTCACTTCACAACTCTTTAGCGCCCCCCATCATTCTGCCCCCCGACACCACTGCCACGGCCAACTATAGACCGGTAACATGAGGCCCATGGTGAAGACATCCTTGGACCCCCTGCAGTTTACCTGCCAAGCAGACATTGGTGTGGATGATGCCATGATCTACCCGCTACACAGAGCTCACTCCCATTTAGATAAGGCTGGCAGCACTGTGAGGGACTTCTCCAGTGCATTTAACACCATACAGCCCTTACGACTTGCTGGTAATCGGGTGAGGATGCAGGTGGACTCCCCCACTGTTTCCCCGATTACGAACTACCTGACCAACAGGCCACAGTTTGTACGGCTGCAGGGATGTATGTCGGACTGGGTGGTGAGCATCACTGGCGCCCCCTAGGGGACAGTTCTGGCTCCCTTCCTCTTCACCCTCTATACCTCGGACTTCAGGCACAACACAGATACTTGCCATCTGCAGAAGTTCTCAGACGATTCTGCTATTGTGGGATGTATCAGTGGAGGCCAGGAGACCGAGTACAGAGGACTGGTGGACAGTTCTGTTGAGTGGTGTGAGCAGAACCACCTGCTACTCAACATCAGCAAGACAAAGGAGATGGTGGTGGACTTTAGGAGGACTAAGGTCCCCCTGTCTGCTGTTTCCATCCAGGGAGAGGACATGGGGGTGGTCCAGAGCTACAAGTACCTGGGGGTGCCCCTGGACAATAAACTGGACTGGACTGGGAACACAGATGTTCTGTACAAGGGGGGCTTTATTTCCTGAGGAGGCTCAGGTCCTTTGGCGTGTGCAGGACTCTGCTGAACATGTTCTACCAGTCAGTGGTGGACAGTGCAGTGCTGTACGCGGTGGTATGCTGGGGGGGCAGCGTCAAGGAAGGTGACACCAAGAGGCTGAACAAGCTTATTAGGAAAGCTGGTCCTAACCTCGGTGTCACCCAAGACACTATGGAGGAGGTGACCAATGGAAGTATGAGGACCAAACTCCTGGCCATCATGGACAAACCCTCCCATCCCCTACATGACACTGTGGCAGAGCAGAGAAGCTCCTTTAGCAACAGACTACTACAACCACGTTGTACTAAGGAGTGCTATAGGAGATCTTTTCTGCCTGCCGCAATAAGACTGTACAACTCCTCCTCCGGCTGGCTTGATCGGGGTGATCAGAGTCAGGCTGGGGGATGTTAAATCATACTGGACTGTTCTTACTGTATATAATGTTTCAAATGTCTATTTTATTTTATTATTCTATTGTCACTTTATTTTGTTGTTATTGTTTGTGACACCATCTATCCTCTGGTGTTATCTGCTCCTTTCTCTCCATGTGTGGTCCCTGTCTAGGATCTGTGGAAGACTCAGACTCAGACTCTCTCTCTCTCTCTCTCTCTCTCTCTCTCTCTCTCTCTCTCTCTCTCTCTCCCTCCCTTCCTCTTCCTCTCCCTATCTCCCTGAAATTGTGAGAATGGTTTAATTTTGAGTCAGATCTGGAGGTCAGGCTATGTTTACCTATGTTTTGTTTAAACTTTGACTTGTTAGGAATAAACATGTATGCCTGGAGCATGTATGAATGGAGATGGACTACACCTTATTTAGAGAAACACCTTTAGAATGACCCCTTACCGCTAACAGAGAGCCAGACAGACTACACCCATCTTTGCCTCTTCTTTGCCAATGTCCTCTCCCCTGACATAACATAAATACACACTACACTACACTACACAGAAACAGATTTCGAGAAACCTCTTACCTAACATAAACCCAGCCCCGTTACCTAATAGGGAGGCATACTGTAGTTAAGACCCATTATGCTCTTACAGAAAGGGCAGGTTAGAGAGCCACAGAGCCAGACGGAGCCAGAAAGAGGGTGGGGGAAAGTGTCGACCTGTCGGGCCCCTGCATATTTCCCTTCTTTAAACCAGGTGTGAGGTTTAAAGTAGATAGATATCTTCCTGGTTAAGATAAGGGTGTAAGGTAATCTGACTAGGTCTGTGGTTACGGGTAAGCCCTGGCCTGGTTGATGGGTTTGTGTCTGCAGGGCAGAGTGGCTCAGTGTAAATAGGACCAGGTGGGACCAGGTGTGTTACAGAAATTACCCCTGTGTGTGTAGATCCACCTTGCCCCCCCCCCAACACACACACACACTAATGGAGGGGTGTGTGAACTTTGAGCTTGTGTGTGTTAATGTGTGTGTGTGTGTCTGTCTGTCTGTGTGTGTGTGTGTGTGTGTGTGTGTGTGTGTGTGTGTGTGTGTGTGTGTGTGTGTGTGTGTGTGTGTGTGTGTGTGCATCTGTGTGTTTGCGCCATCTCACCTTTGGAATTCACCAGAAGTGCTCCGACTCTCATTTGACCCAGCTAGAGAGCCCCTACTCCCCCCTCTCCCTCTACACTCCGCTCAACCCCCCCCCCCCCCCAAGCTGTTCCCTACCCTGTCATACAGCAGCAGTAAAACAGGAACTAATGAAGACCTGTCAGTGTGTCTAAGCCATTGTGTCCAAGCCATGAAGAGGGAGTCCTGTGGCCTGTACAATTATGCACCAGTAAATCACCCCAATCTCCTACTGGCTGTCACAGACAGAGGTTTTACTGATACCACCTGGGACTGGGAGGTGCCGCTCATTGTCTCTCTGCTGCCACCCTGTGGTCTACGTTGGATAGTGCAGACATGCACGCACACACACACACACACACACACACACACACACACACACACACACACACACACA
Organism: Argentina silus; assembly: GCF_951799395.1. Classification (NCBI taxonomy): domain Eukaryota; kingdom Metazoa; phylum Chordata; class Actinopteri; order Argentiniformes; family Argentinidae; genus Argentina; species Argentina silus. Next base: position 14,235,925 of record NC_139655.1, read on the forward strand.
CACACACACACACACACACACACACACACACACACAGACACACATTTACAGTATCACCATCCATAGCCACAATCTGCAGCATGCCACAGAGGAGTTACAGTGCCTCTATAGTAGCATAAAAACGTAATAACTCCTTCAATGAGAGAACCAACTGAAGGGTGTTCTGTAGAAACTTGTCCTCTCACTAAAGCAATTTGTCAGAGAATGTTCCCTGGCGCATAAACTCCCTAAGTACACCCATCATCATATTTAATTGAAGATAAAAGCATTGATAAAGGCTGGGTTTAGGAGAGGTGCTTAATGTATGTTTTTGGAATTAAAGCGTTTCTGTGGTAGACATTTGTCTTTGGGTTTAAATAAGGCTGGAGACTAACACAGAGCTGTTCTTAGGTGAAAGAGAAAGAGAGAGAGAGAGAGAGAGAGTGAGAGAGAGCACAGAAAGCATCACATACAGTTACCATCATCTGCATAGTCAATAGCTGTAGATCTTGCATTATCAATAATGGACCAGGTCTCCAGATTTGACTGTATCTCAATGAGACAAACCGGTAAATGCTACATAAAGATACACCCCACCCTGAAATGGATTCTTCTCAAAGACTACCTTTGGCTTCAAGCACCCAAAGTCTCCAGAACTTTAACTTTTTTGTTGTTGTGCTATGTTGTGGTTAAGAAGGTTTTGGGGGTCTCTTCACTGTGTCCTCCTCCTACATACAGGGTCGTCCAGGGGCACTAGGGCCAGTAGGAGGCAGCGGACCAGAGGGGTTCCCTGGTGGACAGGGGCCTTCAGGGCCCAAAGGAGAAAAGGGAAACCTGGGATATAAAGGGCCGTCTGGAGTCAAAGGTGACAAGGTGAGATCTCCACCTCAAAGGCAATTGGCAAAGTTGTTTCTCTGTGGCAGCCATCTTCCTCTCAGATAGAACCTAGTGGTAGTGGTCTTTGTAAGCCAGGCAACTATGTAGTGCTATTAAGTGTCAACATCTGGGTGTCAATTACTCAGGTTAACCACCTGAGTTATTGTGTGTGTGTATACTATGTTTCTTCCACCAGTGTATTCATCATCTATGTGTGTGCTTCCTCAACAGGGGCCAATGGGCGTGCCAGGTTTCCCAGGAACTGACGGAGTCCCAGTGAGTATAATCACATAATATGGCTATAGCATAATATGGCTATGGATGGTACACACACACACACACACACACACACACACACACACACACACACACACACACACACACACACACACACACACACACACACACACAGGTCTTTAACCCCCAATGTGTGTGTGTGTGTGTGTGTGTGTGTGTGTGCAGGGCCACCCGGGTCAGGATGGAGGCAGAGGTCTTCCAGGAGCAGACGGTTGTAACGGGACTCGGGGAGAGCCAGGACTCACCATTGGAGACGGGCCTGGTTTAGTTGGTGAAACCGGTAGAACTGTGAGTACTGTAGCGTGGCCTATTATTGATCTTTATTACTAGATGTTTTATTTATTGCTAGATTTTTGTTGGTATAATGATGAACTTATACGCTCTCTCTCTCTCTCTCTCTCTCTCTCTCTCTCCAGGGGCCTCATGGTCCGAAGGGTCCGAAAGGAGAGCCTGTATTTACTGGCCGACCAGGAGGTGGCTACCAGGTAATGTATCCACCTGTACATTTATAGTATAATAACTCTATGCATTGAAGCCTTCACACACACACACACACACACACACACACACACACACACACACACACACACACACACACACACACTCTTTCTTGTTCCTCTCTCTCTCTCTCTGTCTCTCTCTCTCTGTCTCTCTCTCTCTCTCTCTCATTCACTCACAGAAATTCTCTAACAGAAGAATGTTATCAAGAAGACTCTTACATTCCAGGCCTCCTCCTTCCTCTCTCATCTCGTCTCTCCTCCCTCCCTCCCTCCCTCCCTCCCTCTCTCTCATATCATCTCTTGTGCTCCCCTGGAGCTTGTTTAGAGAAAGCCAGAGTGGATGTTGTTTTTATGGATGTTGTTTCATCCAGTCTAGTCCAGCAAGGTCATCTTGACCCGGTATTGACAGGACTCTGCTATTCTGGGGCAGATACGGGAGATACCATTGCAACAGAGAAGACATCATGTTATACATGATATGAAAAAAAGAAAAACACAACAAAATACAAAAGGACTGGCTGGTGGACTGAATAATGACAGATGAAAGTGTAATCAGTAGGGCCTTGATAGGCAGTGTAACATATTGCAGGTTGATACTGAACCCCAATTTTCCTTGCAGGGAGGGCCTGGGTTGCCTGGACTGGATGGTGTTCCTGTAAGATGCTTAATCATCACCTGCTACATTTTCATACACAATTTGACTTTAAATAAATATGTCAATATGCCTTGATTTACATCAGATTTTTGCCTTATAAATGTTAAAAATTGTCCCTTGGTCCAATCTGTGGTTCTGATGTGGTTCTGCTCTGTCTTTCAGGGTCCTAGAGGTATTGATGGTCCTCCTGGCACCACCGGCCCAAGAGGTCCAGACGGATTCCCTGTAAGTGTCTCCATCCATCTACGAATCAAACCCAGCGTCTCAATTCTCCACCCTTTACCTTGAAGTGTACACTCTCCCACTCCCCTACATGGATTTTAAAACATAGGGTTGGTGTAAGTATAGGCTGTCACACCAATCATATGCTATTAAATCCATGTGGGAGAGTGGACAAGTGCCCACTTCAAGGTACTTCAAGTGCACACATCAAGGTACTTCAAGTGCACACATCAAGGTACTTCAAGTGCACACATCAAGGTACTTCAAGTGCACATTTCAAGTGCACACTTTAAGGGTGGATAATTGCGACGCAGGGTGCATGTATTGTTAGAATAACCATTACCCTCCTGTTAACCACACCCAATATCACACTAGTGCATCACATGTAGTATGATGTCAGATACTGGATCACATGTTCATACTAATACTGGGGCTGGTTATTGGTGTGTGAGGTTTTGTATTGTGTGTTATGTCTGTTGATGCTATGCTGTTTACAGTACCTCTTCTTTGTTGACCTCTCCAGTCTGTGTTCTTCCCCCTTAGGGCGCCCCCGGTCCCCCTGGCTACCCTGGCCCAACAGTAAGTACTGGAGTAGAGAGGGGAAGGGGGTCACTCCCACTGGGACAGGGCAGGGAGTGCTGTATGCCAGGTGCTGTGCTGCTGGGGACAGCTGAACTATAGTATATGCCTGGTTATATAACTGTTGAGTTCAATTGATTATTACTGTTTTTTACTTTTCATCTCATGCCAGAATATGTGTCCATCAATATTACCTCTTTGGTTTCTGTTGAGATGTTGTCATACTGTTTCATCCTTACTGCTGCACAGCAGGTCTTGCTCGAAATAGTGTATATGACATTTTTTCCAAATACTTTGAGAGTTTTGTTTGCTTTGAGAGTCTGCCTGGAGTTCCAGGTGGGCAGTGTTTGCACTTTTGGGACTATTCCATTGGGTCCATTGCGCTAGGCAAACTCTATCAAGCACAGCTAAGCATTTGAGATGATTTCAAATAGAATTTGAACCCAGGTCTGCTGTACAGTCGGTGTCGGTCCTATGCAGACAGGTGTGTGTGTGTGTGTGCTGTTGTTGTTGTCCGAATGCAGTACTCTCTTGTTTTCCAGGGGAGCCAGAGTACAGGATATCAGGGTGAACGAGGCGACAAGGTACGGACCATTTCCCATGGAAACCCCCCCCACATTGCCATGGAAACCCCCCCCACATTGCCCCTCACCAGTGTTAAGAATAGAGATATAGTGACCTAATATATGACATATTATCTGTTATGCTATATCAAGTTTGTTTCCATTCTCACTGACTGTAGAGAGACTTTAGAACATCAACCTAGTTTCAGACTGTTATGATTGTGAACTATGATAGTATATAAATATGACACACACACTTTTGTATCTGAATGTATTTTCCATTGGGAGGGAGACTGTGGCCACTTTATCCTCCCTGTAGTTCAAAACAGCAGGCTTAGGTAATTCTAGCTGTGTCCCATCTGTGCGTGTGTGTGTGTGTGTGTGTGTGTGTGTGTGTGTGTGTGTGTGTGTGTGTGTGTGTGCGTGTGCGTGTGCGTGTGCGTGTGTGTGTGTCTGTCTGTGTGTGCATGCACATGTGCTTGTGTGTGTGCATGTTGAGGGTGGTTGAAATGCATGATTGTGAGTATCTTATCTGTCAACGAGTGTCACAGTGTCCACTGCCACATAGAATCAGGTACCAGGCCATATGCTGCCTAGAAAGAAAAGAAGGTGATAGACATCAAAGATAGTAAAAAGCAGTTCCACAGAGAGAAGTGGATCTCATAATATCGTTATAATGAAAACAGAGAAACATGGGCCAGTGGACACAGCAGACTCTTGACAGTGTGCTTGAACCTCTTGTGCATGTAATATCTTGGTGATGGATATATACACTCTGTCTTTTCCATACAACTCCCACCCCCTTGTTCCTTTCATACACCCCCCCCCCCCCCCCCACCCGCCCTCCCCCTGCATCCCATGATACCCGTACCCCCTCCCCAGTTCCCCATCTCTCCTAACCTCTACCTCCATCCCACCCCCTGCTCTGGTCTCCCATTGACATATCTACCTCAACATATCACAGTTTTTCTTGATGCTAAAAGATTGAAGCCTTGAAGCCACAGATGGTTTATTCTGGTTTGTTCTTGCATGAGAGTACTGCCACTGTGACGACTTAAGGAATAATGGCATCGATCTCACATTTAAATATGGCCTACACATTTAATTTTGACGCAAAATCAAGTCAACAAATTTGGTCAAACATAATTGGAAGAGAACATAATTGAAAGAGATCTTTGTTATCCAGTGGCGTTACTTAACAACATGTTCCCTAACTGTTTGATGACAGCTCAGAGATTGTTTTTAGTATTTTTCATCACTCCCCAAATAGCCAAAAGAGTCCAATGTTGAGGACATATATGTTAAAGAACCATTATAACCTACACCATGTGTCTGTTTCAAGACATATATTTAGCATATATATTTACAGATACTCTATGTATAACATATATTGATACTTCCCAATGAGACTGAGATCTCTGAGCTTTCATGTCAGTGGATGTTCTGTGGTCTGTGATTGGTGCTGGAATCACTTGCTCCTACTTCCTGTGTGGCTTTATTTCCCTTTGACCATATTTGGGATCTGGTGGTGGAGCACGATGGGAGTTGTAGTTCTTTTTTCCCTGCCCATTACATTTGACCAGGAAAGACTGACCACTAACAGTCATCATCAATCGAACCGCCATCTTTCCTCCCGTGCATGCATCTGTTGCTCGACCCCGCCAACAACAACAACAACAACAACAACAACAACAACAACAACATACTAATTGGAACTCGTGTTGAAAGAGGAACAGCTAGTTTCACTTTAAGCCTGTTGAAATATTGCTTTTAAAATTCCATTTTTCTGTTTTGGCCGACTTCAAATCAGACTGATAAAGTAGCCCAGAGCTCTCTCCCATTCTATCCTTATTATCACCGCCCCCCCCCCACCTCTCTCTCTCTCTCTCTCTCTCTCTCTCTCTCTCTCTCTCTCTCTCTCTCTCTCTCTCTCTCTCTCTCTCTCCTCTCTCTCTCTCTCTCTCTCTCTCTCTCCCTCTCTCTCTCTCTCTCTCTCTCTCTCTCCCTCTCTCTCTCTCTCTCTCTCTCTCTCTCACTCTCTCTCTCTCCCTCTCTCTCTCTCCCTTTCTCTCTCTCCCTCTCTCTCTCTCTCTCTCTCTCTCACTCTCTCCATTCCCTCCCCTGTTTCAATGAATCTTTGAACCTATCTTTCTCCATCTCTATTCTTTCCCTTCATCTATCCATCGTCCCCTTCTCTACTTCTACTTTCTCCATCTTTATGTCAGCCTTTCCTTATTCCTTCTCTCTGTACCTCTCTCTTCTCTCTACCCTCCCCCTCTCCATCATACTCACCCCCTCTCTTCTCTCTACCCTCCCCCTCTCCATCATACTCACCCTCTCTCTTCTCTCTACCCTCCCCCTCTCCATCATACTCACCCCCTCTCTTCTCTTCCTTCTCTCTCTCCCTTCTCTCTCTCCCTTCTCTTGCTCTCTGGTGAGCTTTTTGGCCAAACCCACACCCTCCTCCTTCTCCTCTTAACCCCCCCCCCCCCACTCCACCTCAACCCACCCTCCCATCCTGCCGTCTGATTGGCTAACGACTGTGTTGTCCTCTGGATCCCAGGGGGACTCGGGTCTGCCCGGACCCCGAGGCGTGCCCGGCGACGAGCCTCTAGTAGGCGGAGCTATTCTCACTATCTACAAAGGAGATAAGGTAACACGGATCAGGAGCAGTGGTCTCAGCCCCGCAGGGGGGGTGGGGGGTGGGTGGGGGTGGGGGGTATGAGGAGGGGGAGAGGGGTGAGGAGGAGCGGCGGGCCAGGGGGGAGGAGAGGGGAGAGAGGCCGGTCACAAGTCACAGAATGTCATCATTTAAGGTGGGGTAGGAGAGGGGAGGCAGAACGTTCTCGTGAGAAGAGGGGAGACTGTGTGAGTGACTGGCCCCTCTGTTACACCACCCCCCCCCCACCCCCCCACCCCGCTTTGAACTCCACTTTGCCCCAAACCCTACCACTCCCACATCTACCATCCCTCCTAGGGTCATACACACACACACAACACACACACACACACACACAGTCCGTCCTCTGACAAAACCTCCACCCTCTCTAAACCCCCCCCCCCTCCAAAACAACAACCGCCGTCGCCGCCACCGCCACCCAAACCAAACCAACCAACAAAACCACCCTCCTTCTCCCCCGACCCCATCGTGTGCCATGTAAAAATTCTCTCTTCCTTGGTTACCGTATCCAGGGAGACGTGGGCCCGCCCGGCGACCCAGGCCTCCCATTGGTCAATGGAGTGGTGGAGTTTGTGGGCTTCCCTAAAGGAGACAAAGGATCCAAGGTTTGTGAGAGAACACAGTTCTGAGTCTGCTGGGTTCCTGAGAGAAGGGCTGAGTACCCGACCCGCCCTACCCTAGCCTGATGGCTCCGTCCTGGGCCTAAGCCAAGCTGTGGTGGGGGTGGTCCATGGAGTTCATGTGGTACCTACCTCGTCTCACCCATCGCAGGCTGCTGGCCGCCCACCCCACTTTCCCCGTCCCTACCCAGTGTCCCCACCTCATACCCCACCCCCCACCCACCCTGCACACTTCCCCCTTGCCCCCACTGCAAGAACCCAGTGGTTTGGTTTCGTCTTGGGTTTCTGTGTTTTGATATGATTCAGTTATTTTTCTGTTTATACTGTTTCCTGTATTTGCTATTTTGTACTGTATTGTATCGATAAATGTATCAATTGAATATGAATAAATACAAAACTAGTACTGCACAGGGAACAGCAAATACACAACATTCATAGCATTTAAAGATGTTTAGGAAGACACACTTGATAAAGACAGTTAACTAACAACATGGTAGGTAGATCAGTCTGAGACACATTACTACGCTTTTAATAGATCGTTCCAGCTTTACTGTTGGCCTGTGCAGTACACATGTCTCACTGGAGGGCGTATCAGAGTGTTCTCAGAGGCTGTTACTAGCTGTTAGTAAGAGTCTGTACTGTATCTCTCAGAGACTCTAGCTGTCAGTCATTGGAGTTTATTTGATAGAACACCAGTCTGTATATCGATATCTATGTAAACACAAAACACTTTTTCACTCTAGTCCATTGCCATGGTGATGCTGTCGTCATGTTTAGGTATAAGCATGTTTGCCTCTGTGCTGCCCTATTCTTGTTACTGTATTTATTATCTGTTATATTATCTGAGGTCATATCTGCTATATTATCTTTTGAATGGTTTATTCTACTGTGTATGTTGTTGTTGTTGTTCCTGCGCGTGATAGAGAGATGGCGTCTGGACTCTCCTCCAGTGAGGAACGCCCTTGGGGGTCCACCTCATTTAGCTAACTTCTCTCTCTCTCCCTCTCTCTCTCTCTCTCAGGGCGAGGTCGGCTACAGAGGGTACCGTGGAGCGCCTGGTAGGCCAGGGCCACCTGTAAGTCTGTCTCTAAAGTCACTCCTTCTATTGCTGCTAATTATGGTAGCACATGCATTACAATGAGTCTGTCCTGCGATGTCCACCTCCACCTGCCTCCCCTGGTGTATCTATTGTATCTAATGATGTCCACCTCCACCTGCCTCCCCTGGTGCATCTATTGTATCTAATGATGTCCACCTCCACCTGCCTCCCCTGGTGTATCTATTGTATCTAATGATGTCCACCTCCACCTGCCTCCCCTGGTGTATCTATTGTATCTAATGATGTCCACCTCCACCTGCCTCCCCTGGTGTATCTATTGTATCTAATGATGTCCACCTCCACCTGCCTCCCCTGGTGTATCTATTGTATCTAATGATGTCCACCTCCACCTGCCTCCCCTGGTGTATCTATTGTATCTAATGATGTCCACCTCCACCTGCCTCCCCTGGTGTATCTATTGTATCTAATGATGTCCACCTCCACCTGCCTCCCCTGGTGTATCTATTGTATCTAATGATGTCCACCTCCACCTGCCTCCCCTGGTGTATCTATTGTATCTAATGATGTCCACCTCCACCTGCCTCCCCTGGTGTAGTTCTAGATCTGTGGTTTCCCCTTAAAAGGAGAATGTCAGTTATCGCTTATGTCATTGTAAACACTAGTGTGAGTGTGTTGTTTATAGTGTATGACTATACGGTCGTTTTTTAGGGGGCTTTCGGCTATTCTGGTCAGTTGGGAGAACAAGGCATTCTGGGATACCCGGGAGGACGGGTAAGTTGCTCTGTGACCATTAGCTGTTCTACCATTGCGATTCAAAATGGCTTCTCGTTTGTGTTCTGTCACAGCCTTTGTCTCACATTGACATAGTGTTATTCACCATTCACTATTACAGTATTCACATATTCACACTATTCACAAATACACTATTTACATAGTGTTATTCTGATTCTACAGTCATTACTGTGATCTATTCTCTGTCCAACAACAGTTATTGTGTGTGTTCCCTCCTGGCAGGGTCCCCCCGGTGTAAATGGCCCCCCTGGCCCCCCTGGTAGACAGGTAAGACCCTTACACAGTCCTTTGATATGTTGTGACATCATCAGAGTATGCGGATTCCCTGGGACTTCAGATCAGGGGAGGCTGGTGAGGCTGATTTCTACCTCCAACAGCCTCCCCTGCTGCAGACCCATCATTGCTATTCACTAATGGCACTGATTTGTATTACCCATGTAATTTGTCTTACTCTCTCTCTCTCACACTCTCTCTCTCCCTCCTCTATCTACCCCACCTCTCTCTCTCTCTCTCTCTCTTCCTCCCATAGGGATTCACAGGCAGTCCAGGGTTTCCTGGACAACAAGGGTACTATGGACGTAAGGTAAGCCCAGAGAGACCAAGCTGATTTATTTTACCAACTGAAGTGGACAGTTTAACTGATAACAATTGGCTGACAAGTGGTGTTAGTCCTGTGAATAGTCCTGTGGGTTTTACAGTTGCTTGCAATGCTCTGTCTGACCATCAGAGGGTGCTGATGATAGGTACATTTTTATGCTATTACTTTTAGGGTGAACTGGGAGATCGGGGTTCTCCAGGACCCCCCAGCTACGTGAACGCACAAGGGTCTTCAGTTCAAGGTAGCACGCATACACACACACACACACACACACACACACACACACACACACACACACACACACACACACACACACACACACACACACACACACACACACACAATATACACTGATCTCAGACTTAAGTTACTTACAGCACAAGTAGTAATTTTACCTTTTTCTCAACATCAACTCTTATCTGATTGGTTGCAGGACCACCAGGTGACCACGGCAACAATGGCCTCCCAGGCCCACGGGGTGACCAAGGCGCTCCAGGCTATGCAGGACAACCAGGCCGTCCAGGAAGTAGCTCCTTTGTCACCGGTACTACAGGCAGTCCAGGATTCCCTGGTACTATAGGGCCTACGGGAGAGAGGGGGAACCCCGGCCGACAGACCTCAGGACCTGAAGGGCTTGATGGCTCGCCTGGTCTCCCTGGTCGGCCCGGACTTCCAGGACTACCAGGCAGATCCAGTACGTCCAACAAACAAAACATTAGGCAGCATGAACAAAATGCCTGTCCAGTGGATGATATTGTCACTGGAAAATGAGCGTATGTGGAGTATATGTTTGTCTGTTAAAATGTTAGTTCTCTGTTGTTGTTGTTGTTGCTGTTGTTGTTGCTGTTGTTGTTGTTGTTGTTTAAGTTTGCGTATCTTGTAAGAGAGAAGGGAGGTGAATAGCTTAGAGAGAGGAAGGTAGATGAGACATGAGAGAGTGATACATAGAGAGTGAGTGAGTGAGATCAAGCATCTAAGACAGGGATGGAAAGAAAGCAAGAGGGAGAGAGAGACAGAGAGAGAGAGAGTGAGTGTATGACAGATACATAGGGACAAAGGGTTATAACTGACTGTGCTGTCCTCTCCCCTGGCGGTGAAGACTCCTCCTCAGGCTCCTGCCTCATCGTCTCTATGAGGCTCAAGGGCCAATCACGGGAAGGTAGATCTCAGAGTGGTGATATTGCTGTCACCATGGCAATATTCAGACCTCCAAAACAAACATAAACAATAATACCTCCTTGACTATTCAAACCAGAACTCCCTATGTACGCAACAACATGTGTGTGTACATGGCTCTGATTCAGACTCAACCTTAGGACACTCTTTGCTGGTGTGTACTAAGTATACTTGGTGGACACCAAACGCTGATATCAGTGGAGGCTGGTGAAGGTAGAAATCAGATGACTGGGTCATTGTAATATATGGAAATGAGGAATGAGGAAGTCTTCTGATTTGTACCTCTCCCAGCCTCCCCAGGCTGATATTGAACATGGATGAGACTGCCATGTGACACAGGCTCTCTCAAATCCAACATGCATTCTCGCATTTACCACTAGGTGTCTCCCTCCCCACCTAGGTATACAGTGTGTATGTCTGACATTGAGGAGATATGATATTCAATATTTCCAGATATTTATTTATTTATATATTATAAATAAATATATTATTATATATATTTAATAAATAATATATTATTTCTCTTAATACAAGTGAGGATAAGTGAAAATTGTTAAATATTACAGGTACTGAACTTAATTTAAATATTCAACTGGAACTTAGGCCTATGTTCAAATCTTAATTTTTGCTTTTGAACATTTTCATTGACTGAGCCTCCCTGAAAAGCTTCAGTATACAGTATATTCCACTGATATACAAAGTAATAAACATTTTCCTGCGCTACAAACCTTTAACAGTGGCAGTCGACGCAAAACACACAAGAGAGACAAAACAGATTGTTTTGTTGAACAAAACAACCGATTTCAATTCAGGAAGTGATTTTAATTTAAAATGCAAACATGGAATTTATTATTGAGAAATAACTGAAAATAAATGTCCAATTAACATTAATTGAATTGTAATTTCATAATTTGCATCCTGAATTGACTGTGTTGAAACTCAAATGGCGTGTGTCTGTGTATTCAGGCCCCTCTACTCTACCAGTGCATTAAGAGTGTGTCTGTGTATTCAGGCCCCTCTACTCTACCAGTGCATTAAGAGTGTGTCTGTGTGTATTCAGGCTCTTCCACCCAGTTCCCCTCTGAGCTGCCTGGGATCCCTGGACAGCCTGGTGGCAGGGGACATCCTGGAGACAGAGGCTACAATGGATACAAAGGTAGGAGTACAGTTTACAGACACACACATGCACACATACACATACTCACACACACATACTCACACACACACACACCCACCCACACACGCACACACACACGCACGCACACGCACACACACACACACACACACACAGAAAGAGAGAAAGAGAGAAAAAGAGAGAGAGAGAGCAATGGCACAGCAATATCTCCCTTCCCCTAACCGCCACTCTCCTCCATGTCCCAGGGGAGCTGGGTGACTGTGGTTGCCTGGGAGGAGGCACCTCTGGTGGACAGGGGGCGCCAGGCCGTCCTGGGGCCAACGGAAATCCTGGCTACTCTGGAGGCAAGGGCGAGGCTGGTGACCAAGGGACTCACGGATTCTCAGGTCAAGCAGGACCCGCCGTAAGTGACTTAATTATTTCAAGGATTGTTTTAAGCTCACTAATTTTTTAGTAGATATCCATTATCATTATCATTGCTTTTACCTGTGTGTGTGTGTGGGTGGGTGTGTGTGTGTGGGTGGGTGTGTGTGTGTGGGTGGGTGGGTGGGTTGGTGTGTGTGTGTGTGTGGGTGGGTGGGTGGGTGGGTTGGTGTGTGTGGGTTGGGTGGGTGGGTGGGTGTGTGTGTGTGTGTGGGTGGGTGGGTGGGTTGGGTGGGTGTGTGTGGGTGGGTGGGTGGGTGGGTTGGGTGGGTGTGTGTGGGTAGGTGAGTTGGGTGGGTGTGTGTGTGTGTGGGTTGGGTGGGTGTGTGTGTGTGGGTGGGTTGGGTGGGTGGGTGTGTGTGTGTGGGTTGGGTGGGTGTGTGTGGGTGGGTTGGGTGGGTGGGTGTGTGTGGGTGGGTGGGTGGGTTGGTGTGTGTGTGTGTGGGTTGGGTGGGTGGGTGTGTGTGTGTGTGTGGGTTGGGTGGGTTGGGTGTGTGTGTGTGTGTGTGATTAATGTGATAATATGCAACTTGTGACAGTGACCCACTGTCTCCCTCCCTAAGGGTCGAGCGGGCGAGCGGGGCTTTTTCGGGCGTAAGGGAGAGAAGGGCACATCCTACTACCCGAACTTTGGCATTGGTGTAAAGGGAGAGCTGGGGACACAGGGACCCCTTGGACCCCCAGGACCCCCAGGCCGACCAGGCAGAGATGGAATCAATGGCTTCCCTGGACAGCCTGGACCGCCTGTGAGTGTCCTTACTAGAGTTATCCAGTCCACACACACCACACACACACACAAACACACATACATACACTGATGCTTTAATTCCTCTGGTTTTTCTAGGGTGATGGTGTTCAAAGTTACGGTGGAGAGAAAGGTTTCCCTGGGTTTCCTGGGGTTAAGGGGCGCTCTGGTGAACCAGGAGAGAATGGCATTGGCTATCAGGGCACCCCTGGTGCCCGCGGGCTCTCTGGTGAACCTGGCATCCACGGCCTGCCAGGACAACCTGGCTTACCTGGGCCTCCAGGTATGTGCCACCACGGACACCAACGAGGGAGCCGTGTGTGTGTATGTGTTTGAGAGAGAGAAAGCTTGTGAGCGCACGTGTGTGTGTGTGTGTGTGTGTGTGTGTGTGTGTGTGTGTGTGTGTGTGTGTGTGTGCGTGTGTGCGTGCGTGTGTGTGTGTGAACATAAGTGAGTGTGTGTCATATTTTCTTCACAGGGAAACATGGTAATCCTAAATCTTCCAGGTTGACTTCGACAGTGTCTCACTCGTTTACCATTTAGACCACGGCAGTAACTCAGTAGATGACTAAGTCATAGACCACATCCCATCCAAACCCACACAGACCTGGGACAGACAGGCCGTAGCTACTGTACGTCGTAAAGGTTATTGCTAAGCAGCGGCCCAGCTTGCTACGGTTTCCTACATTCCCATTCCCTGCAGTTGGCTGTTAATGGCCTCCATTAATGTGCTTACACTCAATCTCCTCTAGCCAATCTGTAATCTATAATCTGCAGCAGCTTCATCGATTGATGCAGATCGACGAGATTTTAAACGCTATGTTTGCTTAATGGCTACTACTGTGCTTCTTCAATCTCAGAGGAGAGACTCACGGAGCTGTTAAAGAAAATATGGATTTTCTTTTTTTTACCATGTAGTACAGTAAAAGGGATCGAACTCCAATTAAACAGCATTAGGATAGTTTCAGTGGCTATTCAGGGTTAGCAAATCAAATCAAAGTTTATTTATCATATGCACAGGACACAGCAGTAAACAATACAATGAAATGCTTTTAACAAGCTACCTCTCAACAGTACAGTGAAATACAAGCATAGTCGTAGAATTGGATACTGTGTCCTCCGTATTCCTTCTGTTGTCAAAGTCAACATCTTCTCTGAGATTGAACGACACAAACAGAGACAGCATTTTGCCGCTCATCAGTATGAAAGTGTGTGAGTGTGTGCCGTGCTCATACTCTTCTGATACCATCATGCCTATGCTAAAACTGATTCATTTTTCTCTTTTTAATAATATGAGGGTCATTGTCTTCTGACGAGATGTTGAGAGAATGAGGAGAGAACGAAGCAATACATTATGAAACTGTTTTGTAAGTTTGAACTTCCAAATTCAAGTTGTATACCTTTTTTCTTTTTTTTTTAAAACAAAAACCAAAACATTTGCTATTTTCTCCCTCTCTCTCTCCTCTTCATGAAGGGAATAACCTTGACCAAGCATCTTATGATATTTACACATTATTGCTTTTGCTTTAACGGACTGAGCCTTGATAATTGAACGAGCTGAATTTTTTACTTTGATTTGCTGATGACTGACTGTATGATGAATGCTTTTTTAATTGCTTATGCATTGATTGGCGTGACTGTATGCAAATGACCTGAATGAACTGGCCTTTCTCCTGCCATCCTATCTCTCTCTCTCTCTCTCTCTTTCTCTCTCTTCTCTCCCTCTCTCTCTCTCTCTCTCTCTCTCTCTATCTCTCTCTCTCTTTATCTCTCTTCTCTCCCTCTCCCTCTCTCTTCTCTCTCTCCCTCTCTCTTCTCTCCCTCTCTCTCTCTCTCTTTCTCTCTCTTCTCTCCCTCTCTCTCTCTCTCTCTCTCTCTCTCTCTCTCTCTCTCTCTCTCACTCTCCATCCATCTCTCTCACCCCCCTGTGCATGTTTATCTGACCAGGTGACAACAGCTGTGGGCAAGAAGGGGTTAATGCTGCAGGTGAGACGCTTTAGAGCTGCAGTTTACAGAAACCCAGAGCCACAGATGCACCGCTGGACGCCATGTTGGCTCAGAACACTCCATCAAAATTGGATTCCAATGAGAATGTATTGGCATTCTAGACTGGAATGTTATTGTTATGGAATGTTTGGAGCCAAGATGGAGGACCGTTGGAGAAACTCTGTATGTGTGTGTCTGTGGGTCAAGAGAAACCAGAGCACCCAGTGCCCCATGTTGGATAAGACACCTCAAGTGCCCAGAGCCACGTGCAGAATGAAGTCAATGAACTCCTCAATGGGCAGAGCTGTCATTGGCTTGTCAATCATCTATTCATGATGGAACCAATGGAAGCTCCCTGCTCCCTATCACCTAGGGATTCCACTTGGGTCGAGTCAGTTGATGATTGACAGTTGATGAGTTCTCCACCTGTTGTGGAGTTTGGAGATCCATCTCTACTGACGCTACGTTCTTAGAACCATAGCTTTGACGCTTGAGGTGTTTCATCCAATCAGTTGGACAGAGGCAACTGCAGTCCATTACTTTGTTACCTTCTCCTCCAATCAGAGCTGCTGAAGCCTGGCGCATGTGTTAAGCCCTGCCTATGCTATGTGCTTTAACCAGGGGAGGGAGGGAGTTGTAGAGTACAGGGTTATCCGTACAGGGTTATCCGAGGAAGTTAAACCAGGTTACCTGTATATATGTACTGTAAGCCTTCAACAAGGGTACTTAAAATAATGTGGAATTGACAGAATTGACAGAATACCAAACATAAGACAGACACAAAGTTCCAGCTGTTAAACAGTGTGTACATGTACACCTACCATTACACAGTACCAGTCAAAGGTTTGTATACAAACTTGCCAAAAGCGTGCAAAGCTGTCATCAAAGCAAAAGGTGGCTACTTTGAAGAATCTAAAATATAAAACATATTCTGGTTTGTTTAACACTTTTTTGTGTACTACATCATTCCATATGTGTTCTTTCATAGTTTTGATGTCTTCAATATTAATCTAAAAAATCAAAAAAACATTGAATGAGAAGGTGTGTCCAAACTTTTGACTGGTACTGTACAATCACCTCTAACTGTACATGACTGTAACACACTTATTCTACTCAATCAATCGATTACTAACTAGCTTCAATCAACATACAGTTAGGTCCGGAAATATTTGGACAGTGACACAATTTTCATAATTTTGGCTCTGTACGCCACCACAATAGATTTGAATGAAACAATCATGATACAATTGAAGGGCAGACTTTCAGCTTTAATTCAAGGGGTTGAACAAAAATATTATATGAAATGTTTAGGAATTGCAACCATTTTTATATGCAGTCCCCTATTTTTATGGGCTCAAATGTAATTGGACAAATTAATATAATCATAAATAAAATGTTCATTTTTAATACTTTGTCGAGAATCCTTTGCAGGCAATGACTGCCTGAAGTCTGGAACCCATGGACATCACCAAATGCTGGGTTTCCTCCTTTGTGATGCTTTGCCAGGCCTTTACTGCAGCTGTCTTCAGTTGTTTGTTCATGGGTCTTTCTGCCTTTAGTTTTGTCTTCAGCAAGTGAAATGCATGCTCCATCAGGTTGAGATCAGGTGATTGACTCAGCCATTGCAGAATATTCCACTTCTTTGCCTTAAAAAACTCTTGGGTTGCTTTCGCAGTATGTTTTGGGTCATTGTCCAAATGTACTGTGAAGCGCCGTCCAATCAACTTTGCTGAATTTGGCTGAATCTGAGCAGTATATCCCTAAACACTTCAGAATTCATCCGGCTGCTTCTGTCTTCTGTCACATCATCAATAAACACTACTGACCCAGTGCCATTGCCATCACACTGCCTCCATCGTGTTTTACAGATGATGTGGTATGATTAATTGATAAAGAAATAACAAAGGAATAGCCCACACCTGTCCATGAAACAGCTTTTGAGTCAATTGTCCAATTACTTTTCCCTGAAAAAAGGTCCCTTGAAAAAGGGGGGCTACATATAAAAGAGCTGTAATTCCTAAACCCTTCCTCCAATTTGGATGTGAATACCCTCAAATTAAAGCTGAAAGTCTGCACTTTCATCCATATTCATTATATAACTAACTTGAATATGTTTTGGTAAACAGCTAAAATAACAAAAATTGTGTCAGAGTCCAAATATATATGGACCTAACTATATAACATCCTCATGATCCAATCACACTTAACCAAATAAATTCATACCCATGAATAATAGACTTATACAGATAAGCATCCATGACAGTAGATGCCAGCAGTAGAGAGATCGGCATGGCAACTTCAGTCCGCGGGAGTCACAGACACTTGCATTAGGATCATGTAGTGTTTACTGCAAGTAGTGAAGCAGAATGTATGATATTGATGGCCAATATAGAAGTTAGAGCTATGTAGATAGTGTGTTCATATGTAAGAGCTATGTAGGTAGTGTGTTCATATGTAAGAGCTACGTAGGTAGTGTGTAAGTATGTAAGAGCTATGTAGGTAGTGTGTTCATATGTAAGAGCTACGTAGGTAGTGTGTAAGTATGTAAGAGCTACGTAGGTAGTGTGTAAGTATGTAAGAGCTACGTAGGTAGTGTGTAAGTATGTAAGAGCTATGTAGGTAGTGTGTTCATATGTAAGAGCTACGTAGGTAGTGTGTAAGTATGTAAAAGCTACGTAGGTAGTGTGTAAGTATGTAAAAGCTACGTAGGTAGTGTGTAAGTATGTAAGAGCTATGTAGGTAGTGTGTAAGTATGTAAGAGCTACGTAGGTAGTGTGTAAGTGTGTAGCAGCAGCACCTAGAAGTCCTTCCTTCCCTGCTCTATTCCTGTGTGTGTGTGTGTGTGTGTGTGTGTGTGTGTGTGTGTGTGTGTGTGTGTGTGTGTGTGTGTGTGTGTGTGCGTGTGTTAACCATGATGTGACTTTTACCAGGAGTAACGCTACCTTGTCGTATCCCTGGCGATGATGGAGCCCCCGGATACCCCGGTCAACCTGGAAGACCAGGTACCTTCATATGCATAGACACCAGAATATTCAACCTTTATTCCATCGGACCAGGAAGTCTCAGGAGGTTCAGAGCAATTAGAGGAACCAGTGGAGGCTAGTGGAGGTAGAAATCGGAGGACGGGCTCATTGTAATGCATGGAACGGAATGAGGAATGGTATCAAACACGTGTGAGGAATGGTAGCATCCCAATCCTTATTCCGTTCCATGCATTACAATGAGTCCGTCCTCAAATTTCCACCTCTACAGCATCCCCTGGTCTTTTATGAGTATTGATTTATAGTCAAATATGGGGTTTAAACTATGTGTGATGTTGTGATTTTTACTATTGTTTAGTGTCTTAGGAGGACCATAAAGGGAGGTTCTGATGGGTTTACTGTTAATGTGATTATAGTTATTTGAGCTGTGTGTGTGTGTGTGTGTGTGTGCGTGTGTGTGTGTGTGTGTGTGTGTGTGTGTGTGTGTGTGTGTGTGTGTGTAGGTCCTAAGGGCCAGGCTGGTTTCCCCGGGGGCTCTGGTCGCCCTGGGTTTGACGGTGGGAAGGGAGAGAGAGGAGACCCTGGTTTTGGAGGACAACCTGGACCACAGGGTAACACACACCTCATGCTCTTCTTGTTCTTGTTCCTCTTTATCACTTTGGATCGTATTCATTGACACTCCTGTCCTCTGTAGCATGGCCATCTAGTGATCACAGATCGACAAACCTGTGCCATGACTCGTGCTGCTCTCTTGTTTACCTTCTCTCCCTCTAGCTGATCTATTTGTAATTGAAATGTGTAATGTGTGATGCACTGTGTGTATATTGTAATGGTGTCATGTACTTTGCAACAATAAAGTTGTATGGAATTGAATGAACTCTCATCCTCTCTCTCCTCTCCTCTCCTCTCCTCTCCATCAGGTTTCTCTGGCCCCAGAGGAGATGCAGGGGGCCCAGGTATCCCAGGTGTGGGTCATCCTGGAGCTCCAGGGAAGGACGGTCTCCCTGGGCTTTCGGGGGGTAAGGGCCGACCTGGGGAGGTGCTGGGGGCCTTGCCTGGGCTCAATGGTCAGCCTGGCCTGCCTGGACTACAAGGAGACAAGGGAGAGCCTGGATTCTCAGGTCTCCCTGGAGTACCTGGTGGGTTTCATCATAGTGATTTATTGATTTATTGATATATTACTTTTTACAATAATAATAATAATGATGTATTGCATTGATATAGCACTTTTTCAGTATGTTCAAACTACTCTACCCTGCATGGGAATTATTCAACTACTGAAGTAATATCTTAGATCCATGCCACCCCTGAGTATAGGGTATAAAACGATAAAACGACCCTGCCCCAGAAGGTCCTGAGATCATGTGTTCCTGTTGTTAAACTTTTTCATTGACCTATGTTTATTCTACACTCTATGTATACACGGCATACAGTGCATAGGCTATCTTGTCATGGATCCAATAGCGCATAAGACAGAACAACAAAAGGTCTGAGAAGGTCCATTTGCATGATCCATTTCAATGACAACTATATCTGTTGTCATGTAGGCCTATGTCTCTTCCTCTCCCTCCCTGTGTCTGACCCCTGTCCTCTTCGCTGTCCCAGGTTTTGACGGACGGTCCAACGTTCCCGGACCGAAGGGGGAGCGTGGTCATGATGGTTACCCTGGAGCGACCGGTCTTCCTGGTCTTCCAGGAAGCATCACGGGCGGAACTCCTGGTGCTCAGGGACCAGCTGGAAGCAAAGGATCTCCAGGATCTCCAGGTGAGACAGGGAATTCTGTTGACTCTTATCACAACAGAGCTGTGTGGAATCTTTCAGGAATGTTGACATTAATCCATTGACCTCAAGCCCTACCTCCCATATAACCAGTGTGTACCAGGTTTGATGTAGCAGCTAACCACAGATCTAGGATCAGATTACCCTGCCACACATCCTCACTGTAACCATTGTGGGGATGAAGAAACATCTGACCCTGTATCAGTGAAGAAGGGCAACTTCTACTCTCTCTGTGTAGGTCCCTCCAGAAGGTCCTGAGAAGGAGATGTTTTCCTGTTATTAGACTTTTTCATTTTTAGCATAGAGAGAACATCCTACATGCCTGTTGGTTGTGAATGCACCCCGCACCCTTCACCTGGTTGATCCATTCTCTCTAGTGTGTTTCTCAACTGTGTTTCTCACTGTGGTTGCCTGTTTTTGATCTTCACCACCAAAAGCATCTCTTCTTACCCTCTTCTCTCCTCCATCTCCATCCTCTCTTCTTCTTCCTCCTCCTCCTCATTTTCCTCTTTCCTCTCTTCCTACACCATCACCATCATCTTCATCCATCCTCTCATCCCTCCATCCCTCTCTTCTTGGTGTTGGGTCACTCCCTAGGCTGTCAAGGTGAGATACTCTTTCCCCCATGCCCCGCCCATGCCCCGGCTTTAGACCAGTTGCCCTAACCACCCCTCCCCACCCCACCCATCTGACTACCTCTCCATGCTCTTCAAGAGAGTGTCCAGAGAGAGAATTGGAAAAAAAATGAAAGTTTATTTTCAACTTTCTATGTTTTTTTTCAGGTAGAACTAATCATAGCTGTATTTGTGTGTTGGACCTCTACTAAATCTAACCAACGCCCTGCTGGCCAGTGTGTGTACAGCAGCAACTGTAACATGCTTGTGTGATCCCTTACCTACCGCTTTCATCCCATTTTAACAATCCAGCCCACTGACCTACAAGTCTAGAGGCCTATTCTAGAAGCTTTTAGAGATTAGAAAATCCAGGCTTTCTAGAAGGTAATAGGCAGTTGAGCTAGTTTATTCACCCTGGAATTGCACTTGAGTCTATAGTAGTGCAACATTTTATCATGACAATGAATTTGAAAATATCATTTAAATATCTCTGGATAAGAGATTTGAAGAAACACAAACACAAAGTAAGTTATATCTGACTGCAGATATAGTGCATCTTTTTCTACCCCTCTTTGACATTTTCATTGATTATTTCCATATATCTACCTTTCCTTCATAAATGTGCAATTTCAGCCTAATGTAGAAGATGAAACAATGTAATGCAATTGCAATTGTATTACATTGTTGTTGTCATGGGTTGTGCCTAGTTTTTGCTTGCTTTTTATTTTATTTATTTTTTAATTCAGAATAGGCGCAATACATAATACAGTCCTGTATTTTATCATCTTGGATTATGATTGGCGTTTTATTTGCATTGTTCTTATCGTTGGCAGTGTTATACAGGTAAGTTGTGTTTATAACAGTGTAATAAAGTAAGTTATATTTATAGCAATGTAATAAGTGTAAGTAGATAACAGTGTTACTGACCAGTTGACCAAAGTTGACCAGTTCTGAAGCAGGTCTATAACACCTTTGTGAAGCAGCTCACCTGGTAGAATGTATGTCTTATGTGTTGAAGTATATGTGTCTGAACTGGTATCCTCTTCACTCCCACGCTCCAGGTTACCCAGGTCTGAAGGGCGCCAGAGGCGACCCCGGCTTCCCAAGCCCCGTTGGGGCCAAGGGCACCAGAGGTGGGCCAGGCACTGATGGGTCTCCAGGACTCAGGGGTCTCACAGGACCACCAGGCCACGGAACACGCGATGGCATCCCTGGAGGACCAGGAAGGAAGGGTAGGGTTTCTTCTTCTGTTGCTTTTTATGGTGGTTTCCAACCAAACACAGTACATGGTCCTTAAGCTCCATCAACTGGACGGGGTGAAAAGACAAAAATCAAAAAGTGTACAAAATGACACACCGACTTACACAACATGGTAAGGTGCTTTTGAACACATGATAGCCATGCTGATATCACAATGAATATGGCACCATAGAATTACAATTAACTAAACTTCCAAATGGTACACCAAAGATTTGAATGGGCATGTCTGTTCTACTGATTCTAACTTTATGTAGGCCCACCTTCTTGTGTTTTATTGCTTTAACCATAGCTAACTCCCTTGCCATAATGCCTCACCATTGACCAGCTGGATTATTTTATATTTTAACATTTGAGTATTTCTCTCAGCCAATATAATCCTTCAGACTACTGCTAGGGATAGATAGAATGCAGGGGAGGCTGGTGGAGGTACAAATCAGAGGATGGGCTCAATGCATGGAACAGAATGGAACACACATGTTTGATACCATTCCTCATTCCATTCCATGCATTACAATGAGCCCGTCCTCCGATTTCTACCTCCATCAGCCTCCACTGCATTTGTGACACTGCGATTGACCTGATTTACAACTGTCATTGTTTTTGCCAGGTGAGAGCGGTTACCCTGGATTGGTCGGCTTCCCCGGATTGCCAGGTAACCCCGCAACTCCTGGTCGCCCAGGAGGAAAAGGACTTCCTGGAGGATCAGGAAGAGATGGACTACCAGGAGCGTTTGGATCACCAGGACACAAGGGTACGGGAGTAACAGAACCACTACATGGACAGTAGAATGGAGGGCTGAAAGTGAAGTCTGAAATCCTGCACACAGTTGTTTTTCTTTTACAGTTGTTCTTCGTAGCCACATGCAACGTGTAGATAACTTTCATGTTGACTGTGCTGTGTATGTGTGTGTGTGTGTGTGTGTGTGTGTGTGTGTGTGTGTGTGTGTGTGTGTGTGTGTGTGTGTGTGTGTGTGTGTGTGTGTTCCAGGTGACCGAGGGTACCCTGGTCCTCCAGGCCCAGCCTCTCTACCACCCAGATTTGAGTACTTGGAGAAGGGAGAGAGGGGCGACGGTGGTGGCAGCGGCCATCCTGGATTCTCCGGACCTCGAGGTACAGTACTGTTATTATCACAAGGTGTTATCAGAAGGTGTCTTTGACTTTCAAGATCCATACAAGTCTGCTTTGTCTTTATCAAGCCACTTCATTATGTAGAAGGTAGCACAGAGACGCTGAAGAAACACATATGAAATTGCATGATATTGTATATCATAAACCCTAAATTAAAGCATGAGAAAGACCATTTTATGTTTCCCCCCACCACCTCCTAAAACCACCATTTTGTGCCTGTGTATCCCCAGGTGATAAGGGTTTCCCAGGACAGCCTGGTCGTCAGGGCCAGCCCGGCCTGCCTGGGTACCCTGACAACAGTAAAGGAGAGCCAGGACAGCCCGGTTTCCCTGGATCCCCTGCATCCCCAGGCTACCCTGGACCCAAGGGCTCCCCAGGGGTGTTGGGCTTCCCTGGCCTGCCTGGACCCAGGGTAAACTCCAACACACGCACACACACAAACACACACACACACACACACACACACACACACACACACACACACACACACACTTCACTATGTTATACTGAGCATGATATCTTGTCCCATAGGGTGATGATGGTGGACCTGGTTACCCTGGCAACAGTGGAAGCAATGGTCAGCCAGGTGCTAAAGGTAGGTGACCTCTGTCCTCTTCTCACCTGTGTTAAACTCTTCCCTGGGTGTGTTTGTTTTCATACCTGTGGTGTTCTCTCACCTGTCTAACCCCTCATACCTGTACCATTCTAGCCGGTAGCTTCACTTCTCACTGTACTGTTATTCCACATTCATCCTCAGGAGAGAGAGGTGAAACGTACATCTACTCTGGGAGTCCTGGAGCCAAGGGCCTGCCAGGAGACAACGGCTACTCAGGTGGGTCCCACCCCGCTGGGCTGCGGGGGCTTAGCCATCCTCCTTCCTCATATCTCTGGTTCTGACATTCAGGTTTTCATGAAATATTTTGTGCATCAACTGTATCAACATTAGCTGTATCATTATGTTTTAAAGGCCTTTTCACTGTCATCATTGCCTTAATAGTGAACTGTTTTTGTTACATTCAGTGCTATAGTGTATTGTTGTACTGTTACATTGTCATGTTGCTGCCCTCTTTGGAGGTCTTTATAAATAATGTAATGTCATAGTTCTAATTCTCTCTCTCTGATTGGCCCATCTTTTTCATTGTAGTACAGTGCAGTAAGCCATAGGTCTGACTCCTGACACCTGATTGGTCTCTTTTCCCAGGTGGGCGTGGCAACGATGGCGCTCCCGGTGACAATGGTTTCCCTGGAGCCCCTGGTTACAGTGGACAGAAGGGTGCCCCGGGAGACCCAGGCAGACCCGGACTCATGGGTGAGTGATGTGTCTTATTATTAAGATGGTTCGGTGCTGTTCTAGAAGCCTCTTACACCAATTAGGCTTAAACACTCCAGTAATACCAGTTAACCTCTGTAGTATCAACCTCATCATCACTTCACCATTATGCCTGTCTGTTGCTCACCCTGGTTGTGTTTTGGGGTTGCCCCCCCCCCCCCACCTCCTCAGGTACCAATGGGTTCCCTGGCCTTAAGGGTCTGAACGGCTACCCAGGAGGGACTGGTCTAGGTGGGGCACCTGGTCAACCTGCCACCCATGGCCCCTCCGGAGAAAAAGGTGAGACACACACTGGCACCTCATATACACATTTCATAGTTAGTTGTAAAATAGCATTTGCCATTAGCATTGTTTCCCCTGTATGACGGCTGCCTCAAATGCCTTCCTGTACAGAGAATCAAAACAGGCCTCTCTCTTTTGAACAACACAATTACTGTGTATTAAGATGACAGAGCTGTACTGTATGATCAGTGGTTAATGTGGACATGGATAACAAACTGTAGTATTAGAACTATAGACTACTAGACTAGTGATCAAATATAGTACTATAGTACTATTTAGATCCACAATAGCCGTCACAATTTCTACAGCTGCTCTTGCTGGGAAACACAAAACACAATACCAAACAATCTTAGACAAAGATAATACAGAGCTGACGACAGGGTATTAACATAGTCTATGTATCTCTCATTGATGTGATGGTGCTGATTGTGTTTTTCTCTCCTCAGGTCTGTCTGGGCCACCTGGTCTGGACGGGCTGAACGGATTGGCTGGACCTAAGGGACCAGCTGGAACACCAGGTCAGTCTCCTGACCACATAGGTCTATGTCACTTCCATTCTCTTGGGGGTTTTTTATATAGTGTTACCTTACGATATACAATAATAGAACTTTAACTATAATGCAGTAGTATACAACACAACACAATAATCAGACACTGTCAGTGTGCATGTATACATATACACCCTTAATCAGTCTGATTGTAATCCCCTGTATGTGCAGGTGTAAATGAGGGGGGTCGTCCTGGCTCCCCTGGAGCCGACGGTCTGAAGGGAGAGAGGGGCGTGTCTTTCTCAGGAGGCCCAGGCTTCAACGGGGAGAAGGGAGCCAGGGGAGATCAAGGTGAGACAGAGATGTGCAGCTGGAGATTAGAGCTATAGACACATGGCCTGGTTGAAAGGATTAAAAGGTGTCTTTCAGATTAAAAGGTATCTATAATGGAGAGTCCATTGAAAGTGTGATTCAACAGCCAATCTAGGCATAATCTTTATCTGGGAAACCAGGCTTTAGAATGGGATGTTTTAGTTCAACTTGTATTCACTTACTAAAATGTCATTTTTTGTCATTAGTTTGTGCTGGTTTGAATTAGTACTGCTGCAGTGTAATATGGTTGTGGAGACATTCTGACTCTGGCTCTGTGCGGTGTTCAGGGGGTCCTGGAATGACAGGCTTTCCAGGTCTGACTGGCCCTCGTGGGGAGTCTGTGGGCTCTAACTTCCCTGGACCTGTGGGAGACCCCGGCCTGCCTGGCCTGGATGGAGAACAAGGTAAATACACCACCTGCTGAATATGCGGCTATTTCACTCTTCCTCTTGTTTCTCTTTCTTTACCCTGTTGTCATATTCTAATTGTCAGCTCTCTAGTTCTTTTACACATGCCCCTTGTTTTGTTCCTCTTTCTCTTCTTTCTTGTCATTTTCTTTCTTCTAACTTTCTTCTAACTCTTCTTCTCTCTTTATCCCTCACTTTGCCACCTCTTTATAATTTCCTCCCTAGTCAATTTGTCTTATCTTATTTCTCTTTTCCTCTCCATCCTCTCCTCCATCCTTAATTTAAATACTGCTCTGTTGTTCAACATTTATAAGCATGTATCACCAACTCTAATCTCATTTATAAGCACATATATGTCTATCACCAACACTAAGCATTTAGAAGCATCTATCACCAACTCCCATCTCATGTACAGTATAAGCATTTATAAACTCTTCTCTCCTCTCCTCTCCTCTCCTCTCCTCCAGGGTTCCGTGGTCCTCTTGGCCAACAAGGCCCACCAGGTCCCGGTACAGCCCAGGGAGACAGAGGCGACACTGGGTTACCAGGCTTCCCCGGCACCCCTGGTGTACGTGGAAGCCCTGCTGGCCCTGGCGGCCCTGGCCAGCCCGGAGGCAGTGGGTTCAAAGGTGGGGTCATGGAATCGCTGGATCAGAAAATGTTATTGACATTCGACAATGTGGACATTTTATTGGTGGTGCATAAGGCTAAATGATGACAGAAACACTGAATCGTTTCACCCGTTTCATAGATAGATGAGCAGTGATGCTTTGAAGAATCTCCTGTAATAGAGATGTGATTCTAGTGTGTTTCTCATGGGCTGTGTTGTGATTGTGTTGCACCCAGGAGAGAGAGGTGACTCTGGGTACAGCGGCGGCTCAGGAGGCCCTGGCTTACCTGGAGATTCAGGATACTATGGTGGTAAAGGACCCAAGGGATACAGAGGTAGGAGACTGACCCTTAACACACGCTGACTGTTATCTCAGCTTGTGTTTGGCAGTGAAGTTTCATGGAAGGAATTTGGAAGTCAGACTGATTGTCTTGAGTTATCGTTCAATAATGGTTTTCTTTCTGTCTGTGTCTCTCTGTCTTATTTGTCTTATTGCTCCTGTCACAATCTCTCCCCCCCAGGTCGAGCTGGTCGTAAGGGAGCCCCAGGTATCGTCATCCCTGGAGGGGAGTACCGGAAACCGTATGGTGAAATGGGTAGCACAGGAAACCCCGGTGCACCGGGTTACGCAGGAGAACCGGGACAGCCTGGCCTACCAGGGAGAGGAGGTGAGTACAAGACAGGGTCAATGACATTCTTTCCCACCATAGTGACTGATAAATGTCCCCAAGAGAGTCATAGAATACAAGTAAAAAAAATTAAGACTGGAAAACACAGTGAACAAAATGACTTGTATTCCAGATCTTTAAGGCAGGTTTGGTTCTACTACTGCAGGAAACGAGTTGAAACTTTTTAAGGAAGTGGGTATTCTTGGGGCAATTATTTTCCTAACAGTATTCATCTAACCCTCTCTCCTTTGGCCTACTGTGGCCCAGGTCATGTACTCTAACCCTCTCTCCTCTCTCTCTCTCTCTCTCTCTCTCTCCTCTCCTGTCCCCCAGGCGGTAAAGGCAGGCCTGGTGCTGTGGGGAAGCTGGGGAGGGATGGTTCTGACGGCCCACTTGGACCTCTGGGAGATGCTGGACCCCCCGGGTTCCCTGGAGCCACCGGGTCACAAGGTGAGCTCCATACGCAGGGGATAGAGTGAGATGGAGTGTGTGTGTGGTTGTGTGGTTGTGTGTGTGCATGCGTGCGTGGTTGTGTGCGTGCGTGCGTGCGTGCGTGCGTGCGTGCATGCGTGCGTGCGTGCGTGTGCCTGCCCATCTATGTGTGTGTGAGTGTGTCTACGTTTGTGATTCCACCTTAGTACTTTTTATTCATCCTGTATGCAACATCCCCCCCTGGCCTGTACTGACTGTCCCCCCCCCCCCCCCCCCAACCCCAGGTCAGCCTGGTAAGAATGGCCTGCCCGGTACCCCGGGAGGCTCCAGCCGCAGCAGCAGCATCGGCTACACCCTGGTGAAACACAGCCAGTCCACGGAGGTACCCATGTGCCCCCAGGGCTTGTCCAAGCTGTGGGATGGCTACAGTCTGCTCTATGTGGAAGGCCAGGAGAAGGCTCACAACCAGGACCTGGGTGAGTCTCATCATCAGTGTAGTAGAAGGCCCACAACCAGGACCTGGGGGTCATGGGCTCTGTCCTAATGGCTTCCTCTCAGGGTAGGATACTTTAAAGCTAATGGAACATGTGATGTAATTGTCAAAGTGAGAGGAGGGTGTTTTTATTTTACCTTGAAACTCTGTGTTATCATTCAAGGTCCTGTGTGTCTCTTCTCTCACTCTTTCACTTTCTGTCTCTCTCTCATTCTTTCACTTTCTCTCTCCATTCCTTACTTTCCCCCGCTCTGTCTCCCCTCCCCCCCTTCCCCCTCACTTCAGGTCTAGCCGGTTCCTGCCTCCCTCGTTTCAACACCATCCCCTTCCTCTACTGCACGCCCAACGAGGTATGCTACTACGCCAGCCGCAATGACAAATCTTATTGGCTGTCGACCACGGCGCCCATTCCCATGATGCCGGTGGGTGAGGAGCAGATCAGCCAGTACATCAGCAGGTGCTCTGTGTGCGAGGCACCCTCCCAGGCTGTAGCGGTCCACAGTCAGGACCTCACCATCCCCATGTGCCCTGCAGGCTGGAGGAGCCTCTGGATCGGATACTCCTTCCTCATGGTGAGTGTGTGTGTGTGTGTGTGTGTGTGTGTGTGTGTGTGTGTGTGTGTGTGTGTGTGTGTGTGAGCTCAAGCTGTAAGAAACAGTATTGTATCCAATGCTATCCATGAACTCAGATGTTGTGTAAACCTATTCCACTACACAATAAGCACGGTCTAATGCTCCATCCAGACTCTAACAGCCAAGTATTGTCTCCTCTCCCTCCCCCTCTTCCAGCACACTGCAGCGGGTGCAGAGGGTGGCGGCCAGTCCCTGGTGTCTCCTGGGTCCTGTCTGGAAGACTTCCGTGCCACACCCTTCATCGAGTGTAACGGGGCCAAGGGCACCTGCCACTACTTTGCCAACAAGTACAGCTTCTGGCTGACCACCGTGGAGGCCTCCCGGCAGTTCATCGACTCCCCCCCGCAGGACACGCTGAAGGGGAACCAGCTACGCACCAGGGTCAGCCGCTGCCAAGTCTGCAGCAAGCTCTTGTAGCTGGACGGAGATGGAGAGATGGAGAGAAGGAGAGAGAGAATATGGTGGTACAGAGAGACTGAAACATCTGGAGGAGATGGTGATGCTAACATGATGCCTCAGAAAGAGAGAGAGAGAGAGAGAGAGAGAGAGAGAGAGAAAGAGAGAGCGATGATGATGGTGGAGATTTAGGATATGAAAAAACAACAAAACAAAACATTGACTGACTGCTTGACTGAATTTGAGCCCCTCCTTCTTCACTTGAGTGTCTCAGAGAGGGTGCGAGGGGGTCTTGAAGGGCCAACGAGGGCCTTTCTGTGTGTTTATGATGCCCTTTTATCGATAACAGAGAGAGAGAGATGGATGGATATATAGAGCGAGAGAGAGAGGGAGGGAGGGATGGATGGAGAGGGATCATGGTGTGACTGTTCTTCACTAGACTATCATTGACAGTGGTGCTATATCGTCTGTTGTATGTATGTGTCTTTTTTTGTTACTTTCTCATTATGTTTTGAATCATTCTCGGCTACCTCGGAGAGTGCGTGCACCCAGATCACCCTCGGACAGCACTGAACCGCTAGAGTGTACACACCAGGGGAGGCTGGCGGAGGCAGACATCGGAGGACAGGCTCATTGGAAAGCAGGGAATGGACTGAGGAAACGTGTTCGATACCATTCCTCATTCCATTCCATGCATCACCACAAGCCCGTCCTGAGATTTCGACCTCCACCAGCCTCCATACCATTACATGACAACAGCTACAGCAACACACCAGAGAAACATCATACACTTACAGTGCGACTTACCTTTGTTAACTCTACTGCTAGCTAACCCCTTTTATACTCATGCCTACGACACCTATGATGTCAACACTTTAGATATATACAGTATATATATATATATATATATATATATATATATATATATACTGTATATTACTCCTTATGTTGTGACCATATATGTGATGAGAGATTTAGAGATATGCTTGTGATCCTATTAGAATCCATACAGTGTATCCTTTCTTTGGTGCTACCCTGAGACTCAACTTGAAATGCAGTACTTTATTTTCAACCAATGGCAAAAAAAGAAAGAAAGAAGGTGAAGCAGCACTTTTTAGAGTTGCATACAGAATGTGGTGATATCCCATAACAAATCACTAGAAACAAGGTCATATGATCAATTATAAAACCCATTTATGTGTATGTAAATGTATTGCACTGATGTGAATTCCTATATTGGGTGAGATAAAAAACAAAAAAGGCAGTCTAGGGAAGACATATCTCAACGTTAAACCTCTCAGTCCTGTGCCCTTTCAGCTTAGCTAGAGCAATGGAGGGCAACCTGAAGGTTCTCACCACTTGTAATTGCTTTGTTTCCAACATTTACAACATTCATGTCTTTACAGAAGAATATGCTAAAGATGTTAAATTGCTGTAACGCCGACGACAAACAAACAGGGTTGGAATAACGGGTGGGGGGGGGGGGGCGTTCAAGAGTACAACGACACACACATTTATGACTATGTCATCTCTTTTGAATACACCTCCCCCTGCGACTGGGACGAGCGACCAAGCCTAGTGTGCTGCAACATATCATTGAAGTGTTATAGTTGTTTATAATCCTCTTCTTCTCCGTGGTTCTTCTCACTCACTCACCTCAATATCCTTACTCCTTATGTTGTGACCAAAACAGGGGTTTTGAAACCCCCTCTATGCACCCCTCCCTCCTTGAGCCAAAACAACGACAAATAATAACCTTTAGGTGCTGTAGGAACCACAACTCACACACTCTCCATTAGAATGTTTATTATTGTACATATGCTTATTACACGCTTTTCACATGCTTATTACACTCTTACATTTTACAGAGCAAGGCCTATTGTGTAGTTGTAGTCCCTCTTTACTCTCCTCAGTCCCTAGCGTTTCAACATCCTTGGACAGGGTATGTAGAAGTTGCTGTTAACCATGTGATACAGGGTCAGATCTTCTTTACCCCCCTCTAATGGCTACGGTGTGGATTGGGGGGGTGTTTTATCTGATTATCTGATCTGAGATCTGGGGTTAAAGACAACTCATACCTACTGTAGACATCAGGGATGTAGTGGTAAAAATGAACACCATGGATTGAATAGTTAGGTAAACCCTTATGCAAACAACATTGACCTAGCAGAAAAGGTGGGTAAACCCTATTCACCAAAATAAAAAGGTGGATAAGATGCGTTTAGCTTCCACTACATCACTGGTAGACAACCGTGGACTGTTAAAGGTACTGGGTGACTTGTAACCACTATGACCACTATGTCAAGCACATAGGCCCCATCTCTCGTTGGTAGCCTTGAGTCTATGTACACCTTCTATAGGACTATTTTATTTTCCTCAATTGTCGTGTTTTCTTGTCTGTAATCTAGATTGTAATTATTTTACTTCACTGTATCCCCTGGTTTTAAGAGGTTATTTACAGAATGTTTGGGGGCCTGGTCTGTACATTTGATGGTAGAACGAAAAAAAAATGTTTTTAGGATATGTTTTATATGGAAATATATTCATCTATGATTATTTGAATAACACAAAAGGATAAAAACACATTTTATGTTTTGTTGTTTTGACATTGTCCTCTGATGTTTCATTCCACCATCCAATTGGAGAAAAAAACCCAGATACATTGATATTTTTAATACAAAAATCCATATATTTACATGTTTGCTGGAGAAAAAAGTGCCTACGATGAAAATGCAGTTGTGCAACACTTTCCTCAAAGAGGATACCCTAGACTGGTTGTGTCTGAAATGTGTATTTTTGTGTTCAGACTATGAAATAAAGAATTTAAACTAACTAGTTAAGAATGGTTGTATGTGAAAACGTGACATTCTATGATTGACTAATGACAAGTCTATGTGATGCAAAGGGCTCAAAATGACTACTTTGTTGTTGTAGACAGTTACCTCCTGAAGAGTGAAACATACAGACTACCTAACCAATACTTACACATTGCTGTGCGCTTGAAAAGACAAGATTAAAGTAACATTTAGGTGATAACATGCTGACCTTGTTGTCTCCTTCCTCTTGAAAGACACAGCTGCCATATTATTACTTTTGTTAGTGTGGTGGAATTCCAAGTTAAAATACTTTGAAATAAAATGCCAAAGACTAGAGCTGATGGTTTATTCAGAGACTTTTATTACAAGTAACAAAAGCCGAACTGGTTCACCAAGCAATTCCATTCTTTCTCTCAGTACATCCCTCACATGCAAATCATTTACACTTCCTGGTGCTCGCCACCAATATCATTCACCCGGTTGCTATACCTCGGAATATTTATAATTGGATTCCATAACTCACTTTTGGCCTCTTTGTCCTGTCTCATATGGAATGTCTATAATTGGTTAATATTACATCACCCCCTGTACTCCCCATTACTATTTCCTGTTTTTATGCTTGGCGATCTACTTCCTCTAGTCTCTCATCCTTTAATCCAACAACTTCTAAGTACCTCTTCATATCATTCCCTTCATAAATCAACATCTGGTTATCTCTTGGTTTGAGTCCCTTTCTACAACAACCCGTTTTCTTATGGAACATTTATAATTGGTTTTCATAACTAAGTTTTGGCCTCTTTGTCCTGTCCTATGTGGAATGTTCTCTCTTTATTTGTTCACTATGTTGCTGTTACATTTTGCATCACCAAGTCAAGATATTCCATTAGAAGGGGGTTACAGGTACACTATGAAAGTTGAATTGCTAAGTTCTTACCTCCATTTCTTTGCCTAGTGTTGACTCTATGGTTATCATTCTCCTATGATATAACATCAATTCATTTCTTGCCTCATTAAACCAGACAATCAGTAGTTTTAGGTTAACAAACTTTGGCAAAATAAGATGATGGCAGTAGCGGACTGGCAATCTGGGGGCTGGCCGATCTGTGGGCTGCAGGGCCGGTGGATGGGCCGGTCGATCTGTGGGCTGCGGGGCCGGTGGATGGGCCGGTCGATCTGTGGGCTGCAGGGCCGGTGGATGGGCCGGTCGATCTGTGGGCTGCAGGGCCGGTGGATGGGCCGGTCGATCTGTGGGCTGCGGGGCTGGTGGATGGGCCGGTCGATCTGTGGGCTGCAGGGCCGGTGGATGGGCCGGTCGATCTGTGGGCTGCGGGGCTGGCGAGAGACACAGCCCACTACTCCATCTCCCCTGGCGTGGCATTGGTCACGCAGCCCTGCCCACACTCGTCGGCTGAAAGTCCAGGGCCATTTTGTTGTCCCAGTCCATCCCTGGCTGATGCTCATCGATATGGAAAGTGGTGTCGCTTTTTGTCCAATGAGGTCATTTCTTGATATTGGGAAATATTTTGGAGCACCCCCAGTGGCAAAAACCTCCCTAATGTAACTTTAAAGCTTTTAACCATTTTTCAATATTTGAACCTTTCATCACTTCACCACATTGGTCAACAGTGAAAGGGGATGATGACTATATGATGTTTATTCATATACTTTGCCTAATCCAAAAAAACATATAAAAAGAAAACAGTGAACAATGCGCAAGTGCGGCCAACCAGTTTTCATGACGTAAAGCCTGGACTTCCAGCTGCTGCTAAGCATCCACCAACACCAACAACTCTGCAACACAGGAACGCGGATAATCATTTTTCGGCTGATTGGGGAACACATTAACAGGTACCTAATATCACTACCAACTAAACAAGTGTCGTGTGATGTTCTATATGTTGTAAATGGTTGATAAACGATGTTATCCGGTTATTACTAAGTGTGTTAGCGCACCGCTAGTCAGTAGCTAGCTAGCTACTGACTAGCTAGCTGGCCATCTTTTTTTGACAAATAAAGGTTTGTCTTCGACTTAAACTATCGTCATCTTACAATACTGTAGCTGGCCTTGGAAGTTAGTTAGATGGCAAGCTAGCTTGTCTTCATGACGATGACTGTTAGCTAGCTAGTTGCTTGCTGTGCTTCCCTAGCTAGATTATATGTAATTTAGCTACCATCTAGCCGCACAGCTACAAGCTCCATCAATATTTGGTAGCTAGTTAATGATGTTAGCTTACTCTCTGGGAGACATTGCAGCTAATGTTAACTTTGGACAACTGAACTTGCTCCAAGGGTTGTCTTTTGTAATAATTGAAGTTGACCATGTTCTTAACTGACCTCTTCTTCTCCCCTCCTTGTCCATCTCGACTTCCTTGTCTGTCTTAACTGCCCATCTCCCTTTCCTCCTCTACCTGCCTACTCTATCTCCATCTTTCCCCCCTCTCCTTTCTCCTCCCGCAGGTACGCTGGAATTTTCCGACACCCACTCGGACATGTCCTATGTCTTCATCAACGACTCATCGCAGACCAGCGTCCCCCTGCTGCAGGCTTGCATCGACGGGGACCTGCCCTTCGGCAAGCGCCTCCTGGAGACAGGCTGTGACCCCAACATCAGGGACAACAGGGGGCGCACAGGCCTGCACCTAGCGGCCGCCCGGGGGAACGTGGACATCTGCCGATTCCTGCACAAGTTCGGGGCGGACCTGCTGGCCACGGACTACCAGGGCAACACGGCGCTGCACCTGTGTGGTCACGTAGACACCATCCAGTTCCTGGTGTCCAATGGGCTCAAGATAGACATCTGGTGAGAAAGGATGGTCTGGGCTTGATGGAGAGACTTGTTGCTGTGAAAGGAAGAGGGGGCTGATAGACTTGTTGTAAGTGAGGATGGTCTGGGCTTGAGGGAGAGGAAGAGGGGGGCTGTCAGGCTGAGGTAGACTCCTTGTTGTGAAAGGAAGAGAGGGCTGGGATAGACATCCTTGTGAGAGAGACGGAGCTTGATGGGTGGCCTGGGAGCTAGGGTTATGCAGAAGTATCAGCTGAGTATCACAATATTACTTTTCTCTATACTATATTGATTATCCAGCCCTAGCCCCCTGAGCTATATCAATAATATATTGTATACATAGACAACCAAGGTGGTACACACTATGCAGTAGGTTATCACAGTAGTATTGTATCGTGGTACGTATGGTGAGGTGCTTGCCAATACCCATCCCTATTGGGAGCAGTGTTTTTGCAGGGCTTGGTATTAAGATTATGGGCAACGTCTGAATTACAGAGTGTCCCAGTGAAGCCAATACTACCCGGGTAAAAACTAAATCACATACTTGCGTTGATTTTCATCCTGGCGTAAGTGTTATATTAACATTGGTTATCACACAATAAATACAGGGTACTAGCAATATTTAGGCAGTCCCAGACAGTTTATGCGTTTATCCTCATGTGTGTATAATATATTTTTCTGTCTCCCAGTAACCACAACGGATCGACCCCTCTGGTTCTGGCCAAGCGTCGCGGGGTAAACAAGGACGCCATCCGCCTGCTGGAAGGCCTGGAGGAGCAGGAGGTGAAGGGATTCAACAGAGGAGCCCACTCCAAACTGGAGACTATGCAGATGGCTGAGAGCGAGAGGTGAGAGGGGGGGGTGGGGGGGGGGTGGACTGTAAGCTGGTGACCATGTAGAAGACTGAGAAGTGAGGGAGAGGGGTGAGAAGAGAGAGGCAGTGGGGTGAGGACAAGTGAGAGAGAGAAGGGATTCAACAGAGTGGGGCCTTGGCCGAGGCCGAGGACAACAAAACGGTCACATCATTGTGTGAGGACTTTTAACAATTTCCTCCTCTTCTCTCCCCCTCCCTCCCTCCCTCACTCCCTCCCTTCCTCCAGTGCAATGGAGAGCCACTCCCTGCTGAACCCCAACCTGCAGAACAGTGAGGGGGTTTTGTCCAGCTTCAGGACCACCTGGCAGGAGTTTGTGGAGGACCTGGGCTTCTGGAGGGTCCTGCTGCTGCTGGTGGTCATCGCCCTCCTCTCCCTGGGCATCGCGTACTACGTCAGCGGGGTGCTGCCCTTCTCCGCCAGCCAGCTGGAGCTTGTACACTAAGAAATGAGGAGTGGAAGAGGAGGGGATGGATGGATGATGAGTGGGAAGGGAGGGAACATGCATGGAGACACTAGGATGGGGATTTGAATGGACATGGGATAGACACACACACACACACACACACACACACACACACATATCTCTCAGTCTCTTACACGCTCATATACTCCCTCTCTCCTTCTAACATACTGTACACACGCTAACATGATTTCAGCAAGATGTTCTTCCTCCCCTCCTTGCCCCTCATCTTAAGTCAAATGCCAGACATGCAGTCATGCTTGCATGGTGTCATGTCATTCTGGGCCCTGTTTTCAGAACGCTTCAGAGCTAAAGCGTCTTTGTTTAACGAATTTCGTTTGGTCACACAAAGAGGATTTAATATCAAATATCAATGTGATAATTTTTCCTCTGTTGTGGTTG
Organism: Argentina silus; assembly: GCF_951799395.1. Lineage (NCBI taxonomy): Eukaryota > Metazoa > Chordata > Actinopteri > Argentiniformes > Argentinidae > Argentina > Argentina silus. The sequence goes on from NC_139655.1 coordinate 14,272,018, forward strand.
TCCAGCTGGGTTTCTAGAAAGAGCTAGAGTAGCATGCTAGCTATGAAGCGTACATGAAACTGTGCCTGACATGACTGACTATCCAAGGCTTCTAGTTGATCTGTGACCAGTCCCCAGCGGAGAGGAGGCTGGCGCGTATCGTAGCTGGAGTTATGCATTACCTGCATTTTGTGCTAGGACATCGTACAAAAAATACTGTATGTAATGTCATTTGCTTGTAACTTTTTCTCACCATGGCCAGTTGTCAGTTATAACGCTCAGTGTGCACACATTTGTAATTTTGTTTTTAATGTTATGACAAAACAATGACCCTAATATGGAACCGAGTGTCTTTTTATCCCTGCTATTCTAGGACAATGATAGCTTTTAAAGACTAACCCAAAATGAGGAGAAAATACACTTCTGCCACCGTGCAGATCATAGTAGAATTACGTTGGAATATCTATGGTATTTTAGTCTCAACAGTACTCAGTGTTATGTAAAGAGAAAATGTGGCATAGTGGAACTTTTCCCTAATGTTGTCAATGTTTTACATTTACATTTATGGCATTTAGCAGACGCCTTTATCCAAAGCGACTTACAACAAATACATTTATTTAAGTAAATGAATCATTTATCCAACAGTCATCATAAGACAAAGTAATGAATGCTCACCATGACACTAGGGCTATAGGCTATTGTCATTCAACATAACCACCCCATATTCACAGTGACAGTAACCTTTAATGTCCTTTTGTATTTTCTTGTTATGTTCTGTTATATACAACTTATTGTTTTTATTATTGTTTTGTGTTTAATTTGATGTATTATTCACTTGTATTTGCAGTTTTGGGCAGTGGAAAATGTTTAATTTTCCTACCTCCCCTGTAAGTACCATGTTGTTTATGGTAGATGCCATGTGGGAAGACCCTACCCCTAATTTTTAACCCTAAGCGTAACCTTAACCATTTTGTCTCGTCTTCAATGGGGAGATGTCAGAGTCGGATCCTCCCAAGGATCCCAGTTAGCACTTGCCTAGTGTTCATCACTCAAACCTGATCGTAATATATGTTTCTATGGTGTGATCCCTTCATGTTATGTTAACGACAAGGTTATACCCTTGCAAAGTGAATGTTACTTTCTGACACTTAAATTACTCTGTTTCATTCCATCATCCCCATCAAGAATCTTGTAACAAAGTAAAACTGCAATTCATTGAGTTCCTTCAATTGTTAGTTAAATTGGATGGGAATGTATTTAAAAGGGGTGCAGTAAGACCATTTTCCTGTCACCAAGTCTACATGAACTGTAGAGTAGCACCTTCATTGTGTGCCTTGAAAGAAGTGATGCTTGCTGTGTTTTAGTCCCTGACTGACATTCCCTGTGTTCACTGACAGCACGCACACTAGATGCATTAAAGCAGGGTTTGAATAACAAATAAAATATAAATAAGAATGTATACTTCAATGTGTGGGCCCCCCAAAATGATCTACGTTGGCCCCCCGAGAGTTGATAATTTGAACATACGTACAAAACCACGTTTTATGAAGATTATTTTGAAAAATTGTGTTATATTTACATAATAGTTAAATTCCATTCCGTCATACATAATGTCACACATTTGCAAACCATGTTTTATGTTTAATTATTGGCCTGTTGTTTTGTATATCTTATCATCTTGTAGAATAACATTTGAGGTATACATCATTTGATGTGGAAGAACAAATAAATCATGTGTACATTTCAGAACTACCAATCACTCTTTGTCTTTGAAGTGTTTGTGAGTTTTGTCTATTTCATTCTAACCAATATGATCAGATTCCCCACTTAATTGGATGTTAATCAGATGCTAACTGTTCAACAATAACAATACCTAACAATACACCTTGTAGGACCGGTCTAACTGGGGGTTTAGACACTGAGGAAGAAAACTGATGGTCTAATATAAAACATTTTATTTCAAGTTAAAAAAAGGCACATAACTGACTGATGAGAATAGAGTACATGTCAAATATTAGTACAAAATGTGTAAAACATCTCTCCTGGTCATATTTTGGGTAAAAGCACAAACATTTACATATACTGCTGGCATTTATCAGACATGTCATACAGCCCTTCAATGGCTAGGCTCAATACACAGATATTAATTTGCTGTACAATCAACTGGTCATGTGCAAGTGAAGTAAGGCTTGATCTGCACATAGTAAAAGGCACATATGTGTGAAAGACGTAATACCTTGAGCATTTTGAAGCAGTCAGAAGCAGGCAACTCACACAACCTCCCCTCTCTGCTGCTCTACCATTTTACATTTACATTTACATTTATGGCATTTAGCAGACGCCTTTATCCAAAGCGACTTACAACAAATACATTTGTTTAAGTAAGTGAATCATCTATCCAACAGTCATCATAAGACAAAGTAATCAATGCTCACATTTATTTATTTATTTGTATTATTAACAGGAGAGACCTTGTACAGGGGGGGGGGGGGGTGAAGAGGTCTCAGGGTTGACATCAGCCAGACTGGACCCACTCCAGTTTGCATACCGCCCTGTAGGCTGTCTGACGTATGTTCCTACGTCATGCTTAACCGAGGAAGTGGATGTCCTAATGTTACTTGTTGCTAGCTAAAGAAAAAATAAACGTGTATCTATCTAGAGCTCTGTCCATATGCATACACGATTATTTTTTTCCATATACATTTCTGGAAGAGCTTAGCACACCACATCCAGCTACGGTGGGAAATGGCAAACCACACAGTGACAGAACCTGTGTGTTCCAAGCAGCTAAATTACCCTACTAGCTAGTTAGCTAGCGTAGCCAGCCGATTTTACCACCATGAACATGAGGGGCCTTTTCCAAGATTTCAATCCCAGGTTAGTTATCCATATTAACGTTAAACATTGAGGAATAGCAGCAGCTGCTTGCTAGCCGGCTATGTTTAGCACATATCACATGATGTATTTGCTATTTCTTGGATGTGCCTAACGAGTAGTTAGCTAGTGTGTTGGCTAGCTACAAGCCGCTTGTATCATTTTATTTCTTGCCAACATTCTAAAATTGGCAGTAAGTTGTTGTTTTTAGAATCCAACACTGTTGAAATAAAGTAATGCAAGCGGCGTGTAGCTAGCAACAGTCAAGCACACACACTGCCCATACAAACGAAAAACATCAACAAACAACAGGTTGCATTGTTAGGTTGCGAGGATATGGTTAATCCCTGGGAACAGGTGCCCGTTCCATGCTTTACATTACACAGCGACGTGCGCAGTTCTCACCGACACCGATTGGACATTTTGAATCAGACAAAACATTACCCAACAAACAGACGGGCGGCGCATGCAAACCTAATAGTGATTTTCTGTTGGAAATTGTATAGGCAATATGCAAGCACCTATGGCTTCACATAGCGGTTGTGATTATATGATATGGTCTGAACGAGCTACATGAAGTTGTTGATGTTGCCAACAACACAACTGCTTGCTATCCAAATTACATAAGGTGTCCGTGGTAGGCCGCAGTTCCTTCAGATTGTCTCAAATGTCTAGTGCATGTAGTTAGCTAGTTAATTATGGCTAGTAGAAATGGAGTTTAGCCATATGATTGCTATAAACTATATAATAGAATTTAATTTGCTGTGAGTTTAATATTATGTCAAGGCGTTAGTAGCAAAGTACCGAACTGGCATGGCAACATTGTCCAAACTTACCAGCTCCTAAGTCATATTGGTGTTGTTGGATTGTTATGATTGGTAGCTAACTTGTTTACTAAGCTATTTAACGGTTCACCCCTTTCACTACATGAGTAACAGTATATACATAATACATAACAGTGATATTTAGAGTGATGAAAGGTGGCAGAAGGGCTCCTCCTCCCCTCCCCCATAATTTTATAGCATCATTCTCTTTTTCCTCCCCTATTCATCTTACCTTTTTTTCATCTGACCTATGTGTGCCTGCTGCCCTTCAATTTGCTGCTATCTCTGCCAAAAGATGGGTTTCCTCCTCCACCCCTCCCACTTCTTCACCCTCCTCTCACCCACTCCATCCCATCCCCATCTCCTCCTCTCTCTCACCCCTTCTCTCCCATATATAAAACCCTGTGCTGTCTCTCTCCCTGCAGTAAGTTCCTGATCTACACATGCCTGCTGCTGTTCTTAGTGCTGCTGTCTCTGCGGCTGGATGGGGTGATCCAGTGGAGCTACTGGGCCGTGTTCTCTCCCATATGGCTCTGGAAGCTGCTGGTTGTCATAGGGGCCTCTGTGGGCACAGGGGTCTGGGCCCATAACCCACAGTACAGGTGAGGAGGAGAGGAGAGGAGACGAGAGGAGTGGGTAGTGGAGGTTGACCCATAGTCACTGGTACAGGGTCAGATAGTGGTTCTTTATACCTCTGCTCTGATAGAAGGCAGTTATAGTAGGTGTGTGCATGTGCGAAACGCGGTAAACGTCTTTCTCTCGTTATCCTCTCTTGTCAACATTGACAATGGTTGGTTTGCTTCCGTCTGTGGCTTCAGAGGCACAGGACATACAACTACTTATAGTGTCCATTGTGCTAGGAGGCCAACCTGCCAAAATTAGACATAATTATACACTCAAATGCACAGTTTAACTGATAGCCAGACCCCAGAGATGAAACTTTATTGGGAAAAGTGGGAAAGATATTACAAAGTGTGTGTGCTGGCATGTCTCCAGGGCCGAGGGAGAGACATGTGTGGAGTTTAAGGCCATGCTGATCGCCGTGGGTCTCCACATCCTGCTGCTGATGTTTGAGGTGCTGGTGTGTGACCGGGTGGAGAGAGGGACGCACTTCTGGCTGCTCGTCTTCATGCCTCTCTTCTTCGTCTCACCTGTGTCTGTGGCCGCCTGCGTTTGGGGCTTCCGCCACGACCGCTCACTGGAGGTCAGAGAACGTGTGCGTGCGTGCGTACTACATTGCTAGGCTTGGTCCATTTTGCTCAACTCAAGACCAGAATCAGAATTAATTTTTTATTTGGCCAAGTATATTTGCACATACAGGAAATTGACTTGGTGAGGTTGGTGCATGGACATAAAAAACAAATAGCAAATATTGACAAGAAATTTACAAAAAAGCAAAGTATTATAGCAATAGGCACGAGTAAAATAGCAATAACAAATTTACAAAAAAGAGCAGCAGAACAATACATCTTGTAGGCTGTGTGAGACTAAATGGCAATGAGGCTAGAGGCTGTGAAATGGTTGTGGGGCATGTACACTATAAACCTGTATCTCCCCTACTATATTTCTCTCTCTGTCTCTCTCTCTGTTTTCCATAGCTGGAGATCCTGTGCTCTGTGAACATCCTCCAGTTCATCTTCATCGCTCTGAGGCTGGACAGGATCATCAGTTGGCCCTGGCTGGTACATTTATATAGGCTTGGGATGAAATGTCCTTTAAGGTGCATAAGTGACCTCTGTTGACAAGTGTCTGTGTGTGTGTTTTATATGCGTGTTTGTTTGTGCTTGCGTGTGTGTGTGTTCCAGGTGGTGTGTGTTCCTCTGTGGATCCTCATGTCGTTCCTCTGTCTGGTGGTTCTCTACTACATCGTCTGGTCCGTTCTCTTCCTGCGTTCCATGGATATCATTGCCGAGCAACGCCGCACACACATCACCATGGCGATCAGCTGGATGACAATCGTTGTGCCCCTCCTCACCTTTGAGGTGATTTAGAGCTTATATTCTTCCTGATTAATCAAATACGAATCGTTTTGGACACAGGCAGACCTGCGTCAAATAAGTTCAATACTTGAGCTGTGCTTGACATAGTTTGACAATGTAAACACACATGTTTGATACCATTCCTGATTCCATTCCATGCATTACAATGAGCCTGTAAAAATTTAGTAAAAATGACGGACTCCTGCACACTGTCTCTGCTTTTCTGCTTCACACTGTCTCTGAGTTTTGGTCAAAGACCTTCGTCAGGCAGTATATGTAAATCTGTGTTCATACAGTATCTACTATGAATGATATGGACTTTCCATATCAGTGGAAATCATTAGTCATCACACAATAATCATAAATCATTAATAATTGTCTATACTAGATCTGTATTCACCCTACCTTCTGTCTCCCTCTCCTCCAGATCCTGTTGGTCCATAAGCTGGACGGTCACAACAGCTTCAGCTATGTCTCTGTGTTTGTTCCTCTGTGGCTGTCCCTGCTAACCCTCATGGCTACCACCTTCGGACAGAAAGGAGGGAACCACTGTGAGTTACTGCTTTATAGTTACTTTGTGGTAACTTTGTAGTAACTACTATATGTAGCCTCGCTCGATGGCCTAACTTCTGTATGATGCCTGACGCCACGAGCAGTTCTCTAGGACCGAAAAAAGGACCTAGTCAAAGACCATGTTGTGTGAAACGTTTTCAACCTTGAAGGTGCCTTGTTCAACTCCTGCTCCTCCTAGAGGCTACAAGTGGCTATTAAGAGGCTAGCCTGCTCTTTTTGTAATGTAAAATACATTTGAAATCAGTTTGATCCATTCAGAAATTGTCTGTCTTTATCTGAGTAAAATAGTTGCACACTGTTCCTTTAACTATGTGAAGCCAGCTGTTTAAACCTCTGTTCTTCCTTTCTCTTCGCCAGGGTGGTTCGGTATCCGCAAAGACTTCTGCCAGTTCCTGTTAGAGCTCCTCCCCTTCCTGAGAGAATACGGCAATGTGTCCTACGACCTCCAGCGCAAGGACCCGGAGGCATTCGAGGAGATGGTCATTCCCGAGCCGCCAAAGATCGCCCCCATCTTCCACAAGAAGACTGGGGTGGTGATCACCCAGAGCCCTGGGAAGTACTTTGTTCCACCTCCCAAACTCTGCATCGACATGCCTGACTAACTGGGACCATGATGGAGGAGGGAGCGGTCAAGAGACTCAGGGTGGGGTTAGGACTGGCTGGGACCATGATGGAGGAGGGAGCATTCAAGAGACTCAGGGTGGGGTTAGGATCGGCTTATTCCCGGAGTCTAACTTTGATCATTAGTGTGGAAAAATGCAGAACTGATCTTGGATCAGCCATCGTCTAAGGGCAACTTCATCCCACAGAAGCTAAGAGCTGCACCCTCATTTTATGCAAGTGGCAGGTGCCAGTCAAGTGGACCAGGATGGAGACATGTTCCAGTTCTGGTTAATCCTATGAGACAAACAGGCAAGGCTGAACTGCTATGATTCTGTACATGGACTAACCATTGCTAAGTATTGATATCTATAAATGCTGTACCCACAAAACTATTTTATTTACATTGTCATAATGATTCCATAGTATTGTTTTAGTATGATGATGCCTGTGCTGTTATGCCTGTTCGAGGTGTACAGGTTCTGCACAGATCGATTATAGCGATCATTACAGCAAATTTATAGGTTAAATGCTCCTCCAGGCATTGTGGAGATCTTCTCACCCTGTGCAGAGTCTGTGTCTTGAACATGCACACTGCCTTGTCTGTCTGTTGCTGCAGAGGCATTCTACTCCCTGATTGTGTATTGAAGATGGCTGATCTTCTGGGCCCAGTATTTAAAAACTTTAAATATATATCAGAATGATCCAGATTATTTTTTGCTATCCAGGATCAGATCTGTCTGGCCGAATTCCAGTAGTATAGCATTGTCTCACGCCAGATAGCGCGACTCCATCTGTCAGTTGAGGCCCCGGGTGTCTTGTAGGAATGACGCCACCTGTCATAAGACAATGGTAGTATAGGGGAAATCAGCCAGCTCGATCTGATCCTAGATAGCAAAAAGGTTTTGAAATACTGGGCCCTGTTGTTGACTAGTAGGGCGTTTGTGATAGTTTGCATTACCTCTTTGTTTACATTCTATAGCATAGAGACCTCTCACATGTATCTGCCATTAGTTCTCTCTATCTTCATCAGTATTCCAAGGTTCTCTGGTTGCCATTACTAATGCCTGATGCAGTACAGCTCACCCTCTGTGTTATCTGTGAATGATTACTTTTCCTCTTTTAGCAACTGACACTTTACCCCTGTATATTTATGTCTGTATGTTATGACTTGCAGAGTCAAGCCATTTTGGTAATGGTTGGATATTGGGCTTCTGTGAACTGATTGGATGAGCCCACAATGTTCCGAAGCTCCCTTGCCTTGCATCTCAGTTCTCATTGGATGAAATATTTATGATTGACATGTAGTGTGTTGATAATCACCCCTCTCAACATTTAATTGAGTTCAGAAGCCTCATATTCTTCGTTACTTTTCCTTGGGTTGTGTCCCAATCATGTCCTCGCTTCCTTCTCAAAATGCATTGGAGGAGAAGATCAAATGACCTCCCCTTCAATATTCTGATTCAATGCATTAGAGAAGGAAGCGAGGAGAGACGATGCAAGGAATAGAGGGAAGACCATTGTGATGCAACCCTTATCTCTGATGCGTAGCACTGGAAAGAATAAGGGTCTGTCCAGAAACAACCTCTAGCCCAGCAGTTCCCAAACTTTGGGTCATGGGGTCCCCTGAGAAAATCTAACTAACTTCTATGATTTGATAACACACAAACATTTTTATTTTGTATGATGACGAACTACTGTATGTCGATGTATTGCAGCTGTAGCCTATATTGCAGAGTTTTGGGGTTCAATAAGCACATCTTTTATGCGATAAGCAATCAAGTTGTTGGGGTCACAGGAAATTATTGATGTCAATTTGGAGTCGCGAGTCAAAAGAGTTTGGGAACTCCTGGGCATTGTTTCTGGACAGGGACCAAGGTTAACTTTGATTGTGGACTCCTCAGCGGGACTGAGAGAGACTCTACACCAACCCTGCTCTCCAACAGTACTGGACCAACTAAACACTCTGTCTGATTAGACTAGACCAAAGTCAATCCAGCATGCCTGTTGATATATTTTTCTGCCAAGTTCTCATTTTGTATCCGAAGCTCTGACAAAAATAAAGTACTTTATTTAAAAACAAGCATCTTCTGTTATATGTTATTTATCACAACATTGAACCATACCGTAGATTGCATTTTAGTGCTTGTTTGAGCCTCTAACACAGTACTCAATCCTGGTCTTGAAGATCTGTAGTACTGCAGGTTTTTGTCCCAGCTCAGCACTGACACACCTGATTCAGCGAATCAAGGTTTTGATGATCAGTTGATTATTTCAATCAGGTGTGACAGCACATACCTTGGACAAAAATCAGGGGTCCTTTCACCTTATTTATTATTATTCACCCTTCCCTTTCTTACAATGGAATGGAATTGCCATGATGTTCACCGCCGTCTTACATCGGGGCAAAACGGGGATTCCCTCCTTGAGTGAAGGGAATGCACTGAAGCAAACATTTATTTCGGAATGGGATGGAGCCCCGGGACCCATTGCGGCTTTCCAGGATCAAGATTCCCTCAATCAACCATTCATATAAGACTTCCTCGTTTTCACCACTTGGGGGAGCTCTTGGCCCATATTTAGAGATCATCTGATCCATGGTCGGTGTGATTCTATTCATTCATTTCCACTCCTGACATTTTTTAAATGACAGACCATCATTTATACTCCAAATATGCTACAATTCATAATGCGTCACCGTCGTCCCTGGCATAGTCTCTCCCTTGATTCTCAGAAAACTGGATCAGCGGCCTGGGCCAAAAGGCTCAACATTTTGCGCGCTCCTGCAGTAAACACGTTCAGGGACTTGATAAGTCTTGCTTCAGCAAGGCCAACTATTGTTTTTGCTCATACTTATTAGTGGGCCTGCTTCAGCCCAAAATTGACACCACGTGTGTTGGTTTATGCTCCGCCTACATCTCGTGTTTAGAGTACTGACATTTTACCTTAAGCTTGGTCCTCTTAGTCCTACATTCACACAGATCATGTTCTGCATTGTTGTCCAATGTGTCCGTTTTTAGATGCATTTCGGTGTCTTGCATTTCATTTCAGTGTCAATGAATACACATCACGAGTGTGTGTGACATCATCACATCAGTAAGTGAAGGCTAACATAAATTGCCGATGCTTTATCGATTTCTCCAGAAAGCACTTCCCTACCAGCAGTACCGTTTTTTGACAGTAGATGTTACACGCCTGGAAACAATACTAAACAAGTGTACAGTAAACATGTCCCACACAAATGATGTAGTGCCCCTCTATAAAAAGAGAGTGATGGAATGAAGCCTGTGAATGAAGCATGTTTTTTCATACGCTTTTTACGAAGACACTACTCTGGTTGCTTCTGTTTTCCAGTGCTGTGTCACCGTTGTGCACAGGGATGGCTTTTCTCTTGGTGCGATCACCTTCTGTGACCAAAGAGAAAAATCGTACTAACTCTATTGATATAAGACGCCTGTACTTCAAACACACATTTCACCAATAGGCTAAGACAAAAATATTTGCACAGCCAAATTAAATTGACTGGCTATAAACCTAGGTTACACAACTCTGGTTTTCGCATTGATATAGGCCAAATGTCGGTCTTAAATTCTGCTGCATAACACACTTCACACACAAATGATTCCCAAAATTCATTAGGCTATAGGCCTACTGCATTAGGCTACATTCTTAGAGCTGCTACAGCGTCGTAGCCAGACTAAAAAATTACCGTAACATGTCGTGCTTATTTAATTTTTAAAATTATTGCTTCTTACAGCTATGAGTTGATTACTCCCTAATTCGTAAGGCTATACGCTCACTGCATTAGGCTACACTCCTAGCTCTCCAGTTTGCACCCTATTGTGACTGTTTAATGATGAATCAGCGTCACCTCGAAACTCCTAAACAATCTCTATACCATCTTTCACCATAGTTTCTTCAAAATTGGGGCAATCAGTGTAATTTCGCAATTGTCGCATCTGTGTGCCAAGACCTAAAAAACGTGTGACTACTGTATGAACGGACAGATGGATGGATTTCGTCGGTTGGGGACAGTTAGGGTGGTCAAGCCGCATAATTATGAATGAAAATAAAATGGTCAGCATTCAGAGGATGTTGAAACAATTTGAATTAATCTCTATCTCGTCTATTTAAAAGTTATCATAGACACGGGCTATCTATCATATAATACTCTAAGAGCAAGGGGAGTGCATGAGGTAGCCTAAACTCCCGCAGTTCTGGTTTGGGCTCAAACGAACCGGGCTTCCCATTAGCATTGAATCGTCTACTTTGGAACTGACTCTGTTGCTTAGTTTTGTTCATTTATATAAGATAGGCTTCACCAACGATCACCTTCTTATGTACTGGGTTAATACATTCGGTTGACAAAAGAAAACTGCCAAGCCACCTTACATTCTTCTCGGTCTTGCTTTTCCACCTCTACAAATGCGTTATCATTGCTACAGTATTGATATGGGTATGGGTCGCTTTTGCTTATCTCCTACTTCAAAGGAGAGGGATAGGGATGTGTAGGTTAGAGGTGTGTGTGGGGGAGGGGAAATGGCCGAGCACAAGGGGGCATCTGTTCTACAACATAAACTCATGTAGATTAAAAATGCCAGCTCTGATATTTCAAAAATTCTTAGTCAGATGTGTCACCTACACATTGTTGCAGTATATGTGTCTTGATGGATTTTATCTGTACAAGCATATAAAGATAAAACAGAATCAGGCGGAACATGAAATGTAACACTTGTATTCAATAATAGCCATTAGGCTAAGTAGGCTTATACCTCATCCTACATCCTACACGGACGGTCAAATATCTCGATGTTGTTAGGATACGTATCTTTTATACAAAAGGGCAATTTTACAATGACATTGTCACAACGTGTTAAAGCAGGCATCTGAAGTGCACTATCGTTCTGCGCTCTGTGTAGGCCTATGGTGCTCAACCACTGCAATCATTAGGTGCCACAATATCATGTCTGTAGGCTATAATTTATTCACTGCAATCAAACACGTAGGAAGGGGGTCTTTTTATGTTTATTAATTAATATGTGTGACAATATGTGAAAGTCTATGTGCGTCATCTAGGGTTGGTGACTGGTGATTGGTTGTGTGACTGCTGTTGGATTCTACTCTTTCACTCGCACTAACCACTATGCTATTATCCAGTCAAAAGTCACTTTTTTAAACTGGTGATAGGCAACATTTTCGCTGGGGAGGGGGGGCATTTTATGTCATTGTCGGAATCGGGACAAATAGCCAAAATGCAAGGTGTTCACCTTACTCCATCTCGCATTATGTTGCTCTCTCTCACTATATGCGATCACTTTGTAGCTAGATTGTAGCCCAGGTTTGGATGAGTTGGGACTGATATACTGACAAATATATGCAACGCTCTCATGTTTAGAGCTGTTTATCGGGTACGGACGGGTGCACTCGGGTAAATCAGCTGTAGGCCTAGTGTCATTTACCTGAGACCCGATAATTGAATGCTCTTCACCACTACGTTATTCTCACAGAATTGCTTGTTTAACAGGTGATCTGCAACATTTTCTCTAGGCATCCGCCTTCACCCCCCTTGCAACATTTTAGGCAGCACCCCCTCGCAAATTATACTTCCTACGTCCCTGACTGCAATTCCATTCATAACACCCACAACCTCACTTGACAGAAATCACTGCACATCTCTGGGGTGGGAGGTCGTGGGTGCAGAAGAGAGCAGCAGGATGAGCAGATGACAGCTAAGGTTGATTGTTCAAAAGCGTTATGGCCTGGGGAAGGAACGTGGCTGGGTTGGCTAACACCACATCCTAATTATCCGGGGCGCTGCTGTCTATCTGTCGTCGAGTTGATTAATAAAGCAATTTAGCTGCAATAAATCGAACAACATATACAGGTTTTTTTTTTTGGAGCAGTAGGTACATACGATTTGTGTTGTTTGCAGATGCCACATAAACAAAAGTTTGTACGTAGAAAAATTATGCACCAAACTGTGAAGGGAGAAAGAGTTTAAGGCGTAAATGTAAATCCGCACTATGGCCAGGACGACGGAGAGGCATTATTAAATGTATCATATTTGGACTATAAATTATGGTCTGTCATTTAAAAAACATTAAAAGGAACTGTACACAGAAATATGTATACAAGCTCCGCTCGTCAAGTGGCTGTGCCCCGCACCGCAGCGGCCCCACTTCAAGTCTGACTGACTCACAGGCAAGCTATGATAAGTATATCATCTTGAATCTAGTTGACTACCAGACTTAATACTTTCGTAATAGTATGCTATGTGACAGCATGGCTTGCCCTTGAGTGAAGCTTGTGGAAAACTGTGGAACTTTGCATTTGTCCAATTTGTCCAATTAAAGTGTTGTGGGTGGGCCCACATTGGAAACTAGTACCGCACTTTACCAGCATAGAAAAGAGCAAATACGAAACCCGAATGAAGCCTATTTTCTTGTCTTTCTATTACTGTTATTTGGTTTTGCAAAACGGAACAAAATAAAGAAAAACAGAAAACAGGCGTGCAGATGAAAAACATGAAAATGACCCGTTTCTCTTTTTTTCTCCAACTGTTATTTGACTCCCCAAATAGGCAGAAATCGGAAAATGAGCACAAACGAAAGACGAGATATGAGTGGATTTGCGATTTGCGATTTCCCTTTTGAACATGGAAATCGAATGGCCTAAAATTTGATGCTGAAAATCAGGATAATCTTGATCCCACTGGAAGGGTGGATTCAGGGGGATTTTGAAGGTGCAAGTCACTATAACCAATACAATAATAGGTTAAGACAAATAAAATGTAGAGAATAAAATGTTTAGGAATCAGAAAATCATATACATCTTAGTACAGCTTAGTAATAGTATTTAATGTAGTGTGAGTTGAATTGTGTCAATGTGTTATATTATGAGCAGATACATTTACATTTACATGCCATTAAGCTGTCTTTTTTGTCTTCGCTACCTTTCTTCATGTAGTTCACTCATGTCCTTTTGGCTAAACAAAATGTTGTAACATTACCTTGCCCAGTTGATAGAGGCCTATATAAAGCACTGAAAACCCAGATTCTGTGATATTGGTCATGTGTTATCTGGATCAGTTATCCTATCTGATAATGTTTTGAAATACCGGTCTGATCCTGGAAAGCAAAAAAGGTGATGACGGAATCCAAATCAGTCTGATCCAGATTAAACGTTTTGAAATACTGGTGATAAACCTTGAGACCACCACAGACTACAATATACCGTTACAGCTAAGTTTAGCAGTGCTCGGTTACATGATTTCATCTTCTTATCATGGTTACATCCTGACTCCTAAGATGGGCCTACATAGCTATCAGGGGAGGCTGGTGGAGGTAGAAGTCGGAGGACGGGCTCATTGTAATGCATGGAATAGAATGAGGAATGGTAATCACACATGTTTGATATCATTCCTCATTCCATTCCATGCATTACAATGAGCCCGTCCTCCGACTTCTACCTCCACCAGCCTCCCCTGATAGCTATAGTACATTTCTCCTCAACTCACACAAAAGACAACAACACAAAGTTAATGACTTACAAAGCAGCTTACATTTTTATTAAATTCTCTAGGCTTTTGTCACAAATCTAGAAGGTTTTTCATGTCATGCAGGGTACAGGGCTCACACTCAGAGGCTCTGTCTGGTCAGGGTGGTAGGGGTGTTGGGGGTGGTGGAGGGGGTATGGGGAGAGCCCACCAGCCTAAGTACCCTGGCAGGGGTGCTATCTCTGAGGCTGCTGGCCGCACATCTGGGGCAGGGGTGCTGCTGGTGCTGGTTCGGGTGCTGCGGCTGGGGCTGGGGCTGGTGCTGCTGTGAGTTCTGGGGCTGTGGCTGCTGCTGAGGTTGGAAGTACTGCTGGGTATGGTGGTGGGGGTGGGGCTGGTGGGTGGGGTACCCTGCTGGCCATTGTTGGAACTGCGGGGCCATAGAGTAGGCAGCAGCTATCTGCATGGCCACCCAGGGGTTGTACAGGGCCATAGATACAGCATGGGCCCGAGCCTGGTGGGTCAAATGCAGATCCGCATAAGTCAGTGGGGCGTGGTGGGTAGTTGCAGCTGGGTAGCTGGGCACCTGGTGAGGGGAGACCACAGGGGATGCCGAGACTGGGCATGCTGCCCGGATAGCACTGGCGCTGGGCATCGGCTTGGGGTTGAGGTGGGGGCTGGGGCTAAGGTTGGGGTAGGCATGTTTTTCCAAAAGGGCATGGCTCCCACCATTGCTACTCTCTGTAGCATGGGGACTGGCGGCCTGCGGAGATGCCCCAGCCACGATGCCTGGTGGAGGGCTTGGGGAGGAGTTGGCTGAGGCCTCAGTGGAGGTTGGAGTGGAGGCTGGCGTGAAGGTGGAGGAGGGAGAGGAGGAGGAGGGAGGAGAGGAGATCAGCAGTACAGTCTTCTGCTGTATGACCTTGGCTCTGATCTGGGCTATCAGGTCATTGGCAGCTTGTGAGAGCTCCTCATTGCCTGCTACTTCACTGCTAACACCAGATGCAGGGCCACCTTCCACCTTCTCCTCCTTCTCAACCACCGGGAGTTTCATATTACGCAGAAGCATCTGACAGAGTCTTCTAAAGTAGGGGTGGTAATACACTGACACCTGAAAAACAAGACACAGTCATGAGAGGAATATATTATAGCTATAGGCTTCATGATCCAAAGGGTTTTGTAAGCCTAAATTAATAACTCATGAAATTAGACATGCTATAGCCTATGTTTGAAATCGATAATAGCCCTACTATGGAGTGAGTGTATCAGGGGAGGCTGGTGGAAACAGAAACCATCCTCCGATTTCTGCCTCCACCAGCTAGGTTACATGGTCTAATTTGATCAACTGGGCCTACCTTGCAGGAGGAGGAGGCCGCGGAGACCTTTTGAAAGCTGTACAGTTTGAGTTGATGGGCAAATCCGGCCCAGCCACCACACCGAAATATAGGTGGGATCCTTTTCTGACGCAAAACCTCTTTGGCAAAACGCTGCTCGTCCAGCAAGATGTAAAGACCACTCTCGTCCCATTCGGCCGACTTGAATATGTTACTGTCCACTATCTTCCACAACCTGGAGGGGAAATTCAGAGTGAAGAAGTCCTCGCCCAGAAGTTCAAGACGAGGCCTCTTTCCTAGACTGAGGATCTGTCGAGCATTTTCCTCCAGTAAGTTGCTAAGATCCGAGTCTGCTTCGGACGCGGAGGTTTCCAAATTTAGATTTTGTACCGCCGTTTCATTGACCCGTTTGTGGGCTGTTGCGGCGTTGTGTGTGCTCCCGTCACAGTTTAGCGGCTCCACTTTGTCCGGTGGTTTTGTGGCCATTACAGGGTCAAGCCAAAGTTGATCGTGTTTTACAGTTTTTTTTCAATACTAAAATGAATGTTATGGTTGTCAGTGAATTTGAAAGTAGCATATTTTGAAGGATGTCATAGAAGCTGAGTGGCAACGACGTGACATCACAATGCGCAACTGTGCATGTAGCCAAGGTGCGTTCCCTGACAAATCTGAATCTTTCAAGGCAGAGCATCTATCCATGCAATATATTTCAGGTTCATAAACCATCACACAGAAATAACAAATTAAATCACGAAATATGTGTACTTATTTTCTGTTATCTATAGCTCAATGTAAGATTGATCAAGCTCATAGTCATTAGCGTCAATAGTAGGCCTAGGCCTGTTACCTATGGATTACGAACTGACAACATCGGCAGTCTTTCTCCCAACGTCATCTTTGTTTGTCAGCGCATTCTCATTTAGACCAAAACGATCATTTAGCAGCTGTAGTGTAGACAACGCTATGTTGTAGTCCTACATGATTTCATCATAGGCTACTCGTGCACGCATAACGAACCACGGTTATGCCTAACTTTCCAAAGAAATGTCATTTATTCATCCATGGGTATTCAGGTTAATCGTAAAAATCTGTATTTCCCCACAAAATGTATAGATTGAGGATTAACCAAACCGCAGACGATTGTGAGTGGTAGAACTAAAACAAATGTGTTTGTGTGTTGGCCTTGGTTACCAAAAGTTCGCAGGTTGTGATGTTCTTATGACGTGTCAAACATTGCGAACTTAAGTGCGTCTCATGATTCCATCCATCCATCATTCCGAATTTACCAACG
>NC_139655.1:14293966-14296466 GCF_951799395.1 Argentina silus
CTTTGACCTGTGTTCAAATCCCAGGTCTGGCTATAGGAGGGGATGGACTGCACTAAAGTATGTGTCAGAAAACAAATGTGAAGTTGATACGAACAAACACACACAGACACGCACGCATGCAGCCTACAGACAGATCACTGGCAGTGTGCAGTACAGGACAAGAACCACTAGGTGGGGTGCTGTCACTGGATGAAATGTGTTTGTTGTCAACAAGGCCCTTTGACAGTGTTACTGAATGATAGTGAGAAGATATTTGTGTCTTTATCCATGTGTTGGTTTGATTGTGTAACAGGTAGAGAGTTAGTGATGGTAACATTTACATGTACATGTTTGTCATTAGCCATCCAGGGGAGGCTGGTGGAGGTAGTAATCGGAGGATAGGCTTATTGTAATGCATGGAATGGAGTGAGGAATGGTATTAAACACGTGCAATGCATGGAATGGAATGAGGAATGGTAACAAATACATGTGTTTGATACCATTTCTCATTCCATTCCATGCATTACACTGAGCCTATCCTCCGATTACTACCTCCACCAGCCTCCCCTGTAGCAGACACTCTTATCAGCACAGATTTACCAGAGTAAGTAAACAACTGCACATCACAATCATCACATGTGTGACTGTCTATATTTCAGTAGCAAACTACTGAACCATTAGACAAAGAAATGGGAATTTCATCTGAATTCCAAGTTTTTTCTCTGAAATTCTCAATATTAAGAAATAATGGGAAATGGTTGTGCTAGAAACTGATTATATGGAAATTACACAGGAACGATACATAATACACTGGAATACCTATATTGTTGTTTCTGTCACTGATTGGGTCCTAATTGATAGAGTGATTCCCTGGTCTCCAAGAGCAGTTATAGTGGGATAATAGTCTGAGTGTGAGGGGTTACCACACTTTAACAACATTTCTCTGTGTCCTCTTGAAATAGAAATGTCAAGAATGTCTGCCCCCTACTTCTCCACTAGAACCCATGTATCATGCCATGACACTTTAAACTATGCCACTTTATAACATGCCACTATAAAATGCCACTTTATACCAGTCGACATCTGGATAAAAACGTCTGTTTACATTTCACTTTTTACATTTACATTTATTTAGTTTTGTATTTAGGTAAATATTGTTATTGTTGTTGTTTCTTTATTTTTATTTTTATTATTTACACTTCTTATTGCACTGTTGGAGGAGCCCAAGACTTAAGAATTTCATTGCCAGCGATTGCTCTGTAACTGTTGTGCATATGACAATAAAACCATCTTGAATCTTGAATCTTGAATCTTGAATCTTGTACTGACCCACTCAAGCCCTACTCTCCCTTGGACACACACACACACACACACACACACACACACACACACACACACACACACACACACACACACACACACACACACACACACACACACACACACACACACACACACACTCCTTTTCCTTCCCTTCCCGGTGACTCTAAATGGGAGCGTCCCAGCAGTACAATGCAGCCCCTCTCTGAAGAATGTCAGCAATGTCCCGAGTCAGCATGGGGCACGCACACACACAAACACACACAGATACATACACACACACACACACACACACACACACACACACACTCCATAGGAAAATGGCCAGATAGGTCATTCATTACATCATTACATGTTCCCTCTGACATTCCCTCACCTTCTCACCTCTGTCCCAAAACACACCCCTCCTTCCCACTGTCCAAAACACACCCCTCCTTCCCACTGTCCAAAACACACCCCTCCTTCCCACTGTCCAAAACACACCCCTCCCCCCCTCTCTCCCTCCCTTGTTTTGAAACACCCCCCCCCCCTCTCTCCCTCCCTCCCATCATCCCTCCCTCCCTCCCTCCCTCCCTCAGTCCCACTCCCAGTGTAGCCCTCCTCCTCAGTTTGAGACGGCCCCCTCTATGTAGTGGTCGTCTTATATTGGTCAATCAGTTACAGGCTGAATTGTACAACACTTGAATTTCATCAGCAATATGAAATCCATACAATACAATATGCAATGTTACATCTGACTCGTAGTGGCAGATTTCCAATCATTCCCCCATTTTCTCCCTCCCCCCCTCCCCTCATCCCTCCCTCCCATCATCAGGGAGAGGTCTACATATCAATTAGCTAGAGAACTCATTGAAGTATACAAGCTTGGACAGCATAAGAGAGTCACGTCCACCTTGTTGAGGTGCGTTATCTCAACTCTGCTACTGACGTCTGATATGTAGATAAATGTGTGTTGTCCTTGGCAACTAAGGTGCATAACAAAGAGATGAATAAGTGTACTCATATCTAACCTTATCACTTCATATGTGATCCCATCCTTCTCTCCTACTGGTGGTGTCACTGTGTGATGGAGATGCTGCCCTTCCTCCAGGTCTATTTATTCAGTCCAGGAATGTCGCCTCTATACATACCTAATTATCTACACAATGAGCCGCTTGGGCTGCTCTGTCGAAAAGGATTGGGACAACACACACACACACAC
>NC_139655.1:14306466-14313966 GCF_951799395.1 Argentina silus
GCTGTTCCACCTGGATCACTCTGTGGGGAGTACTCCTCCCTCTCTCCCTCCCTCCTTCCCTCCTTCCCTCCCAGCTCTCCTCCCTTTCTCCCCTCCACTCTTTCTCCCTCCCTTGCTCCCACCCTTTCTCTCCCTGCTCCCTCTCTCCTTCCCACCTCCCATCCTCCCTGTCTCCGTCCCCCCTTCCTTCCCTCTCCCTCCCTCTCTCCCTTCAAGGCACTGTGTGTGAAAAAGCAGGTGTTTAAATGTAATTTGACCATTTAACAACCATTAGTTACACTTGTTATTTCAATCCTAACTCGCCACTCATAAAACCCCACCAGGAACCCCCTTAACCTCTCTCCTTTGACCTCTGGGAGCCATCCAGGAAGTATGGCTGTATATTGTCTTGGTTGACCCCTGTCCAAACAGCTAACAGTAAGAGGTTGTTTCTCAAGGTCAGCTACTGCTATAGAAAGACCACTGATAAAGAATGGTCAGTGACGAGTGCTGATCCAAACAAATCGCTTTCTAAAAATCTTGTGACGAGGTCAAGCACTGGCCTCTATGTACCTTACTTGATGTTTAGTTTGTTTACAACGATATTCTGCACATATTTGTTGCTATTAGAAAACATTACATATGTACGTTTTCGAATTTTCAGTGTGGCCAAAGAGGGCAGCAAAGAGCAAAACGACGTGCTACACCTACATCACTAGCAGCTATTGAGGAGAAATGCTGAACCTTAAAGGGGCAGTCTATAATTGGTACATACGTTTTTTGACTTTTAAATTAATTATATATAGCTATTGATTCTTGAAGAATATAACTTATTAATGCCTCATGAGCTTAGTTCAACTGTCTTACCCCATCAGAACCCAAAATATAAGTTTGTTTTACAATGCTTTTTGTAAACAATGCAATTGTCACAAACACTGTCTAGCTTCAAAACATGGTTAAAACTACCATTTTGATCATTTCTCCAGCCGCATCCCTCAGCTGTACCAAAAAAGTTGCGGGGAGCCTGCTTTGTTGTTGTTTGAATTACAGATTGCACCTTTAATATGGAGAGGAGAGGTGTTTTTTTCCTTTTCTTTTTTTTTTGCACATTATTGTAGGTGTGAATAAGTAATGTGTGCTAAAAATGTGACATCTAATGTGACATCTAATATTAAATGTGTTTAGTTACATAGGAGTGAAAGGTCTATAATGTGTTGTTTTTTAAAGTACATTTTGGAAATAGTAATTAGTTATTAATTAGTAATTCCTAATGATGAAGTGATTAGGTAGTTGTAAACTATCTTAATGATAAGGCTGCTTAGCCTACTATAGCGGGAGAATCTTAGTGTGTTCAGTCGACTGTTTATCATTACGACCACTCGTTTCCCTCAGTGCCTTTGTGTTTGAGCAAATATGTGTGTCACTCTCTTTATCGCTCATCTGAGACCTTCCCTCGGGGTGAACACACACACACACACACACACAGACACAGACACACGCACACACGCACACACACACACACACACACACACACACACACACACACACACGTCACACACGCGCGCACACACACACACACACACACACACACACAAAGGCACACGCTACACTCTCTCATACATACACACACAACAGACACACACACGCACAGAGGAGAGACAGCCACACGCACACACACTAACTACCCTGTCTCACACGAACCTGAAGAAGTGGGAATGTCCCCTTTAAGAGCGAGAGGCGAGTGGAACAACTGCGTCTCTCCTCCTCTCTGTGACACAAGAGAGAGAGATCGGCCTATCGCCGAGGTGACCCCGCCCCCGAGTCAGGAAGCGAGGTAACTCTGGCTAGTAAGTGTCCGATCTGAGCGGAGACTGATACAGCCGTTGTATCATTAGACGAATACTGCAATTGAAGGGATGAACTTGTCTGCTGCTGGAAGGGAATATACAATTAGCTTTATCTGGTAGCATTACCATTTTGTATCAATCGTCTTCAATTTTCACCACTAACTTTACAACCATTACGCACACTCAGTGGTAGCCCGTGCCTGTCTCCAAAGGGTTCCTTTTAACCTTTTTTTTTTTTTTTTTTTTTTTTAAACCTAGTTGGTTGATTTAATTTTTTTGTTGGAGGGGACTGCCATAACGAACCAAAAGTGGATTTAACGGGAGAGCCGCCGTCCACCCTGTCTACAAGATGCTTCTGGTGTCTCCACGGTTAGACACACCTCGCATGGAGCCTATAGTAAGTTAACGACCTTCTAATTATCGCCCTATAAGAGGGGGGTCTAATTTGGGATGAGAGGGGGTCCGTTAATTTAATGTGCAGTGCGCGCTCACTGTCTAATTAATACTTGATGACCACATTCCTTTATCTGAGCGCGCGCGCGCGCGCGTGTGTGTGTGTCCATGTGTGTTGGTCTTTAAAGAGCGATCTTAGCTTTTCAGTGATGGCATTTGTAAGTTGAAGCGTAAAGGCTGTAGCCTAGTAGGAGAACCAATTGCTCTGCCGTTTTGTGACACACTAAGGGGCTGGCTGGGAAACCACTAGTCTAGTAGCCTACATGTGGTGTCATCTGGATTGATACCCAGATTAAATGGCTCGTTGAAGACAAGGAAACCTGGACATTACATTAAACATTAAGTCGTTTAGGTTTGTCTCTCTCTCACACGGCGCGCGCTGTCCATGCTTGATGATAATTCCGCGGAAGTTCCACTATCGGATGTGCTTGTTATCACCGTGCTCTACAAAATTGCAACCAAATAACACAATTCCAGGGAAGAGTGTGTGCGGTTAATGTAGCGCCAGTGACTCGCTTCTTGTAGCGGTTTTATTCACAATAGCCTGGGCTTTTTATCTCGCTCTTACCGCCACTCTGATTCAGCACTGAGTGTGCTGCGCTGCTCAGTTTGTCCACTCGCTATGGAACAGCTTCTTTCTGTTTTGATTAAAAAAAAAACCAACCAAAAAAAAAAAACCTTTGTGTTCACATGCCTATTGCTGAGCGCACGGAGAGCAGTCACTAGGCTACAGCCATAGCCTCTGTCTCCCCCGTTAAAGTCAAGCTAACCCGCCCCACTGTTGAGCCAGCATGCGGTCTGCTTGTGGGAATTATACCCCATTTATCTGCCCTCTGAATCGGGGGCGCACAGTCAGTGGGCCGCCGCTCGAACAAAAGATCCGCTCCAGCCCTTGGGTCAGTCGCGCTGCTTTGGTGTAAAGACGGCCATTTAAATAATACGCTACAGGGCAGCTAGGGTTCTCTAGGCTGGGCTATATCAATGATAATGTAGGTCTGTGTGTCGGAGAGCCATGGGTCACATGTTAAACAATTGTGTGGATTGAGGAGGAAGAGAGAGACGCACCAAACTGTGTTGATATGACAGCAGATTGACACATTTACAGCCTATAGGAGATAGGAGACGTGAGGTTTTAGACTAGCTGGCTGAGATTGACAGAACAGGATTATAGCAGGCTGCCAGAATACATAATGGGATTAAGGCGAAGCCTTGTCATCCGTTATAGTGCGCAGAGAGAGAAAGATAGAGAGAGAGAGAGGGAGAGAGAGAGAGAGAGGGAGAGAGAGAGAGAGAGAGAGAGAGAGAGAGAGAGAGAGAGAGAGAGAGAGAGAGAGAGAGAGAAAGAAATAGAGAGAGAGAGAGAGACTACCTAACCCTAAACACAGCTATTCCTGGCCTTTTTCAAATTGGCTCAACGATCCAACTGCATGGTGACGTTAGAATAAACGCTGTCTCTGATCATGTCTGTTGGTTGTGCTAGGGTAAGGGTTATTCTTTTGATTGGTTATCAAAACATGCTGAAAGCGCATGTTCCAACCGATCAATGGTGTCGGCCAATTAACTAAACGGTGAAATGAAAGCAATGCAGTTAGTCGAGATTTAAGACTACCCCCCCCCCCCACACACACACACACACACACACTCATCTACATGTCTCTCCTTCCCTCCCTCTATTCTCCTTGACATGGATTTGGTTAAATACATTTCCGAGTGCTATTATTTCCATAGATTAGTCTAGTTTTCCCCTGGTGGCCTCTCGGCCTCCCTCTCTATCTCCACAGTATCCCTCTCTCTCCCTGCGTGTCTTTATAAGGAATTCAGATGGACTCATTTCCTGAAAGAAATAATACAAGTAGTAAACTTTAGTACCAGACTAAACCATTGCATGTCTACGCACTGGTGTAGGTCAATAATGCGATGTGTGACCTAACGGTTTGGAACGCGAGGATTGAAACGAAGTGTAGTTTGGAGTTGCGAACGAACCTTGGAATGCGCAGAAAAACGGACCAGAGAATGTGCACGTGATACACAGCCAACAGTCATATTCTCTCAAGACTTAGGGTCTTTTTTCTCTTTCCTCATAAATGAATGAATGAAATTAATGATACGCCTATATGTATCACCTCTCTCTCTCTCTCTCTCTCTCTCTCTCTCTCTGTCTCTCTCTCTCTGCGTGACTATTGCTTGTAAGGGAAACTGTGTCAGTGGCTATGAAACGTGCTTTGGTGATTTTTTACGGTCATATTGTCGTAGTGATCTCTCTTAATCAACGCTCTTCCAGCGTGTCGACCTTTCTCATTTACGCATTAATGGTGTTAAACGATCAGTGGGAGAGTACACACACACACACACACACACACACACACACACACACACACACACACACACCAGTGTGTGTAGTACGATGCTATTAGCCAAAGCACTTTGCTAATCACATTATAGATCCCACTCCGGTGCGTGGCTATTTGCTTACGTTGGTGGTGGCATTTACTTTCGTCCATTTCCACCTCCGAGCTAATGACTCAAAACGTTCCCTGGTTCTGATAAGTCATTCCATAGTGGTAGCCTATTACGAATACGGTGTTTCCAAGGGACGCGCGCGAGAGAGAGTGGACGTGCACTGTGGTGGTGGCACACTCCCTAGTTTATAAGTCCTCCTTAGCCCTTTAAACTTTTCCTGTGTCTCGTCCTGAACCTGACAGAGATAGCAGCGCTTCGAGTCACAGGAATGTAAACACATCTTTAAGAGCCCCGCATTGGACTGGGGGCTTCACTTGGTTGAAACCCAAGATAGGCCTACTTACATTTCATAATTATTTTACTAAGTCATTGTTATAATAATAGCACTAATACGCGTAATATGTTTTACATACACATGTTTGATAGCCGACCAAGAAAAGAGCTTATTTTTAAATGCATCACACTATGGGTGTGCGTAGCCTATTTCTGCCGTGGACCTACTGTTGCTGAGTTTTTGGATAGCAGGTTTGTCTTTCTTGTAGCAGCAGCGGCAGCGGCAGCGGCAGCAGCGGCAGCGGCAGCAGCATACCCACGGTGATAGGCTTTCCCCGCCGGCTGAACTCAGCTCAGCCAGCCGGATCTCTCTGCTCGTTTCGATTTGAACTGATCCGCGGCCAAGTGAGTCAGGCGGCTTTGAAGTCCTCGCTGAAGAGAGCCCTCCGCCGTGGAATGCGCTCGCGCCTTTAGATCTATCTAGTACGCCGAGCGAGTGCCAACGTTTTTCAGTCAACGTAATGTGACAATCTGGATCCGACCCGCAAGCGGGGCAGGCCTCTCACTGTCAGGAAGGGGTTGGTGTTTCAACCTCAAAGTTCTGCTAACTAAAAACAACAACAATGAGTTGAAAAGGGAGAGAGAGAGAGTGAGAGGGAGAGAGAGAGAGAGGGAGAGAGAGAGAGAAAAAAGAATTGCCTTTCATCTGACCGACAGTCTGTAACGATGAGATCACTGAATAATTGTGTTAGGAGCATGAGAAGGAATTTAACCCCTGAAGTAGCTTTGGCGGTTTTAAAAAAAGACCCTCTTGGCTATTAAAAGCCTTTGATGCTTCAGTCTTCACTTATACTCTTTCCACAAACAAACCCTGTAGACTACCTGAAATGCCTTGCCCTTTGGAGAACTGCAGCTATATGTGTGTGTGTGTGTGTGTGTGTGTGTGTGTGTGTGTGTGTGTGTGTGTGTGTGTGTGTGTGTGTGTGTGGACCATAGGGCGATGATAAACAGCAATTTTCGCATGGAAGAAAAAGGGGGGGATGAATTTCTGCTGATCTTCAGTGCTGTGCCATATGGTGACTCCCCGAGAGAGATGGAGAGAGAGGGGGATCGCAGAGGAGGGAGGGATGGAGGGAGAGAAGGGGCGATGAGCTAGAGAGAGGGAGGATGGGATGGCCTTGAGATGTGCTTGAGCAGAGCTAACCAGCTGCTCATTTAAAGTCAGTATGAAAGGAGGAACCAGCAATCCCGAGGACAGGGGGGTTTGTGTCAGAGGGAACGCATAGACAGACGACTGAGAGGGGACAGGTCAGCTGACAGGGGAGATCTGAGAGAGTGTGTGTGTGCGTGTGTGTACAATGTGTGTCTGTGTGTGTGTGTGTGTGTGTGTGTGTGGGGGGGGGGGGGGGTTAGGGTTAGGGGGGGGGCAGTGAAGAGCACGTGCAGTAACCTTTAATGACGCAGACACACACACACACACACACACACACACACACACACACTCCTCCAGCTTTTACAACAATGATATTATCACGTTTTATACTGCAAAACAACCTCACCTCAAAGTCCCCCTATAGGTGCACATAGGAGTTGAAGTGTGTAGAGAAGGATTTCACCACCATGTCATAGGCAGGCTGCACTTCTACAGCTCTCCCTAGATCTACAGCAGAGAACCCCTCCTTCATCTGCACTCTGAATGGGAGGCTAGCAGGGGAGGTTGGTGGAGGTAGAAAACTGGAGGACGGGCTCATTGTGATGCATGGAATGGAATCAGGCATGGTATGATTCCGTTCCATGCATTATAATGAGCTCATCCTCCAATTTCTACCTCCCCTGGAGGCTAGTATTGTAGGCTAGAGGGTAGCCTGTGATATTATTAACATATTAAATGTTATGACTGCAGAATGTCTGTCATATTAACATCTTAAATGTTATCACTGTCTTTGGCCATGACATTTGGGATCATCATTCAGGCTCTTTCAGATCATAGTGGACAACTAGTATAGTACTTACCTACTTAGCTTATAGCGTACATCTAGTAGTGTACTTAGCAAGCTTATAGTGTTCAACTAATAGTGTACTTAGCTAGCTTACAGTGTACATCTAGTAGTGTACTTAGCAACTTAGCTTACAGTGTACATCTAGTAGTGTACTTAGCTACTTAGCTTATAGTGTACATCTAGTAGTAGCTAATCAGCTTATAGTGTACTGCACTCCTAGCAGTGTGCTTAGCTACTTAACTTATAGTGTACATCTGGTAGTGTAGTAGCTACTTAGCTTATAGTGTACTTCTGGTAGTGTAGTAGCTACTTAGCTTATAGTGTACATCTGGTAGTGTAGTAGCTACTTAGCTTATAGTGTACTTTGCTAGTTTATAGTGTACAACTAGTAGTACACTTAGCTCATAGTGTACAACTAGTAGTGTACTTAGCTACTTAGCTTATAGTGTACTGCACTCCTAACAGTGCTTAGCTACTGATGTCAGACA
>NC_139655.1:14332850-14335350 GCF_951799395.1 Argentina silus
GATTGCTTGTGGAATGAGAGAACTCCCCCTTTCCCTCCCTTTTCTCTCTCCTCTCCCCCTCTCTTCTCCTCCATCATCACCCTCTGGAGTAGGAGAATGGAGTGAGTGAGAGAAGGAGAAGCATAGAGAGGGAGATAGAGAGAGAGGTGTATAGAGAGAGAGAGAGAGAGAGAGAGTCGATCTGGGTCTATTGATGTGTTTGATGTGTTTACTCATGTTGAAATTGGCATACATTAGTGGGAGAGAATGGTGTGTGTGTGTGTGTGTGTGTGTGTGTGTGTGTGTGTGTGTGTGTGCGCGCGTGCGTGCGTGTGGACGTGTGTCCGTGCGTTTGTGCGTGTGTGTGTGTGTCTGTGTGTCTGTGTGTGTGTGTGTGTGTGTGTGTGTGTGTGTGTGTGTGTGTGTGTGGGAGGCGGACACAGACAGACTGACTGGCGGTGCAGTTAGAGGTGTGTCTGTGTGTCAGGAGAATGCTATTGTTTCAGACAGGGAGAGAGAGGAAATGGAGAGAGAGAGAGGAGGAAGAGAGAGATGGGGAGGGGGAGAGCGAGAGAGAGAGAGAGTTGAGAGCAATAGAGCAAGAGGCAGGAGGACGTATTTCATTGGTTATGTTTATTGGGTCAATGTAATAGTATCTTGTTCATACATACCCTGTCATTATACATGTAAACACAGTGGTCATGGATCTTCTCTGTACTGGTCCCTGAGGGCCTGGCGGTTGTGACACAGCCTCACCAGACACACAGGAAAGCACTTAGCTAATAAATACAATGTAAAGCCATGATAGGCCTCGCCATGTAAACTGAGTGGGTGTTGAATTGGGGTGAGAAAGCCAAGGAACCAAAGAGGAGAGGAATAGAGAGAGAGAGAGAGAGAGAGAGAGAGAGAGAGAGAGAGAGAGAGAGAGAGAGGCAGAGAGAGAGAGAGAGAGTACGAGAGGCAGAGAGAGAGAGTGAGAGAGGGAGAGAGAGAGGCAGAGAGAGAGAGTGAGGCAGAGAGAGAGAGAGGCAGAGAGAGAGAGGTAAGAGGGGGAGTGATAGATAGATACAGAGAGAGAGAGAGAGGTAAGAGAGGGAGTGATAGATAGAGAGAGAGAGAGAGGCAAGTCTGTGCATTCCTCCCACTGTGGAATGCCAGAGTGAATTATTCCTCCCATCCACTCTGCGTTCCGTTAGAATAGTTTCCCTTTTTCTCCCGTTCGGGTTAAGAGCCATGGAACGACGGGAATGCTTTTCACACCCTTCTGTCTCCTCTCCTCTCTCCTCTCCTCTGTCTTTCACCCTCTCTCTCTCTCTCTCTCTCCCTCCTCTTCTCTCACTGTCTGTCTCTATCCCCCTCCCTGTCTGACTCTCTCTCTCTCTCTTTCTGTCTCTCTCTCTCTCTCTCTCTCTCTCTCTCTCTCTCTCTCTTTCCTCTCTCATGGCCATATTGAGTGATTGAGCCTACATCATTTCCCCACTGAAGAGTTCTTGAGGAATTTTGATAACATCCAAAAATGTAACTCTCTTGAAAAATGCCTTTTCACATTCCGTATCTGTATCACAACACCAGCAGCCAACATCTCTCTGAGAAGAAGACTCTATGGTGCTTGAAGCATCAATCTGGCTGGGTGTCTCAGGTAATAGCTGCTGGTCCCCTCAAGTCATTTCTCTCCTCACGAGTTGTCCCTGGCACCCAATGAGGCGCTTGATCCTTTGAGGTTTACGGGTGTTCTGTCTCTGGAACAGAAATAGACTGTTCAGTGATTCTGGTTCTGGCAGTGACCCGTCTGCAGCTGGGCTGGACCAGCCAAAGAACAGAACAGAGCTGAATACTAACATACTCCAGACGAAGTGTGTGTGTGTGTGCGTGCGTGCGTGCGTGCGTGCGTGCGTGCGTGCGTGCGTGCGTGCGTGCGTGCGTGCGTGTGTGCGCGTGTGTGTGCGTGAGACTGGTAGAATAATGATTATTCAGACATGCATGATCAATATACATACATAAGCATCTCCATGCTCTAACTAACTAAATACACTGGAGGAAGGCTAAGCAGGAGTAGTCTGTAGGGACAGCGGGGGCAGAGTTGTACACAGTGGTCAGACTTGTACTTTAATGATTAAATGTTCAGACAACCTTGTGCAATGTAGGCTTCAAAACAAACTGGCCTGAGCGCTGCAGGGCGGGTGTACATGGGTTCTGGTGACTGCTTAATATGCACTACTTAATGATACACACCAGGGGAGGCTGGTGGAGGTAGAAATCGAAGGACACCCTCATTGTAATGCACGGAATGGAATGGAATGAGGAATGGTATCACGTGTTTGATACCATTCCCCATTCCGTTCCATGCATTACAATGAGGCCATCCTCTGATTTCTACCTCCACCAGCCTCCCCTGATACACACTGAAGCTCGGATGGAAATACTGTGATAATAGGCCTGTTGTCATCTTTCCTACCATGTTCATCCTTAGAATATCTGTAGTAGTCACTTGGTAGTCTTTTAATATTCATATTTTCTGTCT
>NC_139655.1:14350350-14352850 GCF_951799395.1 Argentina silus
GCGACCCGATTGACACAACATTACCACATGACAGAGCCAGAGTAACCTTGAGGTGGACTGCTGTTTGATTACTGAATAACCAGCCTCTTTTCACAGCCGCTGTATTCCCGATACAACACATGTTAAGCTTCTATTGACATTCAGAGGTGGGGACGCAAATAAAAGACCCGATGTGATTAGATCGTCTTCGAAAGACCGAGGACGACATTCTACTGAGCCTGAGAAGGCTTCTCCCTCACCCCAGGCTGCTGTCTGGCATTACCGTCCTACAGTTGTTTACGGAAGCGAGCTAGTTAGTTAGAAGTTAGCAATGTCCAACATAAAAATAATTTTAAAAAGCTTGTCTGAAGTTCTATATTTAAAAACTGGTGTGCTCGTTTGTGATATATGATTGATGCTACGATTTGTCGGTGGTTTCATTTTGAACACCAACACCCACTTCGACTGCTCAGTAACCAATGAACAAGCTGTGTTTGTCAGACTGACGCTGAGTCTGTTGTCGAGAGACGACTGAATAACGATCAATAACGATCAATAATCATACACATCCACACGATTTTGAGTAGAAGATATATTTGTTTATGCAACAGACATCAAGAACATCTGGCATAAAAGAAAGTGCACATATCAAACGAAAAAGTTACCAAAAGTGACCTTGATAGTGAAAGTGGGAAAAAATAAGAGACCACTGCAAAATTATCAGTTTCTCTGGTTTGACTATTTATAGGTTATGTGTTTGAGTAAAATGACAATTTTTGTTTTATTCTATAAACTACCGACAACATTTCTCCCAAATTCCAAATAAAAATATTGTCATTTAGAGCATTTATTTGCAGAAAATGACAACTGGTCAAAATAACAAGAAAGATGCAGTGTTTTCAGAGCTCGAATAATGCAATGAAAACAAGTTCATATTCATTTTTAAACAACACAATACTAATGTTTTAACTTAGGAAGAGTTCAGAAATCAATATTTGGTGGAATAACCCTGATTTACAATCACAGCTTTCATGCGTCTTGGCATGCTCTCCACCAGTCTTTCACATTGCTGTTGGGTGACTTTATGCCACTCCTGGCGCAAAAATTCAAGCAGCTTGGCTTCGTTTGATGGCTTGTGACCATCCATCTTCCTCTTGATCACATTCCAGAGGTTTTCACTGGGGTTCAGGTCTGGAGATTGGGCTGGCCATGACAGGGTCTTGATCTGGTGGTTCTCCATCCACACCTTGATTGACCTGGCTGTGTGGCATGGAGCATTGTCCTGCTGGAAAAAACAATCCTCAGAGTTGGAGAACATTGTCAGAGCAGAAGGAAGCAAGTTTTCTTCCAGGACAACTTTGTACATGGCTTGATTCATGCGTCCTTCACAAAAACAAATCACCCCCAAATCATCACCGATCCTCCACCAAATTTCACAGTAGGTGCGAGACACTGTGGCTTGTAGGCCTCTCCAGGTCTCCGTCTAACCATTAGACAACCAGGTGTTGGGCAAAGCTGAAAATTGGACTCATCAGAGAAGATGACCATACTCCAGTCCTCTACGGTCCAATCCTTATGGTCTTTTGCAAACCTCAGCCTGGCTCTTCTTTGCTTCTCGTTGATGAAGGGCTTTTTTCTAGCTTTGCACGACTTTAACCCTGCCCCTAGGGGCCTGTTTCGAACCGTCCTCGCCGTGCACTTCACCCCAGCTGCTGTTTGCCATTCTTTTTGTAGGTAACTTGATGTCATCCTACGGTTGTTGAGTGACATTCGAATGAGTTGGTGGTCATCCCGGTGAATGGAGAGTTGTTTTCGCCATCTCTGCCGGTCTGTAGCCTAGTTGTATATATATATATATATATGAAAATACAAATAAAACATTTACAATTCTAAAATTAACGGTTATGACGGTTGTTTTTTTCCCGTCCTCATATAACCGCGTAGGCGACAGTCACCTTGTAACCGTCACAGCCCTATGCACACACAAACATATACGCACACATGCTAGTACAGTACACACACGCTTGCACACACAGACACACACGCTGTCCAATTTCAAGCATCTGACTGTACATGAGTGTATGTGTATGTATGTGTCAAGTAGTGGTGTGCAATATCTGCCTCTTGGTGTTTTGTGAATAGAATAATTGGACCTGTTTTAATTTGGAGTTTTTCACTCTTTCTCTCTCCCTCCTCTCCCTCCCTATGCTCTCTCTCTCCCTCCTCTCCCTCCTCTCTCTCCCTCCTCTCCCTCCTCTCTCTCACTCCTCTCTCTCCCTCCTCTCTCTCCCTCCTCTCTCTCCCTATGCTCTCTCTCTCCCTCCTCTCCCTCCTCTCTCTCCCTCCTCTCCCTCCCTATGCTCTCTCTCCCTCCTCTCCCTCCTCTCCCTCCTCTCTCTCCCTCCTCTCCCTCCTCTCTCTCCCTCTCTCTCCCTCCTCTCCCTCCCTATGCTCTCTCTCCCTCCTCTCCCTCCCTATGCTCTCTCTCCCTCCTCTCCCTCCTCTCTCTCCCTCCTCTCCC
>NC_139655.1:14365350-14382687 GCF_951799395.1 Argentina silus
GGCCATGTTGGAAGGGAGCAACAGCTAAAATGGAATATGGGATCCCATGACAGGGTTACCCAGGAAACGGAAGCAGCCTCACTCCAAAGAGCCATCAGAGAGGTGGCAGAGTAGCCAAGGGATTCTTATGGACTGTCTCTGGCTGCGGTCCAATGTCCACACTAGCATACCGCAGAGAATCAAGCGATGTATTGGCTGTGTATTCTAAGTGGTACACTACTGTAGGCATTGAGAGAGAGCCTTGGTGTGCTAGCCAGAACACATGGTATGGACATTAAGTGATGCTGTTTAAAGCCCATTCTCCATGTAGGGATTTCTTCCTATCCAAACCTGATACGGATAAGGTTAGGTATAGATTGGATGAAAATCAACGTCCTCCCAGTAATGCAATTGGTCCAATGGTTTTCAGTGCAATTGTCCTGATGTGTTTTGTAATCAGTTGGATTTGCACCAAATTGAGGGTTACTTTGTTTTGTAGCAACAAATTATGTGGATGTGATTTTGGAAGCATACTGTAGCTTAGAAACGCCAGACAAACACAAAACAATTAGCTTGTGGTTGCTACATGAAGCCTATGAGCCAATCAAGGGTGAATATATGGGGAACGACAATAACTGATCAGTTTGGGGCAATATCTTTCACTGATTGGACAAAGGAGCTAAAGAGATGGTCTGCCATTGTTGTCATGGCAATTCGTTATCACTATTTTGATTCTGATGAGGAACGTGTTAAGGGGGCTTGTACATAGTAAACTATTTTGTAAAATATGTTTTTGGTAAACTGTAACATATAAAAAAGAGAAGTCAACATATTTATACTTCTTTTCTGCAAAATACATTCTTCAGACTCCCTTTGTAAATAATTATCAAAAATGAAAAACAAACACGAAAAAAATGCTGCAAAAAAACAATGAAATTATAGCTCACAAATGAACTCTGTTTTACACTAGGACGATCTTATTGTAATTTGTTTTAAATATGCAAGACAATACAGTAATACTGTGTATTACAATGTTGACATATTTGTTATGTTTTTGACATAACTCAACTCCTGGTACCCCGAAACTGGCCCAGGGTTATTTTGAAATGTGATGGAAAAATTCGGAGTGTTTCGATTCGGTTTATGAACACCATGAACACCATGAACACACACACACACACACACACACACACACACACACACACACACGGCACTTACACACACACAAGTGGCACTCACTACACACACTCCATACCTGGTGGGGTCAAGCCCAAAGTTGAAAGATCATCTTGGTTTCTCGACTGAGGTCTTTATATTTACAGTACATGTATCACCAATATGTCAGCCATGTTATTTTCTCCTATTCTGGATGGAAAAAAAACTCAACTACAAGTGTCTGCTTTCCCCCATGGTATCCCCAGTCCATGATTTGTAATGGTAGATTACATGGTATTACATCATCGATATCCTGATCCAAAAGATTACTATTTAATCCAGATTACCTTTACACAAACTGTAAAACCACAGCCTGACCATAGCCTACAGAGGGCACTATGTCATTCTAACAATACCCACAATCCATTTTGTGCCAGAGACTCGTGTGTGTCCTGTCTTTGGGCCTACAGGCGGAGAGGAGAACGTGACAAGGGTTGACTATCTGTCTGTGTTTTTTTTTTTTTCTTGTCTTGATATTTTTTAGATTTAAAATAATAAACTGTATAAATGGAAAAATAATTGTTGTCTGATGTTTTATTCCAATGCCTGTCTTGCCAAGTCTCCTGTTTCCTTTTCCTCTTTAGTAAATTTCCTTCTTTTCCTGCCTGAGGAGTAATTACCATGTTCTAAACAATAGCTTTGCACTCCCTCTCTCCCTTTCCTTTGTCTCCCACGCCTTCCTTTGCATTAGCGGACATTCTAGATTCCATGTTGGTACACAGTGGCCTCTACTGGTCACATTCAGAACTACAGAACCACCAGGGCATTCTTATGTGTCTCAGGCATTCCAGTCACACAATCTATAGAATCTTTGTTAATTGTACAGTTCAGCCAATTCACTATACATCACAATAGGAACAGAGGGGGAAAGGACCTGTCAGTTTCTCAAGCTTCTGAACCTATTCTGAAGTCAAGGCTTTCACACACACACACAGGCTTTCACACAGGCTTTCTCCTTCTGATTGTTCTTAACAGCCACCCCACACACTCACAGAAAGCAGAAGTGTGTGTGTGTGTGTGTGTGTGTGTGTGTGTGTGTGTGTGTGTGTGTGTGTGTGTGTGTGTGTGTGTGCAGGCGTGCGTGCGTGCGTGTGTGCGTGCCTGTGAGTGTGTGTGTGGGCACATGCATCAATGACTAGCATATTAAGCTGCAGGGCACACATGACCTCTGTTGTTCCTATGTACAACGTTCCTCTCGCCCAGCACCTGAGCTCTTTAGTGTGTGTGTGTGTGTGTGTGTGTGTGTGTGTGTGTGTGTGTGTGTGTGTGTGTGCATGCGATTTCTAGCTGACTACTCAGTTCAGAATGAGTCTGTTCCATCTCTAGTTAATAAAAGTCCACAGGAAATAAATGTGGAAGTAGACTATAGCGAAAGTGATTCTATACACAACCTGTATCAGTTCTGTGTTCTTGGGTTCTCACTGGTTCATTTTTAGCCCAGGCTCCTCTTTTAGAAGATGTGTTTCCTCCACTGTGTCAAGAACTCAGGCCAAGCTTCTAGTTCTACTACCACAACCTGCACACACCACACACACACACACACACACACACACACACACACACACACACACACACACACACACACACACACACACACACACACACACACACACACATGAAAGTAAAGAATGGACAGCATTCCAATATAGTATACATTCCAAATACTAATTAATTAATACGTTAATTAATTTAATCGCATGGACATGTTTATTTTCAATGAACTACACACACACACATTCTGCTTTAGACAATACTCCTCCTGCCTAATACTTCAGTGAGCAACTTCACAAGTCTGAGAGCGCAGATAAAAATATGCCCTGTTCAGCTGCCAAAGGGTGTTGCCCCGCCCGGTTCTCTAGCCGCTCAGGAAATCCAGTATATTTCATGCAAACGGATGCATTTTTGGGCAACGGCCGGCACAGAATGGCCATCCTCATGATCCCCCTCCACTAGTCTCTGATTAAAGCAACATGGCTGTCCCAAAAGATATATCCTGCTTACATTCCTTTTGTCATATCCTCAATGATGATCCTTCATCTTGTAAGACCTGACTGGTGGGAGCAATATGGTGGAAGTCTGTCCAGTACTTTTCAATTCAATACAGTTTATTAGTACCCGAGGGGCCATTAGAAGGCCATTGTCAGTACAGGCAACAATAATGATATAGATACAGTACATCCACTACATGTAGTTCTAACTGCATTTTGCAGTAGCTTGGTAGTAGTTAAACTAAATTCAAATCCTAGTAGTATTTCTAGTAGTTAACTACTTTTTTGCCATGTGGTAACGGTAAGCTATTGTCACTGTTCACTACATTTTTCCAAAAGAAAACCAAAAAAAACATTGGAATTAAACTATTATTCCAGCCCTTGAACTTCAATTCCCCTACTTTTCCTTCCCTCACTACCTCCAGTCACTTTTCTCCAAATTACTATTTATTTCTCTACCAGTGATTTCAGATTGTCACATGGATTGGTCATCTTTCAGTAACAGAATGTTGTGTGTTGGAGGAGGAGTTCTGATGTACTGTGGTGAACTACTTTCTCAAAGTAGCTTTAGTCTGACAAACTATATTTCTCTCAAGGGTAGCTTTTGTGTATTTCAACCTATTTCCTTGTAAAGTAATTGGGCATCTAGGTAAACACATTTTCAGAGTAGCTTCCGCAACACTGTGCATTACAATGATCCCGTCCTCCAATTTCTATCTCCACCAGCCTCCCCTGCAGCAGGCAACATCAACACAACACATATGGGCCATAACCAACATGGGCTTTTCTCTATCATTTAGAGTGAAGGAAATCAAACAAGGAAAGGAAGCCATTTTGCTCTATTAAGACCCAACCAGTAACAAGGCCAGTTTTTTTTTAGTAAGTGAATGTAAAATGCTGGTTACCCCCTAACTTACTCCCCTATCCCGCATTCAGTTCTAACACTAACCATCAAGGGTATCAGTAACATCTGATCCAGCAGTTACATCATATGTTACATCAGTGGTGAAAATGGAAAGGGTAAATAAAGGGTAGTAAAGGCTACAGTCTCAGACGCACTGTGTCTTTCTACACTATCCATACAGTACTACTTGAAAGTTTGTGAATTACATTATTTTTGTATAAAATATTAAAATTAACTTATAAAATCTTTATCTAAACCCCAAATCGAAATAAAGACATTCCAAATAAATGACACAAACAAAAAATATTATATATTTTCATTTCAAGTGGCTTATTTAACAAAAACTCAAATTTCATGTGTGAACCTGTCAATAGCTTGTGGCACCTCCATTAGCAGTGATAACTTGGAGTAAACATCTCATAAAGCCACTAATCAGTCTCTGACTCTCTGGGATTTTTGACTACTCCTCCTTATAGAATTCAACCAATTGAATGAGGTTTGAGGGGTGTCTGGCATGAACTACCCACTTCAGGTCCTGCCACAGCATCTCGATTGGATTTAGGTTAGAACTTTGACTTGGCCAATCCAAAACACAAATCTCTTTTTTCTCCTGAGCCATTCTTTGATAGATTTGCTTGAATGCTTTGGGTCGTTGTCTTGTTGGAAGACCCATTCTCAGCCCAGCGTTAGTTCCTTGACAGATGGCTTGACGTTCTGTTCAAGAATCTCCTGGTATATCTCAGAATTCATGGTTCCCTTAATGATGTGGAGTTGTCCAGGTCCAGAGGAGGAAAAGCAGCCCCAGATCTTGACATTCCCACCACCATGCTTGACTGTTGGGATAAGGTCCGTTTGGTGGTAGGCAGTGTTAGGTTTTCGCCAAACAAAGTGGTTTTGATTGTGACCAAAAAGGTCAATTTTGGACTCATCTGTCCGGAGAACGGACTTCCAGAAACCTTCAGGCTTGTCCAGGTGGTCTCTGGCAAAGTTAACACAGGCAGTTTGGTTCTTTTTTCTTCTTCCTAGCAACCCTCCCATGAATGCCATTTCGATTCAGTGTTCTTCTTATTGTTGAAGCATGCACAGTTACCTGGGATGCAGCAAGGGAGGTCTGCAAATCTCTACATGTTATGTTGTTATCTTGTGGCTCTTGGGGATATTTTGGAACGGCGTCCACTTCTAGGCCGAGTTACTGTCATGTTAAATGCTCTCCATTTGTAAATTATTTGCCTCAGAGTGGACTGATGGAGCTCAAATCTTGTTGAGATTATTTTATAGCCATCCCCAGACTGATGTGCTCTCACTACCCTCTTCCTGATGTCCTCTGAGATCTCCTTTCCTCTCAGCATGGTGTGTTTTCCATTCACCTGTATGGGGAACACAAAACTGACCAGGTTTCTTATCTCTATTTATCAGAGTCCTGCCCAAACTCTTTCCTAAAGATCTCTCCTTTGATTGGTTCATTTGGTACCCAATTATTTACCCACCTGACTGTCGTACTTGCACTAATTTCTTTATAATTTAGTTTTTCTACTACATGCATGATTTCCTCTAAACCAACATATGGAATTGGTAAATATAAACCTGTTATATCAGATAAAAAAGACTGGTTCTGATTAAATAAAGATTTCATGGTAAAAAAAAAAAGAAAGATCTATAATTGCACAAGGGGTTCACATACTTTCAAGCAGCACTGTATCTATCTACTCTGTCTCTATCTACCACACCCATGATTAGGTCTACTGCATGGAGGATTATGAGGATTTGCCACATTTGAAGGCTGTAATGATTAACATCTGGGACATGCATGCATAGTGATGACAGAGACAGCCATTTTATTAGGGTTAGAAGATCTCTGGTGACAGTGGCCCTAGCCTGTTGCATATTAATGAAGCCTGTATTACTGTATGGAGGCTGGTGGAGGCTGGTGGAGGTACATGCTCATTGTAATGCATGGAATGGAATCAGGAATGATATCAACACACATACCATTCCTCATTCCATCCCATGCGTTACAATGAGCCCATCCTCCGATTTCTACCTGCACTAGCCTCCTCTGATGAAGGCAGAGGTCTTAGTCATAAGGGTCCCTGTGATGATGGGTCAATTGTTATTATAGACCCCCATGGTGTATACCGTAGACTACATACTGGTAGCACAAACTACTACATTTGATTAGCTTTTAATGTGTGGGATAGTGTAGGATGGTTCCCATATACACTGATCTCCAGTCAGTTGCTTTTTTACTATTTGAAATTGTGGAAACCAAAGGGAAAGCCCTAGTTGGCCCTATATGCAACATATTTCTATATCAGACTCAATTGCCATTGTTTATCGTTTATTTTCCATATGCACAAACAAGCTCTATATCAAAGAATACAGAAAATATTGTTTATTTTCCGTATGCACACGTAAGCTCAAATACACTCACAAACCCACTCTGAATAACAGGATCCTAGTTGAACATTAATGGACGTATTTTTCCACCAGGACAACTGTAGAAATACAACTCCCTGAAATCCTTGCAGGGTCCGTTTTGACAGCCATCCAATCCGTGTCATGACAGCTTGCACGTGACTCGGGTGAGTTCTTCCATCGGCGCCGCTAAATAGACTGACGAATTCAGGAACAGGAGAATCGCAGTTTGTGGGTAAGTAAAGGAATTTGGGAAGAAAATGCCACAGCGAATGTATTTACTGTCTCTTTCGGCAGCGACTGGCTAATGTTTTATTCTTCTGAAACGAAAAACTGGCTGGTATTGGACTGCTGAAGTGGCTGCTGTTCTGTCGGGCCTTCGCTATTTCCTGGTGCCTTTTCCATGATGCACAGGCTCGCTGTGTGCTGGCTCGGCTTGACGCTCCTGGTGGAATGAGCGAAGTTGTAAAAGTTCAGTTTTGGGGTGTTCTCAGACTTAGTTTGGGTCTATTACATTTTGTTTGCAGTGATTGTATGTGTTGACAAGCTTAAATGTTCTACAGTGTTCACTGTTTTGATATAGACTAAGGTTTTTTTTCAGCGCAACAACAGAAAAGCTCAGTTTTATAGCGTTCTCTTTTACACCTCAATTCATTTCGGGGATCGGCTCAATACGAGGAAACTGAACTGAATCGTATTATCATATCCAAATATGGCAAACATTTCAAGGATAGATGTTATTTTTTGAAAACACAATAGATTCCCATATCGTTACAGACAGTGCACAAACCTTACATGCGATAGTCTCTTGCTCTGTTTTCGGTGCTGTATAAAGCGACTGTACTGACGGGTTGAAAAGCGGGGAGCTGGAAGATTCTTGCAACATTGGGCTGCAACATAGTTGCGTTTTAATGATAGATGTGTATACAGTGCACGTTACAATATAATATCTAGGCCCATTGAGACATTATTAGCCTATTTTACCAACCATCATATTAGATTGCTATTATCCAACAGCATGGAAATGTCTTATGTAATGTGGCTTCTATAGACCCTGCCTAGTTTTTCATATTACTTCACTAAATGTCACATTTTCCCCCACGTTGTATTCTTTGTCCATATTGAGGTCATCACAATATAACCCGATTTGAACTACAAGTCAGCAGCCTATGATAATGTCAAAACAAGCGTATCTTATTGTGCCTGTCTCCCTCCCCGGGGAGATGTGATGTGATGGATTGAATAATGTGGGTCTGCGTGAGAAGAGTTGGGCAGTGACGTATGGCCAAGGATTGCTAATCGTGACAGGAGGGCAATCCCCCCCCCCACATTATTTACCACTCTATCTGTCAAACGTTATAAATAGCCCTCCTCCTCAGCTCAGTAGCGCACGGTAGCTCTCAATGCTATGTCCATGACCCGATTTAACTATATCAGTAGATGGTTATAGATATAGAGCTTTCAAATGAATTAATCATGCCTTGGTTGATATGTGTTTATATTTCAATCGAATTAAAATCTGTACTGCTACTTAAGATGATCTCATTGGCTGTTTGATTCGCAGCTTACTGTAAACGCTTTTGCGATATGTTATGAGGCCTACTTTAGTGACAGCTGCCAGCTAACCAACACACACACACACACACACACACACACCTGCTCCTCCTCACAGTCATCACAATGGAACTTTCCTTTTCGTTTCATGAGTTTGGAAAGAGATGAAAAGAGAAGAGACCCATAGTTTTTTATTTATATGGATGGAGAGACACTGTACTGCGCTGTGCTGCTACTCTCCATATGATTTATAGTGTAGTGATGTTTACACTGGC
The DNA here is from genome assembly GCF_951799395.1 of Argentina silus. Lineage (NCBI taxonomy): Eukaryota > Metazoa > Chordata > Actinopteri > Argentiniformes > Argentinidae > Argentina > Argentina silus. The sequence goes on from NC_139655.1 coordinate 14,373,681, forward strand.
TGGGCTTCTATGTACTGGGAGGAGGAGTAAGCCATAACAGGTGTTAGCTAGCACTGTCTTTCTCTGGAATAGGCCAAGCATGTTCACTAAGGGTGCACAGCCCGTGACTGTGACTCAAGCCTATGTGGTGCTTTTAGAAGACAGTCTCAGTGGCTTCAGGCGTTTTAAGGGGATGAAACATGGAGGAAAGACTGCCTCTTGCATCTTTAGTTTCCACACTGTCCTGTCAATGACAACTGTCTGCCTCTCTCTCTCTCTTTCTCTCCATCATTCTCATCGGTCCACCCTTCCTCCTGCTTTCTCATCCCTCTCTCCCTCCCTTCCTTCCTTACTCCCTCCTTCCTCTCCTCATCCTCTCTCAGAGCCTCTGGAAGAAGCACTCGCTGAGCAATGGCCTCAGCTTCAATACCAGCGTACAACTCCAACCCCCTGGAAAACAGTTCCAGTCAGAACGTACGTTTTTATTATTATTATTATTATTATTATTATTTATATTAACTTTATTACCTAATACCTTGGACTGACACAAACACACACTCATACTGTACATCTCTCATCCTTCTCTTTCTCACATGCTCACATTTGCACATACCCACACACAGTACACTTACGCACACTCACCACCCACACACACTGTACACTACCAAGAGCCTCAAACACACATCCATATTCAGTGTTCTGTTGTGAGTCCCTGAAGGACACACACGCACACATCTCTCTTTCATATACAAACAAGCACTCACACTTCACACACAGACTCTCAAGTCACGCTCCTCGGTATTGCTCATGGATACTCTTTGCCTAAGTGGTCTCCCCTACCTGTGTCCTACCTCTCCCCTACCTGTGTCCTACCTCTCCCCTACCTGTGTCCTACCTCTCCCCTACCTGTGTCCTACCTCTCCCCCACCTGTGTCCTACCTCTCCCCCACCTGTGTCCTACCTCTCCCCCACCTGTGTCCTACCTCTCCCCTACCTGTGTCCTACCTCTCCCCTACCTGTGTCCTACCTCTCCCCTACCTGTGTCCTACCTCTCCCCTACCTGTGTCCTACCTCTCCCCCACCTGTGTCCTACCTCTCCCCTACCTCTCCCCTATCTGTGTCCTACCTCTCCCCTACCTCTCCCCTACCTGTGTCCTACCTCTCCCCTACCTGTGTCCTACCTCTCCCCTACCTGTGTCCTACCTCTCCCGTGTGTGTGTGTGTGTGTGTGTGTGTGTGTGTGTGCACGCGCTGTGACTGTGCTCTGACCGGCTCATCCCAGATGGAGAATAGCCTGAGAAGGTTAAGTGGGCTAGGTCAGCGTAGCATGAATAAGTCATGCTGCTGCCCCCCTGTCCTACCCACAGCAGTGCTGACAGCTCCCATGTAGGAACTCTCTACTCTCTCTCTGACAGCGTCATAGCAACCCTCTATTAGTATGTCACTGCCCTTGTTCATTTTGTCTCTGGTTTTTGGTCCGGTGCTACAATGTTTAGATAGTTATGGTAGGATAGTTATGGATCTTGGTAACACAATTCATAGATTCTGAAGGTAAGGCAAGGTGGTTTGCCCCTGAAGGTTACTGCTGTGACTGCTTCACTGATCTGAGCCACAATACTGCGGATTTCCACAGATCTCTAATCTCCATGGACAGGCTAAATGAGTTGCCCATCCTGAGTAGAGATTGATGTTCAGATCTCTTCTTCTGGATACAGAGACTCTTTCATTCTTGTGGATGATTCCTTCTTATTGGCCCGCAAACCAGGATGTCCCTGAGTGGTAGCCAATAACAACTTTTCTCTCATAGCGTTGAGAGGTTTCCATGTAAAACAAATGACCGATAGGTGGACACAAGCCTGGCTTTGTAAAGACCTGGGGAACCTAGACGCCAAAGGAAACAGAGGAAATCAGACAACACTGCCCCCTTGGTAGACACACACACACACACACACTATACACACACATTCCGTGGGCACACGCGCATACACACACACTCACCCTATACTCTCTACACATACAGACACACAAATCTACACTCCTACACCCTTACACACATGCATAATTCACTCACATGCACACACACTCTATACTGCCTACACTCTCATAAATACAGCATACACACACACACACACACACACACACACACACTCCGTGAGTGTATTGGCAGAGGCTGGTCCTCTGCAGGGTAACAGAGAGTGGTGTTGTGTGGTCTGCCAGACAGAGGGTTGGCAAGCCGCACAGATTTATGCTGGTACAGCAACAGCAAGTATTAACCTGCTGGGCCCACTGTATACACACACACACACACACACACACACGCATGCATGTAACTTAGGCTGGTACAGCAACAACACAGTATGTAACCTGGGCCTATTGCTGAGCACTTGCCCACTCTTTCTTTTACTCTCTCTCTCCCTTCCTCTGTTTCTCTCTTTCTTTGCACCGTAATCATATCCCCAGAAGGACCAGACCATCACCCTCCTCCCCTGCCCTGTAGCTCTGGAACCCCCCCATCCCCCCCTGAAACACAGATCTAGCTCAGCTGTCCCCAACTGCTGGGACCATGTATACACACGTGTAAATGGTCTGCTTAATGGTGTATATGATATTATTATGACTTAGATCCATGTGTAGGGGGGAAAGTCTAACCCTAACCCTCTCTGGCTGTAGCCTGTATTGTATTGATCCTTCTCTGGTGAAGCTGAAAGCTGCTCTACTGTACTGAACACATTCCAGTTCACTGATCTTCTCTCTCTGAGCACTGACCTGGGCAGGAACATAGCCCTGGGACACACACACACACACACACACACAGAGACAGTCTGGTACCGACACACAGCACTGCTGCTTTCTGTCGGAGGACAGGGAGAGGTAGAGAGGGGGAGAGGAGACTCCTTTACCTCCATTTACCATATGGTCTTTCTCTCCTTCATTCTCTCTGTCTTTCCCTCTTTCTCTTTTTGCAGGCGTCCAGGGAGAGTCTCAGAATGGAACCACTCGCAGACGTCACCCTACTGCCCGGAGAGGAGAGAGTGATAGGTGAGTCATCATCATCATCATCATCATCATCAGAATTTAAATCATTCAATTCGTCAATCATCATGATTATTTCCTTTTTACTTTGCCGTCATCATGTATGTTATACCAGGAAACATGAAGTGTATGTCCTTGTATGGTCATGTTCTACAAATGAGTATGGTTTGGGCAAGTACCTTTTCTTCACCTTGGGTCCACTAGTGCCTAGCCTGTCTCTGTGTCTCAGAGGAACCCTGGCCACAGGAACAGTGCCCAGTGGTTGAGCTGCTGCTGTGTCCAGGCCTAACTAGTCATCTTGTACTGGTATCTTATAACACTTTCTCCTCCTGTAGCTTCCCCTTTTTAATCTGATCTGTACTCTGACGTCTGTCTGTCTGTCTGTCCTCTCTCTCTCTCTCTCTCTCCCTCTCCCTCCCTCTCTCCCTCTTGGGGTAGTCACAGGAGAGGCTATATTTAGCACCAACTAACTTTCCCCAGCAGTGTTGTAGTGAATTGTTGCACTATATATCCCCCCCCCTCTCTCAGGGCACTCTTCTGCTCTGACAATACTAATTAGCTGTGGAGAATGAAACGGTGAGGAGTGAGAGAGAGGAAAGATTGAGGGAGAGAGAGGATAATAGGCACAGATATTGTGAGGTTCAGTGCTACACTTACATGTGGAAAATGTGACTGGGGATATTGTTATTGTTACATGGATTGTCTTTGTTTTGTCTGGTGGTGAGAATGTCCTCAAGCTAAGTTTGCAATTTGTCTGTGAGTGTATAGTCAGTCAGTCACACATTGTTCTGTTTTTTTCTCTCTCTCTCTCTCTCTCTCCGCAGACAAAGACATCATCTACATCTGTCCGTTCAGCAGAGCTCTCAAAGGCAAGGTGTTCATCACCAATTACAGACTGTACTTCAAGAGTGCAGACACGGTGAGTGACTCTGGGTCTCTCTCACGGCGAGGGGTTGACACACACACACACACGCGCACACACACGCACGCACACACACCGGTTTGACACCAACACACCCTTCCCATAGATGTCTGTCTGTCTGTCTGTCTACCGAGCTGTGGCACTCCCAGTCCCAGTCAGGCTAAAAGACTTGTCTGGTGCTGCAGCCCACTGTTAACGCTAATGCTATACTACCCAGCCCCAGTCAGATGAAATTACATGTCTGCTGTTGTAGCCCACTGCTAACGCTAATGCTACACTCCCCAGTCCCAGTCAGGCTAATTGACATGTTTGTTGCTGCAGCCCATTGCTAACACTAAGGTTCCACTACTCGGTGCTCCTGACGTTAATGTTAGTGTCATAGAAGTGTTTGATCTATGCCCTACTGTACAACTGGCTGTGGCTCTGTGACGCATGAGGTTTATGGTGGTCTGTTATTAGTGGGGGGTCTTAATGAAGGAGACGTAGAACTATATATAGATATACAGATAGGGAATGGCTGTTGGCGAGTGTGTGGGGATGAAAAGGAACTTCTTCTCAATGATTTGAAACACGACTCCTCTCCTCCATCCTCCACTCACGTTTTCCTCAAAAAGCATTGGAGGAATATAGCGAAGGGGATGAACCCAGATCTTCTCCTCCAATGGGTTTTCAGTAGGACACGAGTGGAGCGCAGAGGAGAGGATGCCAGGAGGCATGTTCCAACCGCTTGAGAAAAGGCTTGTGGGAGAGGATGAAGAAGGATGGAGGGAGGGAGGGAAGAAAGGAAGGAGGTGTTTTGTGAGTGCCACCCAGTGACCGCCTAGCAAGGTGTGGCAACAGAACCTGATCAGAGAGAAGGAAAGATCATCTCACCCTAATCTGCCCCACCTCTACTCTGTTGATTACTGTCGGTCTACGGTATCCTGGTGTGTGCGTACGTGTGTGTCAGATGTACAGTAATCCTGCCGCTCCGCTGGTGGATTCACTTTCACTCTTCCTGTTTTACTAAACACTTTGATCTCCAACGGTGAAAAAGAGAGAGAACAACACATCTAAAAAGAGGGGAATTCCAATCCTCTGTCTTTCTCTCCTCTTCTTTCATCTCTCTCTCTTTCTTGGCACCAGACAGCTTTGGCAGAACCCTGTACAAGGCACCTGCAGTACTGTTTTCAGACCCTCTTATAGCGTTGCCAGGGTCTGTTGCCATGGTTGGTTGCCAGGGACTGTTGCCGTGGTACTGTAGTTGAAGTTGAGAAAGAGAAGGAGGGAGTGTTGACAGGTTGATGAAGGAGGGATGGAGAGAAAAGAGCGATAGATGAAGGCATTGTTGAGGGATGACAAATGAAGCAGACATGGAGGTCCAAGGATGTCTCTGGTGTTTTCAGTGTCAGCTAATCTGTCAGGCTGAGGTGTGTGTGTGTGTGTGTGTGTGAGAGAGAGAGAGAGAGAGTGAAGGAGTAGGTTATTATAGCCTCGAGGGACACTAAGCCTCTGCAGCGTGAGGCTCTTCCTACAGTACGCTGTAATACGACACCTGACAATACACTTTACATATGCAGCCCTCACAGGACCTCTTCTACCCAATCCACTAACACTCAACTTACTCAGAGGTATCTATACGCACAGAAGCATGAGAAAGAAGAGTATGCATCTCTCTGTATACAACTTGCTCCAGCTATAACACACTCACAATTGTATGGCAGATATATCCAGACATGTATTGCCCAACCTACAGCAATTTCAGCACAGCCAATCCTGAACCAATGGTTTCTCTGATGTCACAGGACCCGGCAGTGACCCTGAACGTTCCTCTGGGGGCCATTGGTCGGGTGGAGAAGATGGGCGGAGCCTCCAGTCGGGGTGAAAACTCGTATGGGCTGGACATCACCTGCAAGGTCAGCAGCTCCCCGTGCTTCATTAAGAACAGATTTACTTCACTGACACCCCCCCCCCATGTTTATACCTAATAGTATAGTCCGGAGTGTGTGTTTGTGTGGTGATGTTTTGTTTGTGTTATGTATTTATTTACTGTATTGTGTCTCGACCAGGATATGAGGAACCTCAGGTTTGCATTGAAGCAAGAGGGCCACAGCAGAAGAGACATCTTTGACATTCTGTTCAGATTCACCTTCCCGCTCTCCCATGGCCTGGTACGTATTACTAGCTACTGTCCTTACCGGTCTGTTTGTATGTCTGTCTGACTGTATATCTGTGTCTGTCTAACTCCCCTCAGAGACACACACACACACACACACTGATATACAGTATTGGATATGTGTGTGTGTATAGATACAAAAGTTTGGACACACCTTCTCATTCAATGGTTTTTCTTCATTTTTTAAAATTATTTTCTATATTGTAGATTAATATTGAAGACATCAAAACTACGAAGGAACACAATATGGAATTATGTAGTAAACAAAAAAGTGTTAAACAAACCAGAATATGTTTTATATTTTAGATTCTTCAAAGTAGCCACCTTTTGCTTTGATGACAGCTTTGCACACTTCTGGCATTCTCTCAATCAGATTCATGAGGTAGTCACCTGGAATAGTTTTCCAACAGTCTTGAAGGAGTTCCCAGAGGTGATGAGCACTTGTTGGCTGCTTTGCCTTCACTCTGCGGTCCAACTCATCCCAAACGGATTTAGGTCGGGTGGTTGTGGAGGCCAGGTCATCTGACACAGCACTCCATCAGCACTCCACTTCTTGGTCAAATAGCCCTTACCCTGGAGGTGTGTTTGGGGTCATTGTCCTGTTGAAAAACAAAAATTGGTCCCACTAAGCTCAAACCAGATGGAATGGCATGTTGCTGCAGAATGCTATGGTAGCCATGCTGGTTAAGTGTGCCTTGAATTTTGAATAAATCACCAACAGTGTCACCAGCAAAGCACCATCACACCTCCTCCTCCATGCTTCACAGTGGGAACCACACATGTAGAAACCATCCACTCACCTTTTCTGCGTCTCACAAAGACACGGCGGGTGGAACCAAAAATCTCAAATTTGGACTCATCAGACCAAAGTACAGATTTCCACTGGTCTAATGTCCATTCCTTGTGTTTCTTGGTCCAAGCAATTCTCTTCTTCTTGTTGTTCTTCCTCAGTAGTGGCTTCTTTGCAGCAATTCGACCATGAAGGCCTGATTCACGCAGTCTCCTCTGAACTGTTGATGTTGATGTGTCTGCTACTTGAACTCTGTGAAGCATTTATGTGGGCTCTAATCTGAGGTGCTATTAATTTGCGGTTTCTGAGGCTGGTAACTCTAATGAACTTATCCTCTGCAGCAGAGGTAACTCTTGGTCTTCCTTTCCTGGGGCGGTCCTCATGAGAGCCAGTTTCATCATATCTCTACCTCTGCACAACACAACTGATGGTCTCAAACACATTAAAAAGGCAACACATTCCACAAATTAACTCTTGACAAGGCACACCTGTTAATTGAAAACCATTCCAGGTGACTACCTCATGAATCTGATTGAGAGAATGCCAGAAGTGTGCAAAGCTGTCATCAAAGCAAAAGGTGGCTACTTTGAAGAATCTAAAATATAAAACATATTCTGGTTTGTTTAACACTTTTTTGTTTACTACATAATTCCATAATATATATATATTTCATATTCCAACTGTGTTTTTCTTAATTTGAAATCAAAGAGATTCTCAGCTTTAATTCAATGTTTTCTTTTTTCAAAATGGTTGCACCATTTAGAAATGACAACCTTACTTTATACATAGTCCCTCTATTTCAGGGCACCAAAAGTATTGGAAAATTGGCTTGCCAGGTGTTTCTGATTAGTCAGGTGTGTTCAGTCACAATTTGTACAGCCATAAAAGAGCTGTCAATGTCTAGTATTGATCCTAGGCTTTGCATTTGGCTTTGGAGTCTGCTATTGGTGTCTGTCAACATGAGGACCAAAGAGATGTCAATGAAATTCAAGGAAGCCATTATGAGGCTGAAATATCAGAAACATCAGAAACATAGTAGATGGTCTAAGATCCTTAGACTTGCCAAAATCAACAGTTTTTAACATCATTAAAAAAGAAAGAAAGCACTGGTGAGCTCAGCAATCGCAAACAGGCTGGTAGGCCAAGGAAGACATCTACAGTGGATGACCAAAGAACGCTCAACATAATAAAAAAAAATAAAAAAACAACTGTCCCACAGATCAAGAACACTCTCCAGGAGGTAGGCGTGAATGTGTCAGAGACTACCATCCGCAGAATACGTCAACAGCCGAACTACAGAGGCTTCACTGCAAGATGCAAACCACTAGTTAACCTCAGAAAGGATGGTCAGGTTACAGTTTGCTAAAAAATACCTAAAAAGCCTGCTTAGGTCAAATGCCATAGCAACTAGGATGTTTTTCAGGGCCAAAAAGCATGTTCTGCTGGCCAAGTCAATCTTCAATTGAACATGCATTTAATTTCCTGATGATAATATTTTAAGCAAAACAAACAACAAATTAAGATGGCTGCAGTACAGGTCTGGCAGAGCATCACCAGAGAATATACCCAGTGCCTGGTGAGGTCAATGGGTCGCAGACTTCAGGCAGTTATTGCATGCAAAGGATTGTCGATCAAATAAGTAACGTGTACTTTATTTGGACATTATATGATTTTCTCCCCAATTTTTCTGCTCTCATACGCTTTACCACACCCTTGTAGGCTGTCCACCTCATCTAGTGTTGTATAACCCTGTGTTACAACAGTTGAGTAACTGCCTGGCTGTCTCAATGCCTTACCACAGCCCACTGGGCCCTCCTACTGGGAGAGGACATAGTGTTTCATTCATTATCATATTTGCTCTCTCTGAATCAACAACCTCAACAAACAAATCTCTCCCAGTAACAGTTTACTCAGCCAGCCCTTCCCATGTTCTGTGTCTAATGAAACCACACCTCAGTCAGGACAGCTCAACCACACTAATTTCAGGGGAGGCTGGTGGAGGTAGAAATCAGAGGATGGAGTAATTGTAATGAATGGAATAAGGAATGGTATCAAACACGTGTGTGCTCGTCCTCCACTACCCCTACCCCCCGACTCAGTCATGCTACAGTACTTCCTGCCTGCGGGG
>NC_139655.1:14382887-14417887 GCF_951799395.1 Argentina silus
TCTAGGTGAACTTGAATTCACAACTCATCAGTAGTCTTCTGATTGGTTGCTTGCTTGTCTCCCCTCCCCCAGGGTTTACCCACTGACAAGTGGCGTGTCACATTCATCAATATGAACTACGAGCTGTGTGACACATATCCTACCATCCTGGTGGTTCCTTTCAAGGCTACAGAGGAAGACCTGAGGAGAGTGGCCACGTTCAGGTCACGAGGACGCATACCTGTGAGTGGGGGTGGGTGGTGGTGGGGGGGGGAGCGAGAAGGGTAGATATGGAGGTGGTGGGCGAGTCTGGGAACATACCTATGAGTGAGGGTGGTGGGGGGTACTATACCTGTGAAGTGGGCGGGGGGATGGAGGGCCAAGATGCTAGTTCATTAGAGTGTGAACTTGACCACCCCCTCCCTCCCTCCTCTCCCCTCCCCTAGGTGTTGTCATGGATCCACAGAGAGAACCAGGCGGTGATCGCCCGCTGCAGCCAGCCCCTGGTGGGCATGTCTGGGAAACGCAACAAGGACGATGAGCGCTACCTGGACCTGATTCGCGAGGCCAACGGCACGGCCAAGCTCACCATCTACGACGCACGGCCCAGCGTCAACGCAGTCGCCAACAAGGTCAGACCACCGCAGGGGGCAAAGGGCATCACAGGGTCAAACAGAGCTCTCTGGGATTGGTGTTGATGGGCTTTCAGTGATGATGTCAAAGAGGGGATACTGTAAAGGGGTGCAAGGTCAGGCAGGGTTCATAGTGCTGTGCTGTGCTGTGCAGTACTTCCTGTAGAATCAACCCCCCCCTCTCTCTCACACACACACACACACACACACACACACACACACCACACAGCCCACCCTCATCCTCCCCAGAGACATGGACTGTTGTGTTCTCTTGTCCACTGTAGGGCCTTGCTAGTTGTCTTCTTGGTTGTTTTCTGGTGTCAGAAGAAGTAACCGAGGTAGAGTGTAGACGCTAACAGAACACAACGTGTGTGTGTGTGTGTGTGTGTGTGTGTATTAGAATGTGCTGCAACACACACACACTGCTTGCGCAAAGGAATGTGTGATGAGTGAAATTACAATTTTTTTTATTATTTTTTTATTTTTAAAATAATTTGAATGGATTGTAGGCTTATAATCCTATTCCGTCCATTTTTCACCCCTATTTCAGCTGAGTATTAATGCACCCAACATTAAGCACAAAAGCATTATTTTCCTTTTCTTTTTAAGTTTCTTACCCAACAGCTGAAAAACATTTGTGGCAAAATCGCTGTCTTTCCTCAACCCTTGTCCTGCACAGTGCACCCATCCCCTCAGTGTGTGGCAAAACATCTGACAAAAAGCCAGAGAAAGCATGTAGAGTCACGGTCAATTCCCTGTTCATTCACTCAATTTCAGGAGCTTAGCTGAGATTTCTTCAATTCTTTTAAATGGAATTTCAGTTTACTTCCTAAATTCTACAGAATTTAAATGGAATTGATTTACTCTGGTGCGTGCATGGGAGGCTGGTGGAGGTAGAAATCAAAGGACAGCCTCATTGTAATGCATGGGATCGTACGTGTCTTTGATTCCATTCCATACATTACAATGATTTCTACCTCCACCAGCCTCCACTGGGTGCGTGTCTGTGAAGGTGTCATCACTCTCTCTCCTCTGACCTCTGACCTTTCCCCTCTGTTGTGTTTTCCCTCCCCAGGCCACAGGAGGGGGCTACGAGGGGGATGAGTACCAGGCGGCTGAGCTGGTGTTCCTGGACATCCACAACATCCATGTGATGAGAGAGTCTCTGAAGAAGCTAAAGGACATTGTCTACCCCACCACGCACTGGCTAGAGCACATCAAGGTGTGTGTGTGTGCGTGTGTTGCAATGTTACATGTGCACACTGTTGCCTACTAGCAGAACTTTGTGGGGGACATGATATCGGCATCTACAGTATGGAAACACACACACACACACACACACACACACCCTCTCTAACCCCCTCCTCCCTTCCTGTTGTAGCTGGTGTTGTCGGGGGCCATCCAGCTGGCTGATAAGATCTCTGGGGGGAACTCTGTGGTGGTCCACTGCAGTGACGGGTGGGACCGTACGGCCCAGCTCACCTCTCTGGCCATGCTGATGCTGGACAGCCACTACCGCACCCTCACGGGCTTCCAGGTGCTGCTGGAGAAGGAGTGGATCAGCTTCGGACACAAGTTTGCCTCCGTAAGTACAGTCGCCAAAGACCTCCAACCAGACCTGGGCAAAATACCTGTTTAGATGGAATGGTTTAATATATTTGAAAAACTTGGTGTGCTTGATGTAACTTGCATGGCATGCAGTGTTTGCAACTCTGAGACTATTCCATTGCTTCAATTGGGCCTGACAATTTAAATCAAGCACACCTCAAGTTTTTCAAATATTTGAAACCATTTCAAATAGGTATTTTGCCCAGGTCTGATGTTCACTGAGAAGAAAAGAAATACAGTATGCTATTATCTATAGGAAGGAATCTACTACACTGATGGTGTTTGTTTGTGTGTGTGTGTGTGTGTACAGAGGATAGGACATGGGGACAAGAACCACGCGGATCAGGACAGGTCTCCCATCTTCGTGCAGTTCATTGACTGTGTGTGGCAGATGACCAAGCAGGTGGGTAGACCAGACACACTCCAGTTTGGGACATGGACCTAGGATTGGAGAACCGCAGCTCCACAGTCTCTTTGACAATATGTTTACCATGTTTGCATCGGTAGTTCTCCCCCATACAATGTGAGTGAGCACTGTGGGTGTCTAGAAAGGCTCCATATAAATGGAATGAATGAATGAATGTTGAATGCATGGTCAGCTGCCTCCGAGCAGAGCTTCCTGCTGTTGTTAACCCTCCCTCCCTCCCTCCCTCCAACAGTTCCCCACAGCGTTTGAGTTTAACGAGCGTCTCCTGGTCACCATCCTGGACCATCTGTACAGCTGTCGCTTTGGAACCTTCCTCTACAACTGTGAGAGTGTACGAGACCAACACGTAAGTCAGGCTATTCTCTCTCTCTCTCTCTCTCTCTCTTTCTGGTCCTCTCTCTCTCTGGTCCTCTCTCTCTCTGTCTCTCTCTCTCTCTCTGGTCCTCTCTCTCTCTCTCTCTCTCTCTCTCTCTCTCTGGTCCTCTCTCTCTCTGTGACCCCCACATAGTCTGACCTTCATCTCTGTCTTTGTCACACATCTATATTTCTACTCTGACTCTCTGTTCAGTCCCTCTCTGACCGTCTCTTCCTCCCCTTCTCCCTCCCTCCTTTTAAACTGTTTTTGTCCCCTTCTCTCTCCCTCCATTTCTTTCACGCTCTCCCTTTTTCTTCTCTATTACCTGCCCTCTCTCTCTCTGTTTCCCTCTCTTTGTCCCTCTCTCTGTACTTCTCCTCCCGATCATGTGAAATAGAGCAGAAGAGAGGGAGAGAGAGGGATGCATCAGTGAGTCTGGGTTGCAGTAATCAAGCAGCACTTTAGGCTGATGAAACATCCCCTCTCTCCTGCTCTCTCACTGAGAGGTCCAAAGAGCTGGCCCACAGAACAACATCCCCCTCTACACCTCAGAACCAGATAGGAGTGGAGTCTGTTTAATGTTTTATCAGTGTGAAGTGTGTGCGTACCAGAAGAGATCAGAATTGTGTTAAATATTTTTTCAAAGCCAGGTCATTTATACAGATCTGCGTTACGCAGATATTGATTATCAGTATAAATAATGTAAGTATTTTTGTGTTATACATGTCTTTCTCCCTGAGTCCTTCTCAATGCTGTTTCATCTCCCCTCTTTCCCTCCTCCCCCCCTCTCTCCCTCTCCCTCCCTCCCCCGTCTCTAGGAGATGAGGTTGAAGACGGTGTCTCTGTGGTCCATGGTCAATAGTGCTAGTGACCTCTACATGAACCCTTTCTACACCCCAGAGTCCGGCCGTGTCCTCTACCCTGTGGCCAGCATGCGCCACCTAGAGCTCTGGGTGACGTACTACATCCGCTGGAACCCACGCATACGACAGCAGGTAAATACATACATGAACGGATAGATAAGACAATAGATGAATGAAACAATTGATAGATGAATAACATATTACTTCAACCCTGCTGAGTGACTTTTATTTAAATGAATGCTCACAGTTAAAAGAACTGAAGAAATTCTGAATTTACAAACATCTTTCAGCTTCTGCTGCTTAAGGCCTACATTACAGTTTAATGATGATGACAGGTGTCAGAAATAGGCAGTGGTTCCAGTTATTGTCAGCTAGTGCATGATTTAACAGTTACAACACAAATTACCTTAACAAATATGATGTTGTCAAGATTTAACTGAACAACAAGACATACAAAACTAGGCATAAACACAGTCTAACAGACTGATAGCCAATCAGAGATGGGGTTATCTCGTGGTCAGTGTGAGTGTGATGCGACGCCTCAGGGGATTGGTTAGTTTGGCTCCAGTGTCTGTGATGCCCCTACCCCTAAGGGCATGCAGTGTGCCCCCCCCCCCCCCCATATACCCCTCTCTCCCCCTAGCTCTTCTACCCTCAAACCCGCCCCCCAAACCCTGCGCGCGCGCACACACACACACACACACACACACACACACACAAAACATCCCTCTCCCCCTTGGCGGTTGGCAGGGCCTGAGTCACTGGAGCAGAAAATCCTCTTTCCCTGTCCTAATTACACACACACACACACACACACACACACACACACACACACACACACACACACACACACACACGGACAGACACATGGGTTTGTGTTGGCGTCACACCAGCCTGCTACTCACAAAGAGCTTCACTTAAAAAGTGTGGTCCATAATATCAATAATGAATATTCACTAGATGTATCTTTTTTGCTTGTGTTTACATGCTGATGATCTTTGCCTGCCATTTTTAACAGTCTCTCTCTCTCTCCCTCCCCACCCCCCCCTCCCCTCTTTCTCCATTCCATCCCTGTCTCTCTGTTTCCCCCTGGTGGTGGCAGCAGCAGAGCCCAGTCGAGCAGCGTTACAAGGAACTCCTGGCCCTGAGGGACGAGTACCTGAGGAAGCTAGAGGAACTGCAGCTCTCTGACTCCTCCCCTTCCTCTCACCTGTCCAACAGCTCCGCCCCCTCGGCGGCCTCCCCAACGCAGCACATCACACACCTGCATACCCCCTTCTGATCTCACACACACACACACACACTGTCTCTGTTTGACCCAATTAAAAAGCATTCTTTCCTCCTCCCTTTCTTACAGTAATAATCACAGATCTGTCACTGAGTTGATAAGTGAAATCAGGTTATTATCACTGCATTGCTTTCACCAAGTGTCAGATCTGTGATTACCTCAAAGACAGAAGAAAGGATGCATTTTTACAGTATTCCAACAGAGACACGCGCACATACGTGCGTGCTTTTCACAGGAATTTTTTGTACATAGTGATAGTAATAATGAGGATAACAAGGATAGTAATAATGTTGATAACAATAAGTAATACCATGGTGATTATGCAATATGTCACAGTAAAGCCTTTTCACGACTTTTATAGATCGTTTTCCGACAAAGAGAAGCCTTAAAAATTAAAATACTCAGTTTGTAGATAAATGTTATACTACAGGATGAATGTGTAGAGGTAAAGCTCATTCCTCCTCTGGAACTCCCAGTGTCTTCTGAGTGACAGGTGGCTGCTTGCCAAGGACCCTGTTAACTAGGCATCCTGCTAGCTAGCTAGGGACTCTGTTAGCTAGGGATCCTGCTGGCTGGGGACTCCACTGGTTGGGGACTCTGTTAGGGACTTGGCTAGTCCTTTGGCCATAAGACATGGTATAAGACAATGCTTTAACTCCTTAATAACTGTGCTTCTCTAAGGCCATAACAAGGGCCCTGTTGTGACAGACAGACTAAGAGAGGGAACTTAGACATGAGAGCGGGACTGGTGGTGCATTTAACTGGGTTTAATTCACTGTAAGTACAGTGTAGGCTATGCATGCCCCAATATGATCAAAATGAGTCAACCAGTTTAATGTGATACTCAGTCTCAGATGACACAGTAGTGGTGCACTGTATTGGTTTTGATTTGATACTTTGCTCAAGTTTTTGGGATGCAGTGAGTCGGGTTCCTCTGTATTGTACTGTAGTGGGTCTTTGGAGAACACAGGGAGTTGCATTGGTTCCTATGGGAGGAGCAGTGAGTTTTAACTTTGACACGTTCCACTCAGTCTAATAACAAGGACCAGCTGTCCTCAGTCTCTGGTACTGCCCGTCAATGGCCCTGTCCAGAAACAACCCCAAGAACCTAGACAGACGACCTAACCCCTAGACCCTATGCCCTAGACTCTACTGATCTGAAAGGATAGGTATAGGTGAAGCAAGACGGTGAACATTTCAGATGGCTTATTGAAGGGCAAGGCGGAGACACCACCATCTTCCTTCTATCCAATCATTTCAGATCTAAACAAGTGTCTAAGGTGGAAGGTGTCAGGGGTTGTTTCTGGACACGGCTTCTCTCTCATATTGCCAACACCCTTCAGACAGCTCCACTCCCTTATGAGCATTAACCCAATGTCTGTTCCTGAACCACGGCTCTCAACTTCACTGAAGGTTGATCCACTCCCACTGAGCATCCCGTCTAATCTCAGAACAATCACGGTACTGAGTAAATAGTTCTGTGGCTTCTTTTGGACTTTTTGACTAGACTTACCACAGATTTTGGGATGGGGATAAGATATAATTGGGAAAATGTCCCAAAACTTTCGGAGTGTTTTATCCGGGCAAAGCCAGGGTTGTCGACGGCTGGTCATGTTCAGTTCTGTGCCTTGGACTGTCTGAGGTCCCCCCCTCAGGCAGACACTTTGTACCCAAACGTCGTCTTTGTCTGTGGGCGGCATCCGTGGTAGCAGGGGGAAAGAAGGAAGCTCCTGATTGGCTGATGTATGATCAGATGACACGTATTCAGGGGAAAGGAAGTATCTGATTGATTTACATGTCAATCAACCAATGTTGTTTCAGGGCCTTGGACTGTTACCTACAGAGACCCTGAACACGCTGGTCGAAACCCTAGTGGTGTCTGTTGTTAAACGATCATCGCACAGTCTGAAGAAGAGATATGAAGACACTTGTGTATTCAGTCCCCTGATCCCCGTGTGGAAAATTGAATGATTTCATTCGAGGAACCCTGGTGGGTCCAGGGGCAAATTTAATGTTGAAATTGAAGTATTATAACACCAACAAGTTCAAGTCCTTAACACAGTTCCTGCGGGTTCCCCCCCCATTTCCACCACTGCCTACAGTATCACCATGTAGGTGGATGTAAGGGGGTAAGAATCACTTGAGATAGAAGTTACCCATATCTACAGCTCTAGGGTCAGATTCAGTGGAGCCTACCCTTGTCAGATTACCCTACCCTAATCCTGACCTTGATCATAAGGGGGATGTGACACTATCTGACTCTGTGTGAGTAGTTATGGGCAACTTCTACCCTACCTATGAATCTGTAAGAATATGGGTGTTGTTTTGAACCCTTTCAGTCCTGTATGCCGCCCCAGAATGCTACACTTTGGAAGACTTTGGCCTCAATGAGGAGAGTACGCATAAACGATCGCAAGGAAAATAAACGACAACAACTCAAAACACTTTTGGTTGGTTGCGTTTTTAGGGAAAAAAAAGACAAAATCTATTTTGTTTATTTTTTACTTTGTACAAGTACAGTAATGATGTAATTACCTCAAGCAAAGCCTATTTTACTGTTGAAAAGTTCTATTGTTGTAAGATATAATTATTTTATTTAGTGTAAAATTTGACAGTTTTATAAAAAAGGAAAGTAATAAGAAAAATGTTTTTGTTGGTTGAATTGTTGGTAATTTGTGGATTTCTGCTACATTCATTTAGATTTCTTTTTTCTTTTACCTGATGGGCATTTTGGGATTTTGCTTTCTAACACAGAGGAGGACAGAAGAATCATACTGAATCACTCCTGGGAGATTCAGTTGGGAACCGATTCAGTTCCTTTTGACTCTTCATCTGTGATTCTGAGAATAGAGGAATTGAGTGCTCTGATTCTTTCACTCCAGTGATTTCGTATTTCATTTATTCTACCTTAATTTAGGTAATCTTAGTTTAAAGGGATTTTCCTTTGTGTCATATACTCCTTCATGTATGCTCCACTGTATGTTGGCCGGCTCTTGTTATGTAAATAATACTGATTAAATTAATTTAAAGATTTCTCACTTAAATGTTGATCTGCTTGTTTCTTTTCTCTCTTTGTTACCGTAAATGTCCTTGGAGGCAGAAAATGTCCTTGGAGGATGGGCTCATTGTGATACATGGAATGGATTTAGGAATGGTATCAAACATGTGTGATCCATGCATTACAATGAGCCTGTCCTCCGATTTCTACCTCCACTAGCCTCCCCTGATCTTTTCATAACAGACTCTGGGGATAGTCAAACAGTCTACTCAACTCTGACCCTTCTTGTTGCACCTTCACCTTAGAACAATCAGTTGCCAAGGGTTAATGCAACACCATGATAGGCCCAATAGAAATGCAGATATTTACTGTGAGGTGTAATATTGATGCTCTTGACCCATTCTGATATCTGGAGATATGCACATCCCAAAAATTGGAAAACCAGTACAGAGCAAAGATGTTCTTGAGATAAAAGAAAGTAAAGTCCTACTGTGTGCTGGCCTTTCCTGTCTGATATTGTTAGATGGATAACCTAAACATTTACTGTATTCATTTAATTTAGTTAGCCTTTATTCAACCAGGCGGGTGAATTAAGAACACCTTCTCATTCTACTCATTCTCATTCTACATTACGCACGCAGAGTCCCATTACGCACATCAGGAATGTCATCCTCTGTTATGAAATTTGGCCATGTGCTAAATGTGCACTGAAATAAACATATTTCATAAACAGCCTTTGTTCTTATAAAGAATCCTGTCCTCTCACCAAGCAACGGTGCCAACAGTGACAGTGGAAAAGCGCCATTACGGTTGCTGATGCTGAGCAAGATGAGAATGTGGATCCCCTTTGACAGAGATGCATTTTGGGTAATCTGAGTAGTCGTGGGGAGGGTGTTCTGGAGCGCTCTGCTTCCTCTTGTAAATAAACACTACAGCTCTTTATCAGTGACACAATCGCTGCGCAACACAGGAAGCAAACCGTACTCTCGTTCGGAGCGGGCGAGGAGTGGCTATGGTGATGGCATCCTGAACACATTAATTCTTAAACGCATCGACCCAGATCCGTCGGCATCGGAGAGGAAACTAAATTGATAGGCTCCATCTACCACGGGAAGGAAACGGTTTCGGGAAGATGGAAAAACAGTCGGGAGCTGGCGGCGCCGACAGTCCTGCGCAGCCGACAGTGCCGAATAGAAAACCTAGAACGCTGTCAACCGCTGGATCACGTCAGGCGAGCGTGGAAACATTGGACAGGTGAATGAACACAATACTGTTCGCTACCGATATAAAACTGTTACAGTGTTTTTACAAATGTGTTATAATTGTGATATAATGTGTGCATTGGCAATTAAAGGCGGCAGCGTGGGCGTGAACATAGGAGAAGAACGACTGTCATGTACTGCCTGGCATACGTTGTCATGTTCAGTTTGAATTGAGCTTGATTATGTTTAATAACATTGCATGTAACTATTTATTTGTATGATTAGACCTCAGTGTCTCCCTATGGGGGCGGTTAATCTCTACTCTACTGGTACTGGAGTGTGTCTCGAGTATTATGGTATTCCGACAATGAGTGCACCAGATGGGCGTAGGGTTCAGGGATCTATGCCAAGTAAACACGCCCCTAATATAAAGCAACTGTCTTCATCCCCAGGAATCAAACCACCACGACCTACTTTTGCCCCAAGATCTGCTTGTTTGTGATAAAATGGGCAACTAACCTACTACAGATCCAAGAATGGCATACATACTGTATATGATAACATTGGACATTGAATATTTCTCTTACTGTCTGTTTGTCTTTTACACTCTCATCCCCCCTCACTCCCTCCTTCCCTTCCTCTCTCCCTCCAGTCCCACAGGGTCTCATGTAGAGTGGTGTAAGCAGCTGATAGCAGCCACCATCTCCAGTCAAATCTCATCCGTGCCCCCTGACCCAGCTTCACGGGACTGCAAGGTGGGCAACACACACATACACACACACACACACACACACACACACACACACACACACACACACACACACACTGTTTCAGCATCCAGACTCACTGCTCATATATGTCTTTGAGTGTTATGCTCCTTTTTATTGATGATGATGATGACACCATTGTATAGTATTAACATAGTAATAATATGTTTATTACAACACACACAAGGTGTGTGTGTTTACTCATAGGCCCTGGCTCATCACACACACACACACACACACACACACGCACAGCATTCCTCATACAGATGTGTTTCTGACTGACAGGTTGGGAGGAGAGTCGATCTGAGGGTAAGGTTGACAGCAGTGTGTGTGTGTGTGTGTGTGTGTGTGTGTGTGTGTGTGTGTGTGTGTGTGTGTGTGTGTGTGTGTGTGTGTGTGTGTGTGTGTGTGTGTGTGTGTGTGTGTGTGTGTGTGTGTGTGTGTGTCCAGGTTCTGGTCTTCATGTTCTAGTTCCACTGCTGCAACCTTACTGCTCTGTCATGCTTTGGGAATTGTAATGTGTATTTATTTAACCAGGGAGACACACTGAGTCAGATGGTCCCTAACAAAGGACTTGTTTAACTAGTTTAAGGGTGTAAGGAGGGCAGAAGGTTCTAGAAGGCCGTTAACTTGGCAAAGCCATTATGGCCCTGCTTGAATGTTTCTATCATGCATCCTTCCTTCCTTTTCCTGAACACTTGAAGTCTTGATGCACCGTGTATCTTGGTACTGTGTGCTGTTCGACGAGGCTAAATGTTTGAAAGTATGAGTCACGCTAGATAAAAGGTCACATTAGCTCTTTCCTTAATTATCTTTCCCTCTCTGCACCCTTTAAAACCACTGGCTCTAGTTGAAAGCATTGTTGTATACAGTTCTGAGTTTAGACCTGAACTGATTTAAGTTACAAAAGAATTTTTCTCTTCCACTGCCTGTGCAGCTTTCTCTTTCATGTCCACCGCTGTGTGTGTGTGTGTGTGTGTGTGTGTGTGTGTGTGTGTGTGTGTGTGTGTGTATGTGTGTGTATGTGTGTGTGTGTGTGTGTGTGTGTGTGTGTGTGTGTGTGTGTGTGTGTGTGTGTGTGTGTGTGTGTGTGTATGTGTGTGTATGTGTGTGTGTGTGTGTGTGTGTGTATGTGTGTGTGTGTGTGTATGTGTGTGTGTGTGTGTCTGTCTGTCTGTCTGTCTGTCTGTCTGTGTAACAACCCTGTGTGTGTGTGTGTGCGCCTGTAGTAACCCAGTGTGTGTGGTTGTTATTTGTGACCTACAGGTGTCCAAGAGGCCCACTCTGAGGGTAAGACTGAGACTAAGTGGGGTGTAGCAGCTTGTAGGCTGGGCTCTCTCACACCTACACACCAGGGGAGGCTGGTGGAGGTAGAAATCAGAGGACGGGCTCATTGTAAGGCATGGAATGGAAAAACATGTGTGATCTATACCTCCACCAGCCACCATTGACATACACATTATGACCATTACTGACTAAGGGTGTAGAGTTTTAAACTGAGAGAGAGAGAGAGAGACAGAGAGAGGGAGGGAGGGGTCTGCCTCTTCCACATGTACAACTCTGCCACTTTAACATCCACACTTCAGCTTCCTTTAGTGTCTGGCTGCCTGCTGTAGTGGGTGTGGGGGAGGAATACACACGCTTTTTTCAGCTGTTTATGGGCTATGTAGATATTTGTGGGAGTAGCCATGCTTTGTGTGTGTGTGTGTGTGTGTGTGTGTGTGTGTGTGT
This sequence comes from Argentina silus, assembly GCF_951799395.1. Classification (NCBI taxonomy): domain Eukaryota; kingdom Metazoa; phylum Chordata; class Actinopteri; order Argentiniformes; family Argentinidae; genus Argentina; species Argentina silus. The sequence continues at coordinate 14,394,738 of NC_139655.1, forward strand.
GTGTGTGTGTGTGTGTTGGTGTCTACTAGTGTCCAGTCCAACCACATGTTGAGCAGCAGTAAAACCGCCATTGCCCAGAGCTGGGCCGACAGCTAAATTGGGACAGAGCTGAACCACAGACACTACACTACACGATACACAGGCAGAGAGGGAGTTAGAGTTACACTCCCTCCCTCCATTCCTCTGCCCTCTCTCTCTCCCTCCCCCTCTCTCTCTGTAGTAGTTAGATACACCTCCCTCCCTCTCCACCCTCCCTTTCCCTGAAGGATAAAGATACAGCAGTCTGTAGCCTCCAAGGCCTTAACTCGTCTGGAAACATAGTACCATAGAATCCAACCGTCTCACAGCTGTGCAGTTTGGGTCCCCCTAGTAAGGATCAGCAGCACCAACAACAGTCAGAGCCTGTCCTCCAAAGCTTGTCTGAGCACAGGGTGTTAGGTTGTTGAAAATAACAAGAGGGAAAATCTCTCTCTCTCTCTCTGTGTCTGTCCCCCACCCCCCCCCCCCCCCCCTCTCTCTCTCTTCCTCTCTCTTCCTCTCTACCAGGCATCTTGCTCTGCGTCCTGTTTACTGAGACTGGTGTTCTTGTAACTCTTAACAATAATCTCTCCTCAGAGCCCCGCCCACTCAGGCTACACTTCCTGTGTCTGTGGCGACATCATGACCTTTTAGGCCTCAAAGCCATCCTTTTATTATCGCCTCTGCTGCATTCTCTCCATCTGTCTCATTCTCTCTCTCTCTCTCTCTCTCTCTCTCTCTCTCTCTCTCTCTCCCCATCTGTCTCATTCTCTCTGTGTCTCTCTCTCTCTCTTCTGTATTTCCTCTTTTCTCACAATTAATCAACTGTAACTGGCCTTTCATACACTCAGTAACACACTAACTCACACTCTCTCTCCTTTTCTCCTTTCTTTCTCTTTCTCTTTCTCTCTCTCTCTCTCTCTGCTTACATGCTTGCCTTCCCCCTTGGCCAGGACTCTTGTGACGGGGGACATAGTAACCATAGCGACAGTGACTCTGAGCTTCCTCCCCACACTTCGGCAAGTCTCTCTCTTTCCCCACTGTCCTGCGTCTCTCCCCCCCGTCTCTCTGTCCATCTCCCCTGTCCCTCTGCTTCCCCCTCTTATGTCTCTCTCCCTCTCTACTCTTCCTCTCTTTCTTTGTCCTCTTTTTCCTTCCCTCCTTCTTCCTGGTTTTGTTCCTGTCCTGCCTTCACCAATCTTTATCCCCCTCTTAGCTGTATCTCTGAGAGCTGGTTCTGTTTAACATGAGAAAAGAACTCTCCTGTGGTTCTGACTGTTCTGGGCTCTGGTTCTGTGTTCTATGTTCTATGGCAGGCTCTGAGAGACGGGATTAAGCAGGTCCAGATGGACGAGGTTCCACTGGTCCCGGGAGAGACCATCAATGCCGTGGGTGAGTCCACTCTTGCTTCTCCACCTCAGTGCCCCCCCTTCTCTCTCTCTCTCTCTCTCTCTCTCTCTCTCCTTCTCTCTCTCTCTCTCTCTCTCCTTCTCTCTCTCTCTCTCTCTCTCTCAGTCTCTCCTTCTCTCTCTCTCTCTCTCTCTCTCCTTCTCTCTCTCTCTCTCTCTCTCTCAGTCTCTCTCTCTCCTTCTCTCTCCCTCTCTTCTCTCTCTCTCTCCTTCTCTCTCTCCCTCTCTTCTCTCTCTCTCTCTCTCTCTCTCTCTCAGTCTCTCTCTCTCCTTCTCTCTCTCTCTCCTTCTTAGAGTGTGTTAAACTGTAATTGAATTACTGAGTAAAAACTGTTGCTTTGTTTATGTGAGAGAGTGGTGGTTGTTGTTGGTGTGTGTTGTTGACTTGCATTCCTCATTTGTAACACTTGAACTTATGACACTTTGATCTGTTCTCAAACCGTTACATCACATTGTTTGTCTTTGTGTGTGCAGTCAGTTTACTGCTTCCAGAGTACTGACTGTTTCTTGTGTCTCTCCCCTCTCCGTCTCTCCACAGCCAAAGATGTGATGTACATCTGTCCCTTCACGGGGCTAGTCACAGGGACTCTGACCATCACTGACTACAAACTCTACTTTGTCAGTCTCGAGAGGGTAAAAATGATATTCTAATAAGTTTTATTTATATTTTGCTTTTCGAGACCCCCAAAGCCCCCCAGTACATTTACAACACATCTATAACCTGATCCAAAGGCCCTAGCAGAGAGATCCGCAATTGCATTGTAGTTTTGTTGCATTGTATATCAAACATTGTGTATCAAACATTAATTAATTAATTTAAAGAATTATGAAATCATTGTCATTGACCAAATTATATATTTACTAGTGTAAAGATCCCCATATTCCCATAAGCTGCTCACCAAACTCTATCCCAACAAGTAAATACCCTGTTTCATTTTGGTTCTATTCCTGTCCCATTCCTGACCCATTCCCATTCCTGACCCTTTCCTGACCCATTCCTGACTCATTCCCATCCCATTCCTATTCCTGTCCCATTCCTGACCCATTTCCATCCCATTTCTGACCCATTCCTGATCCATTTCTGACCTATTTCTGACCCATTCCTGACCCATTCCCAACCCATTCCCAACCCATTCCCGTCCTATTCCCAGGACAGTCCGTTCATCCTGGATGTGAACCTGGGAGCCATCAGTCGCCTGGAGACCATCAGTGTTCAGAGTCATGGAGACAACACCAGGGGCATGGAGATCATCTGTAAGGTACAAGACACAGTCAGGCTATACACACACCACCTAGTAAACACTAGTTATGTACACACACCACCTAGTACACACTAGTTATATACACACACCACCTAGTACACTCTAGTGATATACACACACCACCTAGTACACTCTAGTTATATACACACACCACCTAGTACACACTAGTTATATACACACACCACCTAGTACACACTAGTTATATACACACACCACCTAGTACACTCTAGTTATATACACACACCACCTAGTACACTCTAGTTATATACACACACCACCTAGTACACACTAGTTATATACACACACCACCTAGTACACACTAGTTATATACACACACTTTTTATGCATAGTCCCCCTATTTTAGGGTACCCAAAAGTAATAGGACAATTGGCTTGACAGGTGTTTCTGGTAAGTCAGGTGTGTTCTCTCACATCATTTAATTTCAATGTCTAGTATTAATTCTAAGCTTTGCATTTGACTTTGGAGTCTTCTATTGGTGTCTGTCAACATGAGGACCAAAGAGGTGTCAATGAAAGTCAAGGAAACAGAAACTTCCACAGTGGATGACTGAAGAATGCTCACCTTTATTATTATTAGAAAACCCCCAACACAACTGTCCCAAGTCCCAAAGATATCAGGAACACTGGGAGGCAGGCGTCAACATGTCAGAAACTACCAAACCACTTGTTATCCTCATAAAGCATGGTCAGGTCACAGTCTGCTAAAACGGTACCTAACAAGCCTGCATACAGTGGGCTGTAGGTCTGGAAAAAGGCTGTGTGGACAGATAAGATGAATATTATCATGTACCAGAGTGACTGCAAGAGGAAAGTTTGGAGAAAAAGAAGTGTAGAGCTGAAAGAAGGAAAAATGCTTCACTATCCCATTACTCACTGTACATGTTCTATTTCACATCTAGCACAGCAAAGAGTTTACTTATCTCTCTATCTCCCCCTCTCTCTCCCCCTCTCTCTCTACTTCCCTCACTCCCTCCTCCTCCCCCCCCCCCCCCTCTCTCTCTCTCTCTCTCTCCCTCTACCAGGACATGAGGAGTCCCAGGTTTGCCTATAAGAAGGAGGAGGCTAGTAAACCAGAGATAGTGGAGGTGCTGACCAGACACACCTTCCCTCTCTCCAACGACCTGGTGAGGCCTGTCAATCACTCTTAATGGTGACAGATCTTACAATGCCAGCACTTTGATTGGTGTAGGGATGTATCAGTCACTCAATATGGGAAGGAACAATAGAATCCCAGCAATCTGATAGGTGCAAGGAGGTGTCCAAAATTCAGAGAAGGATTGTCAGCAACGGTATGATTACTGCTGGGTTGTGTCATCTGATTTGGAAGGTGGAATCTTCATAAAGAATATTTGCAGCTTGATGATTTGTTGAGACACCTGTCACTCACAGACCATGTCCTATCCTGTTGTAGCCCCTGTTTGCCTTCCTGTATAAGGAGGAGTTTCCCGTGGACGGCTGGAAGGTGTATGACCCCATGGCAGAGTACAGGAGACAGGTAACCATGGTAACATACACTGAGGATGAGGGTGTGGTGATCTATATTTGAGAAGAAATCTATATAGAATTGGATCTTCAAGTTAACATACTGCAGTTGACAATACCTCTTAAATAAGATTCCCTTGAAGCTGTATGTTTAGCTCCCCGGTGTTTAGAGTTCTCAAGTGTGTCATGTAAACCTACAATCCTCATCCTCATCCTCCTCATCATGGTCATGTCCTCCAGGGTCTTCCCAACGAGAGTTGGACCATCAGTAAGATGAACAGCAGCTATGAGGTGTGTGACACCTACCCTGCCCTGCTGGTCATCCCCACCAGCATCAAAGACGAAGACATCAAACGAGTGGTGTCCTTCAGAGCCAAGCACCGCATACCGGTAAGTCTGTCTGTCTGTGTGCGTGTGTGTGTCTGTTTGTCTGGCTCTGTCTGTCTGTCTATCTGTCTGTCTGTCTGTCTCAGTTTCAGCTCAGAGTCATGTCTGTATGGAGGAGACAGTGTTTTATTTATCCCTGCAAGACAAGACAAATCATTTATTTGACGTCAATGACCGGTAAACCCCCCACCCCCCCTTCCCCCAGGTGTTGTCGTGGATCCACCCAGAGAGCCAGGCCACCATCGTGAGGAGCAGCCAGCCTCTGGTCGGCCCGTTGGATCGCCGCTGTAAGGAGGACGAACGCTACCTCCAGACCATCATGGACGCCAACGCCCAGTCACACAAACTCACCATCTTTGATGCTCGCCAGAGCAGCGTGGCCGACAACAATAAGGTACTGTCCACTGGCCTCTCTTGTTATAAACCTTACGTAAGGCTGTTCTAATCATTCATAACAACCACAAGGCAAGAAGGGAGTTCACTGTGACTGACCTGTTCAAGCCTGCATAATGTTTGACTGGCCTGGCCTGTTATCTATCAGACTACATAGAAACCATACAGTGGTATGAAAGCTGACTGGAGCTAGCATTCCATATACAGTACAGCAGGCTTTTAGCTGATCTTATCACTGCATCTTTACCATGAATCTGTTAAACTGGTGGTATGTTGCACAGATGGTGTGTGAAAGCTCTGGTATGTCAGACTGTTGGTATGTGAAAGACCCTTGTTGTCTGTCTGTCTGTCTGTCTGTCTGTCTGTCTGTCTGTATGTCCTCTGCAGCTGTCTGTCTTTATGTCCTCTGCAGCTGTATGTCCTGTGTGTGTGTGTGTGTGTGTGTGTGTGTGTGTGTGTGTGTGTGTGTGTGTGTGTGTGTGTGTGTGTGTGTCTGTCTGTCTGTCTGTCTGTCTGTCTGTCTGTCTGTCTGTCTGTCTGTCTGTCTGTCTGTCTGTCTGTCTGTCTGTCTGTCTGTCTGTCCTCTGCAGCTGTCTGTCTGTCTCTCTATTTGTCTGTTTGTCCTCTGTGTCTGTCTTCTGCAGCTGTTTGTCTGTATGTCCTCTGTGTCTGTCCTCTGCAGCTGTCTGTCTGTGGGGTTACTAGGGTTCACCCCAGCAGCCAGGGCTGGTAAACATATTTATGGGATATTAATATATCCATGCATGTTCTTCTCCTCGCCCTCCCTTCATTCCTCTCCTCCCTCTACATTCCTCTGTTCCCTTCTCATCTCCCTTCCTCTTCTTTCTCCTCATTTCACCTCTCCTCCTCTCTCCTTTCCCTCTCCCTCTCCTCCCCTTTCCTCTCCCACTCATCTTGCCTTCTCCCTCTCTCTTTACACTCTTCTTTCTACCTAACTCCTCTATTCTCCCCATTTTCTCCTCTCCTCCTTCATACCACTCCGTCCTTCATACCACTCTGTTCTCTACTCCTTCATTCCGCTTCATTTTCACTTATCCCTACTCTCCTCCCCCTCCCTCTCCCTCCATCATCCTCTCCTCCTCCCTCTCTCTCTCTCTCTCTCCCCCAGGCGAAGGACGGAGGGTATGAGAGTGAGACTTTCTACACCAATGTAGAGCTCAACTTCCTGGAGATCCCCAACATCCACGTGATGAGAGAGTCTCTGAGGAAGCTGAAGGACGTGGTGTACCCCACCATAGACGAGACCCACTGGCACTCTGCTGTCGACCAGACACACTGGCTAGAGTACATACGGGTGAGGAGACACACACACACACACACACACACACACACACACATTGATTGAAGCACATACTGTATGGGTGACAGTCTGAGCACATAGCCAATCACTTATACTCCCCCCCCCCCCCCCCCCAGTTGCTCCTAGCTGGGGCGGTACGTGTAGCGGACAAACTGGAGTCTGGGAAGACATCTGTGGTGGTCCACTGCAGTGACGGGTGGGACCGTACGGCCCAGCTCACCTCTCTGGCCATGCTGATGCTGGACAGCCACTACCGCACCCTCACGGGCTTCCAGGTGCTGCTGGAGAAGGAGTGGATCAGCTTCGGACACAAGTTTGCTGCGGTGAGAGAGAGAGAGAGAGAGAGAGAGAGAGAGAAGGGGGGACACTGAGGTGGAGAAGGAAGAGTGGACTCACCCACGGCATTGATGGTCTCTCCCGGGACCAGTGGAACCTCGTCCATCTGGACCTGCTTAATCCCGTCTCTCAGAGCCTGCCATAGAACATAGAACACAGAACCAGAGAGAGGGTGGTGGTGGTGGTGGTGTCTGTGCATGTATGAATATTTAAAGTGTATAATACGGTGTGTGTGTGTGTGTGACAGTCTGAATCTACTACGCTCATTGAATAACCTGTGTGTGTGTGTGTGTTTCTCAGCGCGTGGGCCACGGGGATGAGAACCACGCTAACTCAGAGCGCTCCCCTCTCTTCATCCAGTTCATAGACTGTGTGTGGCAGATGACCAGGCAGGTGAGACACCACCCGCACAGTTAAACAGTATGAGTACATGCAGCTCCTATTGATGTGTTAGAACAGGGGGCTGTTTTACCTGCTATCCACAGATGTATTGAAATATGTCTTGTATGGATAAACACATCCTATCTGTTGTGTTGTTTTTCAGTTCCCTGCAGCCTTTGAGTTCAACGAGCTGTTCCTCATTACCATCCTGGACCACCTCTACAGCTGCCTATTTGGTACATTCCTCTACAACAGTGAACAGGAGAGAGTAGCCAATGTTCGTACCATTTCTTTACTGTGGATGGGGGTGGATGACGTTTTCATCTGGTGTACAGCAGCTGTGTGGAATTTGATCAACTCATGACTATTCCTCTGTTTCTCTGGTGTCTCTCTGTCTCCCTCCCTCCCACCTACCCTCTCTCTTCTCCTTCTTGCTCTACTCACCCCCCCCCCCCCCCCTCCAGGAGGTGCAGTCTAAGACGGTCTCCCTGTGGTCCTACATCAACAGCCAGCCAGAGGACTTCTCCAACCCCTTCTATGTGGACTATGAGCACCACGTCCTCTACCCCCTGGCCTCCATCAGACACCTGGAGTTGTGGACCAGCTACTATGCCCGCTGGAACCCACGCATGAGGCCTCAGGTCAGGGGGGAGAGGGTTAGGGTGGCGGTGAATGACCTCAGTGTCTCTCTCTCTCTCTTTCTCTGTGTGTGTTTGTGCGCGCGCATGCCATACTAACTGTGTGTATGCCCCTGTCAGATGCCAGTGCACCAGAACCTGAAGGAGCTGTTATTCCTGAGAGCAGAGCTCCAGAGGAAGGTGGAGGAGCTGCAGAGAGAAGCATCTTCATCACGTGGCTCCCTCTCCTCTTCCTCAGACCACACCTCATCTCCCTCACACGGTGGGGGCACGCCCCTGCATACCATTGTCTGATACACACATGTGCACACACACTCATGCACACACACACACACACACACACACACACACACACACACACACACACACACAGAATGCGGTACATGAAACCACCACACTGATGGTTCGTCATCCTTCAGCTACTCTGGATCTGTCTGTCATAGAGAACTTCTACCATAGAAAGGTCAACATAAATCCTACTGAGACATTCTGTTGTGTTGTTCTCAAAGAAGGGAAAAGATATACGTAGGCCAGTGAATTGATGAGAGCAGTTAAAAAAGCTCCATACTATTTTCCTTGAACTAGAGTCTAACATTGAAAGTGTAAATATGAATAGATTGAATTAATATATTTCTACCAACCAAAATGTTTATTCTTTATCATCAACGACAAATTTCCAATTTTAGAAATGTATTGGATTAATTTCACTTAAGAAGACATTTAGAACTGTGATATATAAGAAAAAGGAAGTTCCTGAAGAAACGTGGGCTTGCTAAAAGTCTAAGCACTTTTTAAAACTTCCACATTCCAGATAGCATGTAAATAATAAGCATGCTGCATTGACTGGATTCTGCCTCACACAACCAACGATAAATAAGAGTTCTCTTGTCTTGTGTACTATTTAACCCCCTCCAAACTGTGCCATAGCTGGTACTGCCCTGTAGTATATGATACTACACTAACTCTGTTCCCATGTGTACACTTGCATACTACTTAGGGCTCATATGAAGTGGTGTGATGCACTCACTATGCATATTAGGAAGTAAGCTAATGTGCATATTGGGACATAATCCTTGCCTCTCCATCCCACTGAAGTGATGTATTCGCTATGCATACTAAGTAGCAAGCTAGTGTGCATATTGCAACACTGTATTGTGCCCTGACTTGAGGTTTACCTTTGTGTATCGTGTGTTCTCTAGCAACACGTTCCTTTGAAAGTCTCTGTGCATTTTATTTTATATTGTCTGTGTTTGTCTGTATCTCTATGTCTAATTGATTTCCACAGTGATGAAGTCCCATATGATCTGTTTTTGTGTGCTTTTCCTTTTTGACATGCCTGTGATTTTGCCAAACCATTGTGATGTTGCCAAACCATTGTGATGTTTCTACCCTACCCATTGAGTATTCTTATTATTTGTGTTAATAACAAACCCGTGTTGTAAACAGGTTGGCTGAAGTAGCTACAGATCTCTCTGTATGTGCTGGGCTACAATCACTGCATTGTTACCAGTGAATGAAGGAGGTCAATTATTTCATCCATTATGACGCTCTTAGTCTGCTACCGCTGTCTGTTTGTCTGTGCTCATATAGCCCCCTAGTGGTGACTGAGACACACAGCAGCAATACTGACTTTTCTCAACTGAAAAAAAGCTAGATTATAGTGTCCGTGTTAACTAATACTATACTTAGAGTCTGTTGGACATTGCCCATCAATATATATTATATATGCTGAGCTTTTGACATGACTAACATTGCATCCATTTAATGACAACATGTTTACTAATCAAGTATACATCTGTATGATTGGAAATATATTCATATATTTGTGTTAGTTTCTCCCACATCTCAAGCTTTACCACGACCCAGATCTTCAGAATTGAGTTCGAATACGATGTTTGACATGGCTTTCTCTGATTGGTTAAACCTAATTGACCTTAAAGGTAGACTCTGGGATATGAGAAGTCATTCCAGGAAGTCAAAGCAACTTTGACCAAAGATATTTGGAGTAAGTGAAAATGTGAAAAACGGTAGGCACTCGTTAGACCTCGGCGCATGCGTGTCAGAGTTAACCGTCTCTTCGTGTCGTGATCGTCTCCGTTTTGAAACCTCTGGTAGCGTCGCCATTGACGTCACATCCCAGAGTCTATCGTCATGTCTTCTACCGTATGTTTGTTTTGTATATTAAACTATTTCTTGTGTAATCTGTTGGTTTTTTACCACTTCACATCTTTCCCACCTGATGTTTGTTTATCTCATAATTCATTGTTAATTATTTTATTGAAACATGTAAACATGCCAGGCCATATGAGCCATGTCAAAGACACTTCTGACATTCCACTGACAAAAATATCAAATAAAAAAGGAAATCAAAGTCTTTGTTGTCTTTTGTTTTCAAATGATTTTATTGGGTTTCATCATGGTATGAACAGCTTTTCATCATCATGTTTGTCCAGTCAGTGAGAGACAGCAGTGAGTTGACAGAGATGGTACTAGAGACTAATCACATCACCTGTCACTGTTAGTGAAGAGTATCCAACATTCACATGTCCGTAGCAAGTTAACCAGTGGCCTGTGTGTGTGTGTGTGTGTGTGTGTGTGTGTGTGTGTGTGTGTGTGTGTGTGTGTGTGTGTGTGTGTGTGTGTGTGTGTGTGTGTGTGTGTGTGTGTGTGGGGTGGGGTGAGGGATAGCTGACAGGCACCAGTGGAGCAGGTGTGTGTTACGTGCAGAAGGCCATTCCGTATCTGAACTGAATACTACATGTTTACATTGTGATGTCATAAGAGCCCTGCATTCTAACTGGTCAGTGGTGCTGGAGTGACAGCTAGAGCAGTGACTGGATCATGACTAGAATGAGATGAGGAAGGATTACGCAGTGATGTCACGCATCTCTGCAGGAAGTGCAAGCCTATCTCTACAGTTTAAACTGCAGTGACACTATTGGACCAGTTGTTTCCAGTCAGTGGGCCTACTTCCTGGTATTCTTTATGACCTCACAGTCTAATCCCTCTCTGGCAGTGCATCCTGACATCATTCATCACCACACTGTCCTCGACCAACAACAACAATAACAACATTATCATCAGGCCATTATCAGACCTCCCTAGCTAACCCAATGAGAAACACTTCCAAAGACTATATACTAAACATACTCAAACATGCATTTCTGTACAGTTTCATCGGTATCGTTTGCTACCATTCTATACCTGTATGTGTAGAGGGAAACACCCTGCCTTGTAGGGCTGCTGCTGCCTCTGCTTATAGCAGGGGAGGCTGGCGGGGGTAGAAATCCGAGGATGGGCTCATTGTAATGCATGGAATGGCATAAGGAACGGTATCAAAGTTTGATACCATTCCTTATTCCGTTCCATGCATTACAATGAGCCCGTCCTCTGATTGGCTGATAGTCAGTGTACCTTAGAGCCCAGAAAAAACAAAGTAACCAAGTGCAACCTTGAGCCTTAGGCCTGCAGAGCAAGCTAACTCCTAAATCACTGATTCATTACTCATAGAAGCTTCATTACGTCATTCAATTCTAATTTCCATTCAGGCAAATGCTCCATACTGCATCCATTAGATGAGAAGCCCCAATCAATAGGCTACCATTATGATATAACTATCTTACTGGCGGGTTTCACTCACACACAACTCTGTGCTCATCTCTCTCATGGCCAATAAGCCTTGTGTATAGGGGTGGGAGTGGGGGAACTAACAGATTATCTCAATTTGTGTTAGAAATGTGCATATTTGTGAGGGTTTCTTTATTGTATTTATTTTTGTACTTGATTGAGTGATCGTATGTGATTGTATGTGATGCTTTAGTGTGGAAGACACCTGTAAACATTCAAATTGGCTTTGTTTTTTAAAAATTTTTAAAAAATTCAAAGCTTTGTGAAGACGTCTTCTCTTTAGTTTTTAGTTGTTTCATTCTTTTTTTGGTTGTGCCCAAACAACCTCACATGCAATCGTTTATAAAAGAACCTTTTTTCTCAACCCGTGCACACACCCAGCATTTCCTCTTGAAGAACAATTAGAGTAATCAATCAATCAATAAATCAATCAATCAATCAATTCACCTATCAATCAATTAAGGAGGCAAATCTCCAATCCATCATTGCTACATCTTTGGTGGGTTGTCTTTTTTGCTACAAGCGATTAACGCTATATCAAACTGAGATAGAGAAGAGTACATTCGGTAAACATTCGTTATAAACATTCGTTGTTGTGTGTACGCAAAGCTCTCACCAGAGCTGGGTCACTCACAATAGCATTCTGTTTTCTTTTTCATTACTTTAGATCCACTTGATTTAACAGGTCCAACGTATTGGAACCAATAGCATAAACCACAAAGTGCACTCACACTAAACCACCCTACATGCTAGCCAAGTTAAACCAAGCACACCTAAATGAACTGAAGGATAACAGAAGCTGTTCTGAGGCCAGGTCTGGCTCTCACTAGCGGTGGTTGAGTACTGCAGGGCCCAGTGTGAGCAACAGGGTAAGGCAGAGAGCGAAGCACCATCAGTAGCACAGCTAAAGACATGCACACCTGAATCTGGGTGTGAGGGATGGAGAGGAGAGGAGAGGAGAGGAGAGGAGAGGAGAGGAGAGGAGAGGAGAGAGGAGAGGAGAGGAGAGAGGAGAGGAGAGGAGAGGAAAAGGGAGGAGAGGAGAGGAGAGGAAAGGAGAGGAGAGGAGAGGAGAGGAGAGGAGAGGAGAAGAAAGGGAGTTAGCTACCCTTGGTACTCACCTGCCCTTAATGACTGGTTTAGGATCGCTTGCGAGTGAAATGACTTTCTTATCTGAATCTGAAACATCTCTAAAGTCATCCAACTTTCCACCCTGACATCATATTGCAGAGTCTCCCTTTAACAACAAACATTCACCAGCTGATCCAGGTGCAGTGCTTAGGGGCAGGGAGCATCCTCAGGTAAGGTGGGGTGCTGGAGCATCACAGAGTGGAGTGGCTATTATAGGCTGCTGCGTTTCCAAGGCAACAAGGGAACCAAACGGAACAGGGTGCAGCATACAGCGGGGCCGTTTCACCGATGGCACCCTATTCCCTATCTAGTGGACTGAATGGGGAAATAGGGCGTCATTTGCGACTTGCCCTAGGTTTGTTTTCTGGAATAAGAGACACTTGGAAACTTTTTCTACCTAAAAAAAACCCATCAGATACAAGTTCAGCTAAGTATAAGACAAACCCACTGGTTACAGTAAACCGTGGTGTATAAAGAGTGGAGGAGCGAGAAACGCACGCACACACACACACATTGTAACAAGAGTGTAGTAGGCTACATACCATAATATTCAGGATACGTTCATACAACAGTAATAGTAAAAACACACAACTGCTCACAGCTCTATTTACAAGCTTCACATCTCCCTAGTCTTCTAAACCTACCCGACTGCAACAAAGCAACACCCATTAGAAATACTAGTTAACAACCTATATACCTAACTACGCTGTTTAGTGTTGCTAACTCTTCTACGGTGCTATAAATTACTTCATTTAAAAAAACAACTCCAGTCTCTATAATAGTCATCATATCAATTTCAATATTCAAAGGTTAAAGTATTATAGGCTTCAGTTTCACATTGACTTCACTTTTCACCCTCAGTGGGCATCGCAACAGAACAAATACACACAAACAAACACACACAAACAAAGATAGCATCATCGTGTCTTCATGACAATCACGTTTCCACACATTTAAACTTCTCCTTCTTCTTCTTCTTCTCCGAATCTTATTAAAAAACGCAAATCATACTGTTGACAGTAAAGCAGCTCTGGGGTTTAGTAAGTCATATATAAATGAACGCCAGTTTCTTTTCCTTTCTTTTTTTCTTTCAGTCCTTAAATGGACACTATAAAAAGGCAGCAAACTTGTAAAGTAACCACTGCAAAACGCTCCCTCGGGACAAGGTGAGTAGATATATACAATGAAGGTAGAAATGTTACAAAACACATGGATATACAAGGTAGTGAGAGGGGAGGGGAAAATGTCTACAATTCTTTGAAGTGGACTTTCACGACTAAAACGGAACAACGGCTGTCCTGTAGATTCCATGAAAGTGCATTCTGGATTATCAACTCTCATAATGCAACATGAACATAACAAATCTCTTCTCTTTGATATGTCAAAGCAACGAATCCACCCACTACTTAGATTTAGACAAGACTCCCGCACCAATCACAGGGCCTGTGCTGATTAGATAAACTGGGGGGAACAGATTAAGGGAGAAGAAGCATGTGGGCTATACTTTACATAATCCCAAACTGTCTGTCAGAAATAGCAGGAGATTATATGCTTCATTCAGACTCCTCCTTCATAATCATATTATAATCGGATTGTAAACAGGTATTATTAGTGGTGTTAAAACAGTCAAATAAATAAAAATGATATGTACACAACAATGTTTGGCAGGGGTAGGTCTACCGAGCTGTACAGACTGTCCCCATGCCGGCACCCTGTTTCACATGATAATCACATTCTGACATGGAATGCCATGATAATTCTGATCTAGTTCTATTCTAGAATGTAAGTTTTATTGTAGAATGCTACCATGGAACGATTGGTGCCAACACAGGGTTGTTACCATTCTACACTTTTCTCTGTATAGCTACAACTCTCTGGGTGTGAGGGGAGGGTACATCTTTCAGAAGTGTGTGTGTGTGTGTGTGTGTGTGTGTGTGTGTGTGTGTGTGTGTGTGTGTGTGTTTTTAAGTGGTGGGGCTCTTCGGAGGAGGAGTGTTATGGGTGAAGGTGTAAGGGGACACGGGGGCAGGAAGTGAGAGAGGGTGTGGTTACACTGTGTTCTCCTCACTGGGGGGCTCGGCGTTGGGGGGCTCCAGAAGAGTCTGCTGAACTGGGGGGAGAAAAGAGGAGGGAGACAGATGGTTATAACACTGTTAGAAACCCATAATAAACCCACAATGACTTGTTTGCCAGAGGGCATCAGAAATCGGAGGACAGGCTCATTGTAATGCATGGAATGGAATGAGGAACGGTATCAAACACGTGTGTTCGCAACAGAACATTACACACGTGTGTATTATGTAACCTCAACACAGACAGGATAGCGTTCGCTGTGCTTTGACAGTGGTGTTTACCTTGAGGTTCTGGGGAGGCTGGAGGGGTAGAAATTGGAGGACGGGCTCATTATAACATGTTTGAAAACCATTCCTCATTCCATTCCATGCATTACAATGAGCCCGTCCTCCAATTTCTACCTCCTCCACCTCCACCAGCCTCCCTTGGAGGGCTTTTGCTTTACTATCACCACCATCCCTTCATTTGAATTCACATATAACAGGCTAGATTCTGTTGTTTCTGTGATGAAACTACCATTGGGAGATGCTACGTGTTTTGCTAATCTTAATGCAGCCTTCACAAGAAGCAGCTGGTTGGTTATACATTGGGGCATTTCAGTTGAAGATGTAAAGAAAACCTTTCTCTCACATTTCTGTTGTTCTCTTTCTCACCAGACTGGTTCTCTGCAGCTAACACTCTGGGGTATAATGTTACCAACATACCATGAGGTCTTAGTGTTTCCCCTCTCCCTCCCTCCCTCCCTCCCTCCCCATCTCCAGCGCAGGCAGTGTCTGCGGAGGGCGCAAGGCATCAGTAGGGACACCTCTCACCCCAGCCACGGATTGTTTGCCCTCCTCCCATCCGGGAGGCGGTACAGGAGTCTACAGCTTCTTCCCTGCAGCTGTTACTCTGCTGAACTCCAGCGGTAGACCAGCCACCCCCCCACCCCACCCCACCTCCACCCCCCAACAAGAGGAACATTGACTCCCAGTATCAGTGTACCCTCCCCCCATACCTCTACTGGCTGCACACTGAGGACTCCAATTTAGCTTTTGCACTACTGCTTGTTTGCATATAGCATATTTATTATATTGTAATAAATAATAATTATTTATTAATTATTATCTAATTATACATCTTACATATATGTAACATACCTCAAGACCTATTGCCGTTGTTCAACTGTACATATCATATTGATATTCATCTCATGTATATTCACTTATTATATTCATTTATTTATACTCATTTATTTGATAGCATTTCTTTCACCATTACATGCATTACATTGAGCACGTCCTCTGATTTCAACCTCCACCAGCCTCCCCTGGGTTCTGTGGTACTTCCTGAAAGTGGTTAAAGGTAGTAAAGGGGCATGTTACTATTCAAGGTTACCTTGTGGTTCTGTGGCCACCACGGCGTCAGGGGCATCAGCCTTCACCAGGTCTGTGTTGAGGCTCTCTGTGGAACCATGGAGAGAACACAACAATGAAGTCACATCACAACCGAACAACTGAAATCCCCACCTAAGTCCAAAGATCACTGCCAAAGAGTCTCCCTTCAAAGAACTAACATCTCTGCCTAAGAACAAAAATCCCCCACTAAGAACTAAGATCTCAACCTAGGTACTAAGACTCCCCACTAAGAACTAAGATCTCAACCTAGGTACTAAGACTCCCCACTAAGTATTAATAACTCAACCTAAGAACTAAGACTCCCCACTAAGTATTAATAACTCAACCAATCCTAAAATCACTGCCTAAACCTGAAATGATCCTTACCTAATAACTAAGATCCATGCCTAATTCAAACAATATTACAATCCCAAAACCCTTAGGGCCGGTTTCACAAACAAGGCTTAAGCCTAGTCCGAGACTAAAAAGCATCCTCAGTGGCAATTTGTCATTGCAAGTGTGAATTAGTCCAGGACTAGGCTTAAGCGTTGTCTGTGAAACCGGCCCATTGTATACAATGGGTTGATTATTATGATATTCCTACACCTCAGTAGATTTGTGTAACACTTTCCCTTTACAACATTTGTAGTTTTGGGAACTATATTTCTTATTGCAGGGCAGACACCACCACAATCTATTACAAAATAAATACTTACAGCATTGTTTTCCTCACAATTTTCAGATTTGTTGAGGAACTGTTTAAAAGAAATAATGCCCCCAAGGCAAGGATTTATCGTCTATATTGTCACGCCTGCAGGCCGTATCTAACAACTCCCCCCTGTCCGGGACAATATTGACCATAAATCATGGCCTCTCAGGCATTATTGCTTAGTATATTATATCTAAATCACATAATTGTAGATAGATGATACATGATAGTTTATAGTAATCTGGGGGTCTGTTTTATGGTGTTATAATACATGTATCTATCCATGTTATTATGTGACATCTAGATTAGATATTGGCCTAAAATGCTAGATCAGGAATCACGCTTGAGATAGACCACAGTAAAACTGCATGTTGCAAGTGTATTGGCAATGAGCCAATGCTACATCCCTAATCTAGATGAAAGATTAGGGTAATCCCTGGTACTCACGCTGTATGCTGAAGCAGAACTTCTTCTTCTGGTAGGAGACGTAGCTGCTGACCGCTCCCACCAGCGCCAAGGCAACGGCACTGACGATCCCGGAGATGGTTCCAGTCGTAGCCATGGTGTCTGGAACATAGACACACACACACACACACACACACACACACACACGAGATGGAGTGATTACCAGGTTGTTTACACCTATCAAAATCATTTCAGATCTTTGGTGTCTAGTGTAGTGTATAGGGTGTAGTGTCTAGAATGTAGGGTGTAGGGTGTAGTATCTAGGGTGTAGGGTGTAGTGTCAAGAGTGTAGGGAGTACTAACTAGGGTGTAGTGTCTAGGGTGTAGGGGATGTTTCTAGAAAGGGTCATATTGTCTCTCATAAAGAGAGAGAGAGGTTTTACACTTCTTTACATATTGTTTCTCATACCAGAGTTGCTGTCATCAGCTGGGTCCAACTGGCCAGTTCCTCGTCCACCTGGGACAGAGTGGGAAAGAGAGAGAGAGAGAGCAGTAATGTGTGTGTGTGTGTGTGTGTGTGTGTGTGTGTGTGTGTGTGTGTGTGTGTGTGTGAGAGAGAGAGAGAGAGATTGAGAGAGAGCAGTAATGTGAGACTGAGTGTATCGCTGCAATTTGATACATTCAGAATTCATGTGCATTAATGTGATGTCATTCAATCAATACAGTAAACAAACCCCGAGTGTTCTGACAGAGAATGAAACAGAGTCCCTACCGTACGATCCAATTGTCCATCTTTTTCCTTGAAGTGTACACTCCCCTACACAGATTAAAAAGCATGATGACAGCCCATGCTTACACCAATCCTACACTTTTAAATCTGTGTAGGGGAGTGGACAAGTGTACACTTCCGGGAAAAAGGTGGACAATTGGAACGCAGGGTATGTCTTGAACTCTACTCAGAAAACACTAGGCTGGACAGAAAACTGTCCCAATGAGCCTTCTCTGGTTTATCTATCATGACATATGATCCACTGGGGCTCAGGGAGTAGAGCATGGCGCTAGCAATGCTAAGGTTGACGGTTCAATTCCCTCTGGGCCCATATATACTAAAATGAGCTTACTGTACTGTAAGGTGCTTTGGATAAATCACACTTTATTGGTTCCATATCTGAGGTCATCATTATTATTTATTTATTTATTTATTTGAAATTCTGGTGGATTAAATATTTACCTTTGCCTTTGTCAGGGTTGTAGCTTTCATCCTTGCCAACATCAAACAGATCACTGTCTGAGAAGGATCCACCTAAAGGTGAATAAAAGTGTTGAAGTTAACTGGCGACCCATCTCTGACACACTAGGCTCCAAGCCAGTGAGGATGGCCCCATAGATACACTGTCCCAAACGTTCCTGAAGAAAGCTCTCCAGACAGAGGGAGGGATAGGATAGAGAGAATGAGAGATGGACATCAAGGAAAGGGGGAAGAAGGAGTAGATAGTATTGGGTTGCCAGGGAAGGAAAGAGAGTGTTATATTAGCCTTTGACAAGATCCAAATGGAGTGAGACTACAGCTAGACTGAAATCCTCATGCGAGTTGCCAGATAAAAGACACACTGGCAGAGAAACAATAGTGCAGTTAGTAAGGATGTGGTTTCTGTTCCAGCCCATTGTTTATTTTGCTCTGCGTGCTTTACACACACACGCACACACACACAGAGCAGAGGTTTTAGGGTGTGTGTTCAGCCTTTATTCTCAGAATGTAGAGCTTCCCAGGAGGTCTTGTTAATGGTGGGAGAGATCAGAAGGAGAGAGGGAAAACAGAGAGAACTGTCCCCATTAGGAACTGAGAGAGAAGGGGGAACAGAGACACAGAGACACAGGTAGAGCAAAGAGGGAGAGAGAGAAATAGACAGGAGGGGGGGGCAGACAGAGTTAGAGGGAGAACTGAGATAGAGACAGAGGCAGAGAGAAAGAGAGATGGAGAGAGAGGCAGAGAGAGAGAGAGAGAGAGAGAGGCAGAGAGAGAGGCAGAGAGAGAGAGAGAGAGAGAGAGAGGCAGGGAGAAAGAGAGATAGAGAGAGAGAGAGGCAGAGAGAGAGAGAGAGAGGCAGAGAGAGAGAGAGAGGCAGAGAGAGAAAGAGAGAGAGAGAGGCAGAGAGAGAGGCAGAGAGAGAGAGAGAGAGAGAGGCAGGGAGAAAGAGAGATAGAGAGAGAGGCAGAGAGAGAGATAGAGAGAAAGAGAGATAGAGAGAGAGGCAGAGAGAGAGAGAGGCAGAGAGAGAGAGAGAGAGAGGCAGAGAGAGAGAGAGGCAGAGAGAGAGAGAGAGAGAGGCAGGGAGAGAGAGAGAGAGAGAGAGAGGCAGGGAGAGAGAGTGAAGAATAGGAGTGATATAGGGACAGGGGGTTAGATAGAGCTAGGTATGCCCCAGAAGGCTGGTCAGCAGGGCAGGCATGGTAAGGTAGGTAGATAGATACAGGGTAGGGGTATCCTCGGTCAGACAGGGTTCTTACCCCCGTCCCCTCTGTTGTTGGGGCTCCCGTCACCCCTGCCCCCGCCTCCAGCACCTTTATCTGACAAGCACATGACACGCAATCAACCCCCACTACTACTGCTCTACTGCTAGTGGACTACATCCACACCTCCCCACATCCCTCTAGCCTGTGTTACTGAGACTATACTGCTACTTTACACTATACTATTCTTGTTATCTAGCCCTGTTACTCTACTACTCTACTACAGCTATGATCTAGACACCGATATACTATACTACATTAAATACTACAACTACACCTGCCAACAAGCTCCTGAAGCTTCAGTATATTACCACACCTATTCAACCTGTCTGTCTGTCTGTCTGCCTGCCTGCCTGCCTGCCTGCCTGCCTGCCTGTCTGTCTGTCTGTCTGTCTGTCTGTCTGTCTGTCTGTCTGTCTGTCTGTCTGTCTGCCTGCCTGCCTGCCTGTCTGTCACCATACTGTAACGGATCCACCCACCTGCGGTTCCCTTGTTCTTGTCCTTCCCTCCGATGTCGTTGTTGGGGTCCAGAGCATCACTCAGGTCAAACCCATCAGCAGCTACGGGGAGGGGAAGGGGCAAAGGTCAAGGGTCAGCCAGAGTAAAGCCATGCGGGTGACAGGGGTGAGATACCTACCACACCTCAGCCTAGAGGAAACCCTACTGTGGACAATCAGGGATGGTTATGTTTCAATGGCAAACTGTTGGTTATTGAACATGTTCATCTATCAATGTGTTTTGTTGGGTCAAACGTGTTTTATCCACGCACTGATAACCAAACAGCATTAAACAATTAAGGGAAAAAAGACATACAGTATGTTAGATCCATGGAAACTGCGATGAGCTGATCCATGTACACACTAACACACACAAACAAACAAAGAGACACATCAGATGGGAACACACATAGTGATAACATGGCACTAAGAGTCTCTGTAGTCACACGGCTGAGAGGCCCAGCTGCTACAGTAGCTAGTGTGAGCCAGGAGCCAGCTCAGTCAAATGAAGCCAGTCTCAGATTGGTTAGACGTGTCGTAGCTGAAAAACCCAGCAGAAAACCTGATACACTGACTGACAGAACAAGAATGGATGACAGACACACACACTGAACAACATACGTGAACAACATCGTGGGTGTGACTACAGTGGTTCAATGGCGTGGCCAGGATGTCATTGACGAAGACAAGATACCATTTTGATGTGTGAACATACGTTGACTCATGTGTCTCAATAATCCTAAATTACTTCCTTTCCTCATCTCCTTTCTTAATCTCCTCCTCTCCTCTCCTCTCCTCTCCTCTCCTCTCCTCTCCTCACCTCCATTACAGCTGATTGTTGGAATCTTTGGTGCCAATATGGCTGCCATTCCAATTCTTAAACTCAAACAAAGTTGGCTGAACTTTGCATGAATCTACGGCGGCGTTGTTTCAGAACAATAGGACACGGTGGTACGGTGTAGACGAGACGATGGCATGATGGGGGATAGGTGGGGCCACGTGGGAACGGTACAAACCGGGCTGGCCCTTAGGTGGCGCTCGCGGGGCACTGGGGGACCTGGTGGTGTGGGGCAGCAGGCCGGGACGGAGGGTGGCGTCAAAGAACTCATCCTGGGTCTCATCTGTTAGTGAATGAGGGGAGTGCTGGCAGGTTAGTGGGGTTAGGAGGAGCATGGAATAGATAGATAGAGATAGTACAGACCTGTTTGGGGTTAGGACTGGAGGTGCATCACATAGACACATAATGTACAGGAGATAACACTGAGGTCTCAGCAAGACTCTGTTATCAATAGTTTACCCTCATAGCTGAGTGGTTATCAAAGGACTCTTCAGCTGGGTCAAATCGAGGACTGTGTTTACATCAGAATCAATGTCTATTGATAAGCAGTAGGCTACTGACAGACTCTAAACTATAAATAAATAACACGATTCTATTCTATAACTGTTCTATTCTCTATGCTCTAAAACCACACATACTTCTACTGCAGCTGCATTCCATCTGCTGAGTGTTCTAATCTATACATTCTGTTCCAGAATCCCAGGGTGAATGTGCGCTGGTTTAGTGCGGTGGTTCAGGTAGTGCAGGTCTTAGATCTCTGGTAACCAGGCAGTTGTGGAAGGATTGATCATTTTAAAGACTTGGTTCCCAGGAGACAGATTAAGCCAAGACCTCGACTATATCACACTTTGGATGGATGCTCCCCATTGAACATGAGCTTGTCTAGGAGTATGTTTAATCTGTGTCTGGGGAAACCAGCCGAGAGTGTTTCTCTCTCTCTCCCCCCAGGAGTCTCACCTGGTTTGGGCTTGGGTTTGACTGGAGCCTTGGTGGCCTTGGGGACAACCTTGGGTGGGGTTGTGGTCTTCTCATCGTCGCTGAAGACGTCTGATAGGTCCAGGTCTGTGTAACATCACAGTGGTTAGTAAACGGATGAATCCTAACAATGGTTTATGAACGGATGAATCCTAACAATGGTTAATGAACGCATGAATCCTAACAATGGTTCATGACTGGATGAATCCTAACAATGGTTTATGAACGGATTAATCCTAACAATGGTTCATGAACGGATGAATCCTAACAATGGTTTATGAACGGATGAATCCTAACAATGGTTTATGAATGGATGAATCCTAACAATGGTTCATGAACGGATGAATCCTAACAATGGTTAATGAACGGATGAATCCTAACTGGAGTGCTGCTCACATACAGTTGTCAGTAACTTGGATATTTGTGCAAAAATCTCTGATATTTTACATCTGTATGCATGGCACACATTTATGCAGAAATCTGCCATTGGCACAAATGCATAATGAAGAGAGCCCACACACCGCATACGGTATGTTCTCCACTGCTTTATTGCTGCACCACAACAAAATGTAGGATGGGCATGTGTCTTGCGACTGAAAGATTAGCTCAATAAATTGAAAATTTGCATTGGGATGTGCATTAGTGGAGGCTGGTGGAGTCAGACATCGGAGGTTAGGCTCATTGTAATGCATGGAATGGAATGAGGAATGGTAACACACACGTGTTTGATACCATTCCTCATTCCATTCCATGCATTACAATGAGCCCGTCCTACGATTTCTAACTCCACCAGCCTCCCCTGATGTATATATTACTATTGTATGCTTTCATGAATGCCTGATTACCTGCTCCTGCTCCTGCTCCTGCTCCTCCGCCTGACGGTACAGCAGGCTTAGGCTTCTGGGTGGCTGAGGAGAGATGGAGGACATATAGAATGTACATAAATAGGATACTATATCAGTTCATAGTAGAGTATAAAACATAATGAATTACAATTCACAGGGCACACATATCCTATTGATATGCGGTTAATATTGCATATACATAGTTAGGATTCGGCCCTGAGTCAGGCTGTGGATTATATAAGCAGTCAGAATGAAGTACATGAGTACACAGTCAGGATGAAGTACATGAGTACACAGTCAGGATGAAGTACATGAGTACACAGTCAGGATTAAGTATAGATGAGTACACAGTAAGGATAAAGTACACAAGTACACAGTACATGAGTTTACAGTCAGGCTCAGGGGTGTTACTGTACTTACGAGCTTTAACAGTGTCGTCTTCATCCAAGGCATCTGACAGGTCAAAGCCTTCTTGGGACAGAACTATAAAACAGGAGAGGGGGAGAGAAGGGTGAG
>NC_139655.1:14422887-14432887 GCF_951799395.1 Argentina silus
GTCAGACCCAGCAGAGAAAAAAATCTGATGAACTCGGCATGACAGAAAGCCTCAACAAAGAACTGTGAAACGCTTACCTTTCACTGCAAGCACAGAGACCAGCAGAAAGAGCGACCACGCCGAAAAAAATTTCCCCATGGTTGAAAGTCCGCTGTTCTATCGACACTCCGTATGTCGAGAGAAATATTGATTCAGTGCAGAAATATAGTGATTTATCTTCCCCTAAGGCCAGGTTGTTGTGTTAGGGCTGCTGTTGTTGAGTCGTCTAGCCTTTACACTTTGATACCCCCAAAAAAATCTTTGTACCCGGCGGTGCGACAGTCGCGAACAGTTGGCTGCAACAAAGTCTGCAGTGCGTTAGCGAATGTGCCGCTTGTAAAGAGCTGAGAAGACGGCGGCAGCGTGTGGAATCACGTTACAGGGGCGTAGGGCGGATCCTCTCTCTCCGTTATGAGTTTATGACTAGTCAGGGTAGACAGACAGACACAATGATCATTTAAATACCGTTATTTCCGTTATAAGTATCACATGTAACCTGTATCCAGAAATGTTTGATTTAAAGAGGTTGTGTTGGTATGGCAATGCAGGGTGTTGGTTAAATCACAGCTGGTTGGTCAGAAAAAGTGATGTATTAAATAATTAATTAAATAGATACAACGAAAATATGCTGCTTCATTTGATACATTCAGTTGGGTCAAAATCCATTTGATGACCTGCTGAAAGTGGAGGTAGGCCTATTCAATAAGATGATATTGATTTGGGCACAGAGATCCACTTAAGAGAGAATGGGAGTGGAGGACAGAAGGGTAGTGGAGGAGAGGTGAGAAGGAAGAGAGAATGATAGAAGGAGAGAATGAATGTGGAGGAGAGAATAAGAGAGGGAGAGAATGAGAGTGGAGGAGGAAAGGAGAGTGATGGAGATAATGAGAGTAGAGGAGAGAATAAACATAATAATTGCTTGGATTTATAGCGCCTTTCGACCTTACACAGGTACTCAAAGTCCTTGACATTGAACTCACCTTATCACTACAAAGGAGAAGGAGAGTCGAGGTGAGATGAGAGAAGGAGAGGAGAGGAGAGTAAAGGACAGAGGGAGAGAATTAGGAAATGAGAGGAAGAGGAGAAAGAGAGTGAAGGAAAGAATGAGGAGATGAGAGAAGGAGAAGAAGGGGAGTGGAGGAGGAAGAACATCTGACTGTCACTGTCTGGTTGCATTTCCTCTTTTTCCCTGAATGGATAATAGAGAATTGACCCTGGCAGATCTGTCCATCCCTGTTTGTCACATTGACAAGCCACTTGGAGTTGTGATTTACATCACTGAGCTCCTCAGAGAAAAAATTTATCTACTTGCTTATTTTTGCACACAGACATACAGGACAGGTGAAGAGACCAGAAACACAGTGTCTAAAAGCAGGTTACAAAGATGTGTGCAGGTGGTGTGAGAAACCTAAAAGGGCTTAAAAATCAAATAAATCGATAAAAATGACAATTTCTGACAAGCACTAATGTTTTATTGCTTGGTCAATTAATTTATATCATAATTTATTAGTTGATTGATTGGTTGATTGATCAA
The DNA here is from genome assembly GCF_951799395.1 of Argentina silus. NCBI lineage: Eukaryota > Metazoa > Chordata > Actinopteri > Argentiniformes > Argentinidae > Argentina > Argentina silus. Next base: position 14,424,461 of record NC_139655.1, read on the forward strand.
TTGATTGGTTTTCTGACTAACCTCTACTGACCCCTCAATATATAAAGGCTCTATTCCCAAATGGAATTATCGGACAATACTAAGCGTCCAAAATAGCAGCTACTCCCTATATCCCCTCCTACATGTGTAACACACACACACACACACACACACACACACACACACACACACACACACACACACACACACACACACACACACATACACACACACAATCTGTACTACTGTCTTATATATTACTGTATTACTCAGGGGAGGCTGGTGGAGGTATGAAATGGAATGAGGATCCATGCATTGCAATGAGCCTGTCCCTTGGTATTATTGTATTAGTGTGTGCTACTGCTGTGTTCTATTGTGTTTTTGTAAAGGAGAGCTTGCCAGTAAGAATGGCAAGTACTGTCATACACTCCCCTGTATCTCATGTATGACGATTCAACTTTAAAATGTAAAACTTGAAACTCCTGGGCAGAGGAAACAGTATACACATCAAGGGCAGAGGGAAAAGGAGCACATCTTTGGAATGGAACAGAGCCTGAATCCCTCTGGAGATGAAATGGAACCAGGCACAGGACGAAGATAATAGAATTTATGATAATAGCAAGGAATAAATTATGGCAAAAAAATACAAACTTGAATCCCCAATCAAATCAAATCAAATCAAATCAAATCAAGTTTCTTTTGAAGTGCATTTCACATAGTTTAGGTCATGACACACTTTACATGATGAAACCAAGTAAACAGAGTAAAATAACAAACAAACAGAGGAGGTGAGGCGGGTGGGGTTATGAGGTGAGGCGGGCAGGTGGGGTTATGAGGTATGGCGGGCAGGTGGGGTTATGAGGTGAGGCGGGTGGGGTTTTGAGGGGTGGTGGGTGGGGTTAAGAAGGGTGGTGGGGTTATGAGGTGAGGCTGGGGTGGGGTTATGAGGTGAGGCGGGCGGGGTTATGAGGGATGGTAGGTGGGGTTATGAGGTGAGGCGGGTGGGGTTATGAGGTGAGGTGGGTGGAGTTAAGAAGGGTGGTGGGGTTATGAGGTGAGGCGGGCGGGGTTTGAGGGATGGTAGGTGGGGTTATGAGGTGAGGTGGGTGGGGTTATGAGGTGAGGTAGGTGGGGTTAAGAAGGGTGGTGGGGTTATGAGGTGAGGCGGGCGGGGTTAAGAAGGGTGGTGGGGTTATGAGGTGAGGTAGGTGGGGTTAAGAAGGGTGGTGGGGTTATGAGGTGAGGCAGCGGGGTTAAGAAGGGTGGTGGGGTTATGAGGTGAGGCAGCGGGGTTAAGAAGGGTGGTGGGGTTATGAGGTGAGGCGGGCGGGGTTAAGAAGGGTGGTGGGGTTATGAGGTGAGGTAGGTGGGGTTAAGAAGGGTGGTGGGGTTATGAGGTGAGGCAGCGGGGTTAAGAAGGGTGGTGGGGTTATGAGGTGAGGCGGGCGTTGTTCTCAACCATCAGGCCAAGAGGACATCCTCAAGTTCCCAGGGCAACACTTCAGTTTACATTCTATTTAAGTTCCTAATGTCATTTGTTTTATACATACCTACTCAAAATGCTAATGCATTTAGCAGAGTTAGAATCTGTTCCTCTGTTACAAGGTTCAATGTGGATCTCAAAAAGGTTCTTCAAAGTGTGACCTTCAAAAGAAAAAAGCATTTCTTTGGTGAGAGTATGCCACATATATTCTCAAAGTTAAAGAACCTTAAATGGAGGTGGAGGGCCGTCCCTATAGACTTGCACACATTTCCCGACAATGGGTGCCGATCCAACCACCCTAACATAACACTTGCATGAATATATTCATGCAAGTACCAATATAATCAAACAAGTACCAACATCATAGGTACATAATCAAACAAGTACCAACATCATAGGTACATTAATTAGTGAGATAATGCAACAGAAAGAACAGAAATTTAAAATTACCAATGTACCTGTGATTTTGGTTCTTATTTGATTCTAGCTGTATTACATATGTTCATGTGTTTTGTTGGGTATTTTTTTTATATGACAAAACTAATGCAGGTCATGAGAGTTTCAGTTAAGTTAACCTATACATGCAAGTAAATGTAACATAATATTTATTCGTAGATGCATGTACTCAAAACAATTATGTTGAGATTATGCAGCTGGCTACGTTGAATATTTATTTCTGATTATGTTTGTGGAACAAATGAAAATTAAGTACCGTACTAGAAATATTCATGTAAAGATATCAACTTAAATTTCAAAATTTTCAAAAACATAGATTTTTGGGAGTTATCTTATCCCCTGAGTCATTGTTTACAGTGTGCAGGCAGGGCTACCTCATTACTAGGGCGTGAGTCCAAACCACCTCTGCTACAGAGGCAAGGTTATGAAACCTTTACCACAACAGATTAGAGTTGATGAAACTGTTTGAAGCTTTGATTTTCATTAGCCACACATTACATATTGTATTATGTAAGTTTGATTAGAACAATTATGCATCTACAAAACAGTAACTCACAGACAGCAAATACATCATAAATAAACAGACAACAAATAAACAAATCATCATGATAATTGATCTCAGATGTTTTGCTGCACAAAGAAATGTAATCATCTCCAAGTAGGCCTACTGCATTGAATTACACTGATTTCAATGTCCTTAATCTGATAAGAGATGTGAGTGTTTTCTTTCACAAAATCTGTAATGGTTCATGCAAAAAAGAATTTTGGAATTGCGGTTGGTAGCCACAGGTTTCGTTTTAAAATGGATAGTTCATAGCCAAATCAAAGCTTTTGCTTTGTTGCCATGTATCTCCAAAGTAACTAGAGATGTCTATTAGTGTCTAAGATCAGCTGTATGTTTTGGGGAGAAATCTGCAGGTCTCGATCTCAAAAGAAGAAGAGGTACGATATGCAATGTCAAGCTCCAGTTCATCACACGGCAGGATATACTGTATTGATGAAATAATCTCTAGACATGTAAATGACCTATTAAAGGACGAATGCCATTTGTTCTCACAACAAATAATTTGATGTTAAATTCAACATTGCTGTTATCCTAACATATAATTTGTGTTTATTATTTTTATGGATTTTCCTTAATCAGTGCAATGACACTTGACAGGTGTTAGATGGTTAGATAGTATATGTCCTCCAACCAGAAGTCCTTACCTGAGAGAGGATGATGTCATCTGAGACAGAAAAGGATCTGTCAATCACATTTCCGCTATAAGAGACTGTAGGCTACTATACTACTGTATACTGTACTACAGCATCGCTGCGCACATGCCTTACCACACAGACCTGGTGAACTTCCCCACTACATGACTGTAAAACTTTTCTGAGCGGCTTTTTTTTTAAAGGGTGGGTATGACAAGGCCCACGTCTCATCCAATCGGGAACGAGAAGTCCTCAGCGTGTGAAATATCCCCTCCAACCAGGAATTATGGAGGCTGTTTTAAACCAGGAGGGCTGCTAGCCAATCAAACCGTTCTCGTATTGAGCTAGCGCGAGGCTGTGTTACATGGGGTTTTAAGGCAGAGGAGAGAGAAGGCGAGAGAAAGGCGAGACGGTAGGATTCCAGGCTGGTTAACAATACAGGTACGTCCAAGCGTCCGAGGTTTTGTTATCCATATGCAATAATAACATTAGATTTAAAAAAATCTACTTTATCTTTAGAACACTTTAGAACGAATAGTTATTCTCTATTTCATGATTATTTTAAGCATTTTAAAGTAGGATATGGTTATTTTTAAGTGTTTTTTTTGCCATATAAATTAAAATAGAGTTCAAATGTGTTGATTTATAATTAATCATGCAGTCAAATAGTATTTATCGTATTTTCCATCATGCAATGTGTTTATTTCTATAATAATGCGCAGAAATCTGTTCAGAATAATTTAATCTATTTTTCTTTCGTTTACACTGTCATCTCTTATAAAGAAAATTAGTATTTCATTGTTGTCTCGTTGACTCTGTGTTTTTTCTCATGGGGTTGAAGTAATGAAAAGTTATTAAACTGTAATTTTGAGCCATGTATTCTTCACACGCATCGCTGCCGTGTGTAACACTATGAATATGGCTGGCTATGCCCTGTCTACGAATAACACTGTCCTTCCAATGCCAACCGATTTCGATGTCATCTTGGCTTTTACGCATCATTTTTCTGGAAGAATTTTCGGTTTCCATCGAATGTTTTTATCTCTATTGAGCTGTGTAAAGAAAATTTGAATGTCATCGTCGAAAGTATGTTTTGGACATTTTTATCTCGCTAGTCAAATGATCGCTCTCACCGTGTATTAAAATGGCTGGCGATGTAAACCATTGACAAGGAGCTGTTCCACCACACATAAGGGAGGTGAAATCTTTGGAGAAAAAACTAATTCCCTGTGAAACAAAAATACCGCTCTTTTTCGTTTCCTTTTTAAAATATCTATCTCTAACTTTCTGTATTAAAGAAATTTTAATTTTCGTCTTTATTCTCCTTTTCACAACTTCTCGCTCTCGGCAGGATGACTCGTATTAGAAATGGCTGGCGCACTGCCTTTGTTATAGACAGCATTGCACCAAGCGACAGTGAGGGGTATAACTTCGGAAAACTGTAAAATGTCACGAAATATGCAATGACAGTAAAAAATTATATCGCAGAAATAAAAAGCACAGTCTTCGTTTTATCTGACGATGTGATTTTGTTTTGGATTTATGTTCAGATTTCGTCGTGAAAGCCCTTGGAACAGAAGGGGGGTGTGTATCGCTTTGTTACATAGGCAGCCCATAAGCCTTCCCCTTGCTCTCGTTGTAGGCTACAGAAGCCATTTTACTCAATGGGAGCTGCTTCGCGAAGAACAGCAACCCTTCCTCGTACTATACAGCCAGTACTACCAATACTATGTGCATGTACTGGGGACTCAAAGCTACCGTACGGAGCGGAGATTTAAAACCCGAAAAAGTAATAACATTTTTGGAAAAGTAACATCGAAATATGCAAGAAGGTCGAAAATAAATAGCAGTTTCTCTCATGAAGACGCATTTCACAAAATGGAAGATGAATAATTCGTGTTGATGACCTCTCTGTTTTTCTCCCGTACATACCACTATCGCAACATTATAACCACTCCGTGCGCTCGCTATAGCTTGTATGGGGAGAGTAAAGTTCGTGTTGCGTTGTATATAACGGAATAAAGTTTGCGGAGCGGAAAAATATGAAAATAAAAGATATCGTTAATGACAAGTGGGCGGTGGCGATGAAAGAATATGGCGGGGGAGGCTTTATTAGAAGAAGATTTTAATAGGAGGCATTTTACTAATGCAAAAGTGCATTTTAGATTCGAAGTTTTTTTTCTCACGAAATTTAGTTTAAGCCAAGATATGAGTTTATAGACATGATAATCATATTATATTTACAAAATATTTCGTATATTTTTTTACTCTTTTCTGAAAAAGAAAAGTACATTTAAAATAATGTATTAGGCTACTTGACCACATAGCTATTACATTGTAAAACGGACTTTACAACTGTACAGTGATTTGTAGCTAGCTTTTCAATATCATGACCATACTCCAGTCCTTATGAACATTTTCTACAGTGTCCCACCCATAGAATTCTATCTCATTCTAACATTAGGAAATCTAAATTCAAATGATGTGGTCACTGGCACCATTCATATGAAGGAAATGATTTTGTGTGATCAAATAAAGTTTAAACGGATACACCATAAAGATGACAAAAACACACATGATAACATGAAATTAGTAGTTAGTTACAGTAGTTACACATTTTACCCAACACTTTGTGACTCATACAATCATATAGATTGGTTTATATCCACCACAAACATACATACATACCCCAATAAGTATTAAAAGCATGTTATAATTCCATATAAATATTATACAATATTATAAATCTTTATACAACACAATTTTATAATGATACAAAACTGACTTTAACCATTTCCATCTGCCAATCTTCTCTCTTCCAGACACAGACCCATCAAAGAAGTTAAAATCGAATTGACGCCCCGCCCACTCATCAGAATGGCCAAAGGCACCCCCGGGAAGCCCAAGGGCAAGATGTCTGCCTACGCCTACTTTGTTCAGACGTGCCGTGAGGAGCACAAGAAGAAGAGCCCAGAGATCCCTGTTAACTTCTCTGAGTTTTCCAAGAAATGCTCTGGCAGATGGAAGGTGAGCTGGTCAATAATCAATAAATGATCAATAAATGCAGGGCTCAAGTCAAGTCAACTGTATTGGTCATATGCACAGGATAGGTAGTAAACTACAATGAAAACCTTGCTTTGCAAGGCTCAGCAGTGCAGTGATAACACAGAAGTAAATAAATATCAGCAATACACAATAATAACAACAAAACACAATAAGATAAGGTGCACTAGGTCAATGACAATTAAGTACAAGTAGCCATACTGACAATAAGGCAGTAGGGTGAATATATATATATACACAGTAGGAACCTAGCTTTATTTATTCTAAGCAGACTTGGGTCAAATACATACATGGCAACAACTTGAAAGAATTTGAGGTGAGCTTGATTCTGCACTTTTGGGACCATTGGTTGTATTGTACCTAGCCAAAACATAATGACGAAATCAACCGCTACTCAAGTATTTGATAGTATTTGACATATTAAGTAAGAAATAAAATAAAAACATATTCTTATATCATTATTTATACAACACTTGCAGGACAGAGTGCTAAAAGCCATTGTTTTTGTTGTTTGTTCCAGACGATGTCAGGGAAGGAGAAGGGCAAGTTTGAGGACCTGGCTAGACAGGACAAGGTTCGCTACGACAACGAGATGCAGCACTTTGCTCCTGGTGGCAAGAAGGGCAGGAAGAAGGACCCCAATGCCCCCAAGAGACCCCCGTACGTAACACACACACACACACACACACACACACACACACACACACACACACACACACACGAATGCTCTCACTCACTCACATTTATGGAGTGATGATCCTATTACTGATCATTTACAATTTACAATCACTATCAGTCATGTTTCAGTCTTTACTTTGTCATGATCCATCAATAGATGTTATATGAATATAATAATAATAAACCAAATGTTCTCCTTTCCATAGAGATATTGTTATGATACTGAAAATAAATGTTATTCCTGATTTTCTTTACATTTTATAATACATTTATAATACATGCATATACATTTACAGTGCCTTCGGAAAGTATTCAGACCCCTTCACTTTTTCCACATTTTTTTGTGTTATAGACACAATTTAAAATGGGTTAAATTAAAAGAATTTTCTATCAATCCACACACAATACCCCAGAATGACAAAGTGAAAACACGTTTTTTGAAATTTAGTAAATTTATTAAAATTGAAATACAGAAATACCTCATGTACATATGTATTCAGACCCTTTGCTTTGACACAGTTAAAATTAGCTAAAATGCAAAAATGTCATCAACAAATCACTCAATAAGTTGAATTGAGTCCATCTTAATGCAAGGATAATAGTTCATGTCATTTTGGAATTAATATCTTTGTTTTTATAGGGTCTCTGATTTGCATAGGAATCAATTACACACTGTGTGGATTAGGCTGTCACTACCAACTCAGCAAATTTCATAATTTTCTCTTGATCGAGAGATGGAAACTGCATTGCATGTGCTGGATTTGCACCAAACTTAATACTTTGTAGCAAAACCAAATAAACACATTTTCAGCCACCTTCTTTGCTGTATCACTTGAATTCATTGTTGCAAACACAATTATGGATATGACAGATTATTTTCCATTAAGGGACTCTTTTTGGCCACTTGGTTATAGACCAATTTTGTAGAGAGACTGAGATGATGTCCCATCGATTGTGCTTTTTTCTCTCCACCATTCAACTTTGTAGATTCAGGCCTCAGGGTCGCATTCCTGAGCAGTTTTGTTCCTCTCCATTTGCTCAGTTTATAATGACAACCTGATCCACACAGTGTGTAATTGATTCCTATGCAAATCAGAGACTCTATAAAAACAAAGATATTAATTCCAATATTACATGAACTATTATCCTTGCATTAAGATAGACTCAATTCAACTTATTGAGTGATTTGTTGATGACATTTTTGCATTTTAGCTAATTTTAAGAGTGTCATAGCAAAGGATCTGAATACTTATGTACATGAGGTATTTCTGTATTTAAATTTTAATAAATTTACTGACATTTAAAAAAAAAAAAAAAAATGTTTTCGCTTTGTCATTCTAGGCTATTGTGTGTGGATTGATGGCAAATTCTTTTAATTGAATCCATTTTAAATTGAGTATAACACAACAAAATGTGGAAAAAATGATGGGGTCTGAATACTTTCCGAAGGCACTGTATATAGAAAAAATGAAATACAAATGAATGTAATTTTCCTCCTTTTCTCCCTCCGTAGCTCCGGTTTCTTCATCTTCTGCTCAGACCACCGGCCCAAGATCAAGGCCACGCACCCC
>NC_139655.1:14437887-14440387 GCF_951799395.1 Argentina silus
TGGAATGGATTCGATACCACGTCTTCACCACTAGATGGCGAGAGAAATGCATACATACATAGATCTCAGACAAAGCTCTGCTTTGAGAGATCGTGACAAATAGACAGTTGAGAGTGCGTTGGATGGCACAAATTCCATTACAATGTTTTGGCCTACTTCTTATGGTATAACATGCATCTAGGTGCAGTGGAGGTTATTTGGAATCACGCGCTTGAGTGGAGATGGCTCTGTATCAGACATATAAACTCTGTTTCCCTTGGATCTTGAAGATGTCCTCTTGGCCTAATGGTAGACCCTTAGGTCTTCTATATGGGGGACCAGGGTTCAAACCGTGCCCGTTAGGGATCACCCTTATGGAGAAGCATGTCGATGACCCTTGGATCCTATGCCCGCCCAATAACCCAATGCAAAAATGTATCAGAATCGACTAACAAACATAGATAACATACACGTGCAGTCAGTGTTCATTGGTTATGCATTGTATTTCTAAAGCATAAGATCACTGCTCTGTATCACAGACATATGACTAGACCTTCTGTATAAATATAGGATCTCATATTTGGACGTAACGTGGTCATGGATGGGTTGCTGAGATGGAACCCTGAATACGGATTAAGTTCCCAATGTAAACACGCCCTTGTTCCACATCGAGTTTCACAACTAACCAAAGGCCACACAGAAAATGTTATTGGCCATGTGATGCGCGTAAAAAAAAACGTATTCGGCAAGAGCGATTTGTTTTCCTTCTTATCTGTTACAAAGAGCCACACCCTCTTCCTAAAAAAAGATTTGTAATTGGTGGTCCCAAGGGCAGGGCGGGGGGTCCATTCGCTTATGCACATGTTTCAGAGGAGGTGATTGGTTGAAGGTGTTGTCAATCACGAGGAGAAGGCGCGGCTCAGTCGGTCGCTGTCAGTGGGGCTAGGACTAAAAGGTTTCCGTCTGGAGGGCTGCGGAAACGGGGAGACTAGTTTCAGGGAGCGAGAGGACGGAGATTGGTTGAATCTTCAGCCCCGATCAAGAGGAGGACCGAGAGTGGAAGAGCTCGCAATCAAAATATCAGCCTGATTTACACGAGTATTACAGTAAATACTGAAACAGAAGGCCTTCTGCGGAGATGGGGGATAAGGCGGGGACCAGGTGAGGATCTTTTCAGTTTGGGTTGTTTTGCCTTTGTGTTTCAATGTTTTCTCTTATTTATGTTATTATCAAATGATGTAGTTTCGCATGCAGGCGACACACTGTAGCCAGCAGTGAACTGAGCGCAGTAACGGGAGGGTTGAGTTGTCGTGGGTAATTGGGAAATAGAGAGAGGAGAGAAAGAATTGTGTGAACGATATCATCACCATCTATGCGCTCATGGTGACATTACGGACCTGGGAATACAGTATTCCCGGGATGCAAAATAGTGGTGTCAGTGTGTTCGCTGTCAGAATCGCGCAGGGTGGGGTTACTGGAGAAAATGAACCTCTTGAACCGCCAATACATCATGAATTCTACTCCTGCCAGATTTCTAGTTCAACTGCCACACACACGAGCACCAACAAAGATTCTCTCAGTTTGAGAGTGTGTTGATGAACAACTCGCGACTGTTTTATCCTATCATTGCGGGCCCATCATAATAGTGAACGTTTAGTCCGCCAGCTTGTTGTAAAAGAAAAACTGACTTCCTCTTCTACTGACAAGTAAAGAGAAGTGTTAGAACTGTCATGTACAATGTTGTCTTAAAAGCTCCGTCTGTCTGTTTGTCTGTCTGTTTGTCTGAAAATAAACTATTGGCCACTAATGTGCTATAGCCTACCGCATCACGGTATTGCCACCCCCGACAATGACGTGGGTTTGACGTAAGGTTTGGTTTAATTCTAATGCACGCACACATGTGGACCTTGGAATTAATTTAGAGAACGTCGTATGGATGAATATACAAACTCATAATAAACATAGTTGTAACATAGTTGTAACATGGCCTATATCAATATCACTGACCTCTCGCTTCATGCGTGCAAAGAAAGAAAAACACAGATGGACATATTTGTTGAAAGGTTTTTCCGTGATGTTGGCAAATAGTGTTTATAGTGTTCTTTTTTTCGAAAGAGAACAACCGGCATCACAAATCCTTAGAAGCGGAACAAACTTACAGTAGCCTATTGATTGGCATAACCTAGATTCACGGCACCGTGAGGCCGAGCGCGAGGAGAGAACGTGTAGCTGTCATCAGGTGTTCTATGCGTTCGGATTAGTCTAGGGAAGACATCCACTGGTCTTTCTCTTTGCATTGGAAACAGAGGATAACTACAAAGTAGGGAGGTCTTGATATTCAATACCCCAATAGCAGGCCTCAGTAAACAGCTTCACTTCACTGCAGAAACGTGTATCGGGCGATAGAACTGTGGTGGTTAAAGGCTGTTGTGGTGGAGCACCACTTTAGGGGTGGGAGACAGAGAATGGACACACACACACACACACACACACGCACAGCGGAGCACAGGGGAGGGGTGTA
>NC_139655.1:14470387-14687887 GCF_951799395.1 Argentina silus
AACCGTCCGCCAGCCTCCTTTATGTATGGACCACATAAATGTTACAATTCAGCTTCTTTATTTTTGTTTAGCTTTTTTTGTAAAACTGAATGGTGATTGTCTTCATCTGTCTGTAAACCAGTCAAGTGTAGAAAAAAAGTAATCAAAAACTTTAAAACAACATTTTTTTCTGTTCCCTTCTATCTTAGTTTAGGTATCCATGGAAACGCACGCAATCATGTTGGTTTGTGGGCTATGGTGTCAGACTTTTTTATTTTAGGGACAATTTTAAGCTACTACAACTATTACGAGTAAAATTGAGATTCATAGAATGATACTTAAATGCTACCTGGTAATTTAATTAATTCACAATAAAGTAAGACAAAGTATATTGTTATTAAGGAAACCAAGATACTGTATAAGCAATATGTTATTTTAGTCAATAAAATGGAACAAAATGACAATGAAAAAATGTAAAAGATTTAAAAACGTAAAAACATTGGAAAATATATGTCGCTTCTTTATTTTGTACTGCATTTTAGAAAATGTAAAAAATAAGAAAAACAGTTAACATACAAAGTTGTCTCCATGTCTTTTTATTTGTGTGTGAGCGTGTGTGCGTGTGTGAGGAACGGAAAACCAGAGGGGATAGGACATGCAAAAATACATAGCACAAAAAGGGTGGTGAAAACGTCACTTTATTACAAAAGATCACCAAATGCATTTCCTGATATCATACAAAAATGAGAATCCCACAATATCAACCCCAATTCCCAAGAAAACCAAACAGACAACAGAAACCAATAACCAGAACCCCCCCAAAAACGTGGTCGCGTTGAGGAGGGCGCAACGTACTGCGTGTTGAAGTGATAATAAACAGGCACATATCAGAGGCATGTCTCAATATTATATTTCAATCTGAACGTTCCAAGAACCAAGGAGGAGTGGTGAAAAGGGGCTTTACACACAACAGGTCTGACCCGAACCATACTGTGCATGGCTTAGATATATTTTCCTTTCACATGGTCCTTTCCACTAACTATGGTGGATGCATAACCAGGCCAGGCCAGCACAGCTCAGCTCAGTTCGGTTCTGTAGTGTGAATTAAGGTACAGTGTCCCAACAATTCCATACAGGATGAGGTCTCTTGACCTTTCCATACAGGATGAGGTCCCTTGACCTTTCTGAACGTTCCAGAACATTGCTCCCTGCTAAACGCGGCCCAGTGCCCTCTCCCCTCTCAGGGCTGTGGGTCCAGCATGATCTCGCAGGTCCGGCCCAGCTCGCCCAGTTTGACCCTGGCGTACTCTGCTCTGTTCAGGGCCATCTGGCAGTCTTTCCTGGCTGAGTATGTGGAGCCCTCATGGGGCTGACCAGTGGCCACCTAGGGGGGAGAGAAGGGAAGAGAACATCAGTTGATAGCATAAAGTGCTTTTCTTTCTCATTTTAAGATACATATACGTTTCTTTGAGCTTAAATGTAGCAGATGTTGATGGTGATCAAGAATGAACATCAGCTCGGCTGTGTGTGTGTGTGTTAGTATGTGTGCGTGTCATACCTGTGTGAGGTAGCGGATTTGGGAGCTCAGTTCGGTCTCCACTCGGTTGACGGAGCCTGTGAACTGTCCGAGTTGTCTGTCCAGGAAACTGGCGTTGTGTTTGTCTTTTGACAGCTCTAGCACGATGTTTCCTGTGTGGAAAAGAAAAATAAGACATAAGAGAAAACAAAGTAACCACATGGCTGGGGTACTAGCCATGTCATATATTGCAGTGTATTTGGATACATTATTTCAGACAGTGGATTAAATACTGACCTGCGCACTGCAGAATCGTCGCAATCTCTTTCTCAACCTCCTCCAGCGCTCGTAGTCTGTCATTCGCCATCAATCAGAACCTCTTTGCTCGTGTCTCACTGACAACGAAACGGTAAATTCAGCTAAAACAAGCTTACCGGCAGTAGCCACGACAAACTAGCGCAATATAATAGATAGACAAAAAATTATTTGCTAATGTAGAATACAGTGGAAATCATCTACATCCTAAAACAAATCTGAATTAATTCATCAATTGATTCTGCAAGGGACCGTCAACAAGGTCCCTACATGCGCATTGAATTGACGTCAAATTTTAGTCGCCTGAATTTGACGTTGTTGCAGGCGTAACGAGGAGGCAAGATGGCTACAGCGGCTTGGCTGCATGGCCCCTCCAATATGCGCCTAACTGAGGGTTTTGTGTCTGTTTTGAAAGAGCAACGGCCCGAATATTTGCCTGCACTTTTAGCGAACTACCGGGAACATGGCGTGGTCTCGACCCAGGTAAAATTCGCATTATACTCTTTGATGAAGAAGCAGTAGCTAGCTAGCACGAAGCTGTCTCTCGACTTATTTGCAATTGACTTGTCCTGTCTTTGTTTTCCTTTGACATCTCCGTTGTCGCAGCATACAGCAAGCTAACATTAATGAATGCTTCTAAAGCGTGCATAGTGGAGCTGGTATTTAGTTTGCTGTCACTAACGTCCCGTCCCGTCCCTTTCCCCAGAGCACAGGAGCTGTTGGGGGTCTCGTGGGGCTCAGTAATGCAAAACTCGCCTCTAGCAAAACCAGGTGAGTTCCCATGCTGTCTGTCACGCGTGGGCTTGCTATTGACCCAGCTAGACTAGAAGAAACAGAATACTTTATGCAGTATGAAACTGAGTTTGCACAACTTATTTCTAATTCCATTGTGTGTGTCTGTCTGTGTCTGTGTGTGTGTGTGTGTGTGTGTGTGTGTGTGTGTGTGTGTGTGTGTGTGTGTGTATATGTATGTATGTATGTGTGTGTGTGTGTGTGTGTGTGTGTGTGTGTGTGTGTGTGTGTATATGTATGTGTGTGTGTGTGTGTGTGTGTGTGTGTGTGTGTCTGTGTCTGTGTCTGTGTGTGTGTGTGTGTGTGTGTGTGTGTATATGTATGTATGTATGTGTGTGTGTGTGTGTGTGTGTGTGTGTGTGTGTATATGTATGTGTGTGTGTGTGTGTGTGTGTGTGTGTGTGTGGTGGGGGGGGTGCAGATTTGAGGGCCTGTGCCTGCTCTCAATGCTGGTCAAGGACAGCTCCAGTGAGGTGTTCCAGCAGCATTGTCTCCCATGGCTGCGCTCCCTACAGCAGGTCATACAGGTGAGAGACACACACACCTGTACTAAACTCTTACCACAGACACCCACTGGCTGTGTTCCAAAATGCGTTCTTGCACTCTATCTAGAGCGTATACCAGGATACTGTAGGCCACTGTATCCACCTGAGACACAAACACCTGACCAACACACTCACTAGTATGGAGACACCTGTGCAAAACATCCTTTTATGTCTCTCTTCCCCTCCCTCCTCCAGTCCCAGGCCCCCCTCCCGACCATCCAGCTAGCGGTGAGTGTTCTCCAGGACCTGCTGCAGTACTCCTCCCAGCTGCCAGAGCTCGCCAGGGAGGTCGGCCTCAACTCCATCCTGGGGATTCTCACCTCCCTTCTAGGCCTCAAGGCAGAGGTAAGGGTCCAAAATCAACCCCTACAACAAATCCAAAATTGTCCCTATAGCCCCCCCCCCCCCCCCCCACTTGTGGAGATCTGATAGCATTGGACAGATGTATCTTAAGAAGTATGAAATAAAATGTCCACCTAGCCCATCAGAGGTCAAGGTGGACCTATTACTGTATCATAGAGGCTGTGTATGCATCAAATCCTCTGAGTGTTCCAGAGAGAGAGAATTGCGATTTGATAAACATTTGGGTCAACAAGTAACATTTTCTTGTGATGTGGTTGTTTATCACAGTGTCACCTAGCTGCCATGGGGGGGATGACAGCCTGTATGACCTTTTACCCCCGGGCCTGTGGCTCCCTAAGGGTAAGTCACATTTACTATATTAATATGCATACTGTATACCTGGTTTAGAGTGCTAGAAGACATTTTAACACATTATGGGCTGTTTACCTGCAGATTAAGACTAATCCTGAGTACTGAAATGCATCTTCAATTGAGACTTTAAAAAAAAACTAAAAAAAAAACTGGGTTTAATCTGTGTCTGGGGAACCTGCCCTATGAGTACTCTTTTGTATTAAGACTGGTTGGCGTTATTTATGTCTCACCATGAGTGTTTTTGTCCTCACAGGACAAACTTTGTGCTTATTTCCTATCCAAGATGGACAGTGCCCACCCCAAAGTACAAGAGGTTGGTCTTCTGTTTATTTTGTCTTTTATGTTTGTCTCTGTTTGTGTGACTTATTGATTAGGCTGTTTGTTCACATGTATGACATCTCTCCTGCTCTCCTCCTCTCCTCCTCTCCTCTCCTCTCCTCTCCTCTATCTCCAGATGGCGTGTGAGTGTTATGGTCGTCTTCCCTGTCTGGGTGGGGTGCTAGAGAGAGGGGGAGGTGGCCGCAGAGCGGAGGGCTGGACCAATCAGATTCACTGCCTGCTGGCTTCAGCCAATGGCATGCTTGCACAGCTCTACCAGAGTTCAGAGTCAGGTAAAATATGTCATTGTAAACAGGATGTTGTGAAATGCATGTTTTCTGCAATGTTTTCCTTCACTTACCCTCCTACCTAGTGTGATCACTGATCTGATGATATGGTGGGGAAACATACTTATGCCTCTTTCCTCCAATCAAAGGTGTTAAGAAGTTGTTATTTTCTTGCATTGGCTCATTAAATTGAGATGCTGCTCCTCCGCTGAGTTTTAGTGACTGATGAATGAGTCTCTTTCCTGTCTATCTCCCCCCGATGGTCAGAAGGGACAGTGCAGTATGAGGGCCCCGGCGTGGAGCTGCCCTACCCTCCTCTGGACGACACAGACCCCCTCTTCCTGCTACAGCTCCAACACAGATACAGAGCTGTGTGTCTGGCCCTCAGACACACTCTCAGGTACAAGCCTCACCCATATCTCAGACACACACACTACTCAAACACACACCCGGTCCACACGTACACATACCCCTCAGACACACTCAAGTGTACACACACACACACACTACTCAAACACACACATGTACAGTAATTGAAAAGACGACATTGTACCAAGTGTACATTTTCTCTCTCTGTCCCTCTCCCAGTGTTGACCCAGCCTCAGCAGTGCGTCTGCCCATACAGCAGGTTCTCAATCTGGTGTGTCGAGCCTTGGCTGTCAGCACCAAGAGCATCGTGAGTCATCTTCTCTCCCTCTCTCTCTCTCTCTCTCTGTCTCTCTCTCTCCCTCTCCCTCTCTCTCTCTCTCTCTCTCTCTCTCCTCTCTCTCTCTCTCTCTCTCTCTCTCTCTCTCTCTCTCTCTCATAAACTAAGAACCACACACACAAAGGAAAAGTCCATATCAAGAAAATGTTGGTGTATCTACTGGAAGTTTTGTGTCTTGAGTTAGTTACTGTACAATAGTCTTGGCATGACTTCAGCATGTTTGTGTATGTTTCTTTGACAGAATGTGACAGGGGATGGGTGTGTGAGGCAGCTAGTGTTACCTGCCCTACACAATGACACTCTGGAGGTGCTGTCTGCTCTCATCACAGCGTGAGTACACACACACACACACACACACACACCTACCTGTAAATAATTTATTAGCTATTTCATTAGAAGTCTGATAGACTTATTGATCGATTGATTGTTTTATTAATCTCTATGAATGAATACAGTAATGATGTTAGTAATAGTAATATTGATTGATTGATTAATCTCTCTTATATTTCAGTGTGGGCAGTGGGTTGGTGCAGTACTCCAGTGTGTTACAGAGGCTGTTCTCCCAGACGCTTTCTGCATGGACCCCTCTACCTGAGACCAGCCTGGGACAACAGAGAGCCTTCAGGTAGGATACACACCATACATACATCCATGCACACACACACACACACACACGCGCGTATTGCTTTTGTGTGTGTAATTCGTCCCTATTCTTACCCACAGTGCAATACGAGTCTCCCTGTATCGCACCCTGGAGCTGTGGGTACGGGTGGCTGGAGCATCTGCCTGTGTGCTGCAGGGAAGCCCAACCCACTCAGAGCTCCTATTGGCCCACCTGTTGGGTGACATCACGCCGGGGGCGGACTCTGTCAAGGTGAGACCACCTGCTTTCCCTGGGTTGTTTACAGTAGTCAAGATACTGGCAGAATTTATTTTAGAATTTAGAATTTGACCAATAAGAACACACCAACTGTCTAAATGGTCTTTTTCTTCACCCTCACCTCCACCTTCTCCCTTTCCCTTCTCTTCTCTATCTCCGTCTCTCCTGCCTATCCCCAACCCCCTCCCCCCAGCTCCGTCAGTCATCAGTGGCTGATCTGGTTGGTACAGGAGGGAAGGCTGGCAATCGCCGGACGAAGGGACTGGGTATGGCCGACGCAGGCACAGCCTCGCTCCAGAGGAAAGGAGACTCACTGGCCAATCAGGACACTTGTCTGTCTGCACTGAGAGGTGAGGGGGTGGGGTTTTAGGACCACGGCGGGAGGTTCTAAACCAGTAGAGGCTGGTGGAGGTACAAATCGGAGGACAGGCTCAGTGGAATGAGGACACGTGTGTTTGATTGCACTCCACTAACAACCCCGGTTCTAAGCGTCATAGACGTGCAGGTTTTATCTTGAACAGCTGCTTAATACGGTCTCATCCTTCACAGCGCTGAGGCAGATCATACTGACCAGCGGCACCCTGCTGAAAGAAGAAGTACATAAGGTCAGTCTCTCCAACTCACACAACATATACAGTCTTTCCCCTGTGTGTGTGTGTTCTAACCCCTCTCTCTCTCTCCCCCAGCGCCTCCATGATATGGTCCTCCCAGTGTGTGTGTGTGTGTGTTCTAACCCCTCTCTCTCTCTCCCCCAGCGCCTCCATGATATGGTCCTCCCAGTGTGTGTGTGTGTGTGTTCTAACCCCTCTCTCTCTCTCCCCCAGCGCCTCCATGATATGGTCCTCCCAGTGTGTGTGTGTGTGTGTTCTAACCCCTCTCTCTCTCCCACAGCGCCTCCATGACGTGGTCCTCCCCCTGTGTGTGCGTTTGCAGCAGCAGCAGCAGTGTGGGTGGGAGGCCGGGGGGGTGAGTGGTCAATACGGCAGTGCCCCCCCTCGCAGAGAGCTCTACCGCCTCCTACTGGCCCTGGTCCTAGTGCCCCCCCCTCGCTGGCCCCCGCCCCTCACCTGCACTGTCTCCATCCTCAGCCATGGACGCAGGGACCGCAGCCTCAAGGTGACCCAGGGGAAAGGGTTAAAGACACTGGATTACACACAAGTCGTTTCTCGTGTTAAGACTAGATTGTCTAGAATCCTTCCTTTCCTTGTAACTTTTCCTTGACCTTGCTAGCAAAAGTCTGAGGGAGGTCAAGGACAAGTTACAAGGAATAGGAAGGAGGTTGCATTTTCTGTACAATCCTAACGTAGCCCAGGATTGGAGCTCATGTAGCCCACATCCACTGTTGGGCCCAACCCTGAAGCATCTGTGTGGATATGAAGGAATGTAACAGGCCTAGGTGTCAGCTATACAGCTCCACCCTGCCTTATAGGCTTGGATTCATCTGGTTTAGTTTCTACCTGTCTGATCCATTAACATCTACACAGGGCATCAACAAGTATCTGTGGGTAGGGTTGGTTGCTTAGTTGGTTGGTTGATTTGAGACTGGATACACAGATAATCTGATATTCAGCTGTCATTCCATTTCAAGACGGAGTCGTAGTCATTTGATACATTAAACTGTTGCGTCAAGATGCCTTTCTCTGTTTTGATACACAACATAGTTGGATGTCTTTGGCTTGCAGTTGTGTTGATGTCTCCAAGCATTAGACTGGTGGTCAGTGTTTAAGCTGAGTAAACATCTCTCTGACTCATCTGGTTCTCCACAAACAAGAACACTGATATACACGCATCACCATACCGCACACCACATCACACACACACACACATCATCCCATACACACACAGACGCACACACACTCACACATACGTCTCACATACACTCCACACATCACACCACACACACACATACCATAATCATTTGAGTGTGCTGTCTGTACACCGCTTGTAGAACATTGCTTCCTCTTTAGAAAGCGCTAACCTTAAGCATGTTACTAAGTGTTTGTCATATACCAATTATAAACACATCACGCATGCACATTCAGTGTGATCTCTTAGTGTAAAACTTTAATTTCACAGCCTCCACTTTTAGTTCAGATGATCTATTTTCAGGAGATTGTGTGGATTGTTGCTATATGAATAGTTGGAGGTCATTGTTGATAGTGGTATCAGTATTAATACTACTATTTGATTGTGTGTTTGCTATGTGAACAGGAGCCGGCCCAACCTATGATCTGTATGAAAACAAGTTCCAGAAGAAGCTTTGTGGGCTAAGTGCAAAGTGTTATTTTGGTAGTAGAAGGTTTAAAGATGTTTTGATAGATAGGTATATTTGCTGGGTAGTTGAAAGAAAGTAAGATTATGATGGTAGCGGATGAAGTTAGAGATGGTTTGGTTGGTTGAATCTATGGAATGTTAGATAGAATGATCCAGGGGGGTTCTCAGCTTTCATTTGATTACTAAGATAACTAAGTCTGCCTTTTACCCAAAACAATTAAAAGGTTAATCAGTATGGGTTATACTGAAGCAGTAGTGACTGGTGAAAGGAAGAAAGGATGATTCTAGGTAGTTGAAAGGTTAGATCGATATGAGGTTGGAAAGATAGAAGGTTAGACAGATAGATAGGATAAGCCTTCACGATGCCTGTTTGGCATTTCCTTATTTTGGTTTCCCACTAAGGTTGTTAGATTTGAACCATGAAATCAAAGAGGGAACTATGATTCAGTTTTCTGTCCTTGCTGAAGCAACAGATTTACCTGAAGACGGATTGGTTTAAGGTTTAGGTTACTGGTATTGTGTCACCCAGTGGAGGCTGGTGGAGGTAGAAATCAGAAGACAGGCTGATTGTAATGCATGGAATGGAATAAGAAATGGTATCAAACACGTTTGTTTAATGCCCTTCCTCATTCCTTTCCATGCAGTTAGGATGAGCCTGTCCTCATTTCTACCTCCACCTCATTTCTACCTCCACCAGCCTCCCCTGCTGGTATTGTCTCAAACCTATGGACTGTGGAACAGGTTTGTACATGGATCTGGTACTGTGGGAATGTCTGTCTGTCGGAGACTTCAGATAGCTGGAAATTTGAAGTTGCATAGCTTTATTTACAAACTAAGACGGACAATGTTTCGGTCCTTCCAGGGTCCTTACCTGACAAAGATCCTTGTACGATCCAATCACGTGGTGGAGCATTTGTTTGTGCGGGCCCTACTTCAACTCATACAGAATTGTTGGCGCCCTGTACCCCATCAAGGGATGTGTGTTTTGATCACACTTCACTTGGATACATGTGACACATGACTGTAGCTGTGGTTGTGTTTGATAGTCGGCTGTTGTTTTCCATGTGGAGAACTAATTAGTGTTCATAGTAAAATGTCCTCGATTAGAAAAATGACCTTTGGAATGTATTTGCATTTACTGATCCATCCTCTCTTTCTCTCCTCCCACTCACATACTCCCTCTCTCTCTCTCTCCCCCAGGTTTCCTCGTTCTGCACTGAGGCCCTGACCATGTGCAATGCCCTCCTCCACCCCCGCACCCCCTCCATCACCCTCCCCCTGCCCCCCCTCACCCTCAAACCCATCCCTGCCGCCCCCATCCTCACCCCCTCCCAGGCCCCCTCTCTAACCCTCCCCAACCTCCTGGGGGGCCCTCCCTTCCCTGCCCGCCACCACTTGGGCCTGGGCCCTGCAGCTTTGCTAGGCTCCCTGGAGAACCACCTCCCTCTGGTTCCTCCAGGCCTCTCTGGCCAAGCCGGCACCCCAGGAGACCAGCTCCTCTCCCCCCATCACCAGGCTGAGCTGGCCGGCCTGGGGCTCCCTGAGGGCCAAAGACCCATCTTCGTACGCTACGATAAAGAGGAGGCAGAGGATGTGGAAATCTCACTGGCGAGCGACTCTGACGACAGTGTTGTGATCGTCCCCCAGGGCATGCTGCTGCTGGAGAACCAGGATGGAGCCAACGCACAGGGTCTCCCCCAGCCCTCCGTACCTCCAGGGGGTGCTGCTCTCCCTGTTCCTGGTCCTGGCGGGGACGCAGGGACGACAGGGGACATTTCCCTCCCCAATGACCTCCCCCCCTCCTCCGCCATCACCCACCAGATCCTGCCCTCCTCCTCCTCCGCCCCCAACTCCATCAACTCCTTCCCTCCCACCCCGCTGGTGTCCCTGGGGCCCCAGATCAACTCCACAGGTGTGGGCCAGCTCACAGCGCCCTCTGGGGGCCTGGGGGACTCCCTGCCTGGTGCTCAGCTCCAACAGATGCTGCTGCAGCCCCCAGCCCCAGGCCAGCCCACTCCCCTGGGCCTGCCCATCCAGATGCAACAGCTCCAGAGCCAGCTAGCCCAGTCCTCCAGGCAGCTACAACAACAACAGCAGGCTAGTGAAGAGGACCAGAACGTGATTAATATCAACAGTTCTGATGATGAAGAGGAGGAGGACGAAGAGATGGAGGATGAGGATGAGCTGGGGGAGGAGGAGGAAGAGGAGGAGGGACTGGAGGATGAGGAGGAGGAGGAAGACGGGAGTGATTTCCCTGAAGAGGAGGAGTATTATGATGGGGAGGAGTTTGAGGACTATGAGGAGGAAGAGGGGGAGGAGCTGGAGGATGAGGAGGAGGAGGAAGATGGAGAGATCCCTCTATTGGAGGGGGAGAGCAGGAGAGGTGTGCTGGGGAGGGAGGAGGGAGAGGTGCTCAGAGGAACAGTGGATGAAGGAGGGATGGGAGGATTTTGTGTGGAGAGAGAGAGAGAGGGAGGGATAGAAGAACTGGAGACAGGTAGAATTCCGTACGGAGAAGAAGGGATGAAGGCTCAGGAGGTGGAGAGTATCGGTGTCCTGGAAGAAGAGAGGGAAGGAGAGAGAGAAGAAGAGGGGGATGAGAATGAAAGTGTGAATGACCCAACGATGCCTCAGATCCTCTGTGTGACTGGAGGAGCTCTGGAAGAGAGGGAGGAGCTAGAGGAAGGAGAGAGACCTGAAGCCAGGTCATGGGAGCAGGGAGCCAATCGGCCAGAAGGAACTTCCTCCTCAGAAGAAGGTCCTGCCAATCAACACGAACGTAAGGCGGACACTGCACAGGAAGGGAGGGTGGCTGCCGACCAGCCGTCCAATCCACAAGAAGACGCATCCAAACAGGGCGGCGACGCCGCCAGACCAGAAGGGAGTTCAGCTAGTCAGAGCGAGAGAGAGGGGGAGGGGACTGAAGGAGAGAGAGGAGCACAGGAGGAAGTAGAAGAGGAAGGAGAGGATGGGAAAGGGATGAAGAGAAAAAGAGAAGAACAGGAGGAGGGGGAAGGATCGGGACATGGCACTGAGAAGAAAAAGGTAAAGTCATACACACACACATTTTCCGTGAGAGAGCCGGGCTTGGTGGTCATGTCATGTCAGAGTGTGGCTGTCTGTAGATACACATCATCTATTTATAGATATGCAAATTATGTAGGTAATGAAGCTGTTTATCTGCATGTAAATATCCCCTGTCCTCTCTCTTTGACCAAGAGTTATTTAAAAACTAGCCTCTACAATGATCTCTCTCTGTCTCTCCCTCCCGCTCTCCTCACTCAGCTGGATGAAGAAGCTATGGCGTCCATGTTAGCAGACTTCATGCCCTGCCCTCCAGACGATGAAGACCACGGTGCTTCTGTTTCCAACCGCTCCTAAACTGGGCCTGATTTCGTTCTATTTGCTTCCTAACTGTTTTAGGGGCAGTTTCTCTAAAGCACCGTAGCACAAAAACCTTCTTTTGTCTATTTTAGGCTTCGGGCGAAAGGCTATCTTATGCTAAGAAGCTTTGGAGAAACACATCCCTGTTCAGTTCAGTTGGGCTGGACTCACACACACACACACACACACACACACACACACACCACCCGTTGCCCCATTCACCCATATTACCTAACCACTGCCAGTCAGTATGTCTCAAATGTCAGTTTTGCCTCCTATCCAACAAAACAATCAACACCGACAGGCCTAAACCTTGTAGACATGTGGTAGTCTTGCCTCTACCTTCCTGGTAGCGTTTGACTGCTCAAGTGACACCCTCTCATATTCTCTCCCATATTTACTCATGTTACAGTCGACAGGATGTTGAACACTTCAATACCTCTACTGTATAATGGCCTCCTGTATAACTTGTCAACGTTCTTGCTTATGGTAATGAAACAACTGTCACTATTTTTGGATGTTAGCCGATGTCATTGTGATTCTACGAAAACCTGGATGTTGTTGTTGTAAACAATAAAAAATACAGCATTGGAAAATCCAAAACAATACAGCATTGGTCTAGATCCTCCTGCTACAGCTTATTAGAATGAACCATGTGTGATATACTGACTTGAGTCCTCAACAGTTAGAGTAGTTTACATCAAACATTTAAAGACTTTTCCGCTCTTCAAGACTAACTGACTGATATATTATAGTTAGTTAGTTAGTGAGTGTACTGTGTGGTTTTTTTTTTGTGTGGTCACTATCATGTTAATATGTGTTTGGGTCTTCTTATACATCCTGTTTGTGTCTTACCTTTTGTTATAAAATAAATAAACGTCAAAGAGACAAATGTGAGCAGTGTTTAATGTTATGCTTGTTTGTTACATGTCCTGAGGTAGGGTTTTAGATCCCTGTGAGCGTGAACACTCCATTTAGATTATTTAGACTCTTGGGCTGCATCTCAATAGTCTAAAGTAGCTTCCTTTCCTCGTCTCCCTCCCTTCACCTGCACAGATCTGAGAACTCAGGGTAGGTGAAAGGCATTTCTTCATCATGTCCACTAGGAATATGCTTTCACCTGTCCTTCATATCAGTACAGATAAATTAAGCGATGCAGGAAGAGGAGGTCTCTTATGACTATTGAGATACACACACACTGACCCAGTCATACATTGTGCTGTGGCTCTCGTAAGGGTTATTTCTGCACTATCGCAACCAACAGGAAACTCAGATGGGGAAGTGTGGGGAGAGCCCTCTGTCTTACTGTCACTGGTGTCAAAAGCCGAACTACACGTACAGTAATAACAGATGATGGAAATTGCAAAAAAAAAAAAGGTTTGTAAGAACAGAGAAGCATGCAGCAGCCTCAGGTGTAGGTTTGAAGTGATAGAATAGTAGAATACTACTTTTCAGAGAGGCCTCAGAAAGAGCTTGAAGTGTGTGTGTTTCACTAGTCTGTGATAGTGCGTATGCGTCTGTGCATGCCTTCCTCCCAGTCCCCCCTCTTTGTTGATTCAGGCTAGTTGGGTGGAGCTGGAGGGGAAGACTGACACACACACACACACACTAGAATGACCTCACCATAAGGGTGTTCTCAGAGCCTGGGTTCCAGACACAGGGCCAACAGAACAGCTGCATCTACAGAATGTCCAGATGGAATGGATGGAACAGATTAGATTCTGGAGCATGATGTTGATTCTATGCATTCCATTCTGTAGATCTGGACATAGAAACTGTATAGAACACTGTTCTATCTCTGCAGATCTGGACATAGATATAGAACACTGTTCTATCTCTGCAGATCTGGCTGCTTCTACCAAAGAGTAAACAGACAGAGCATTCTCAATGAAACACTAGTATGTTATCAGTAGAGAGGGTCTACTCCAGTATCTCTAGTATGTATCTTCCTATATTTCTATATGCAACACAGTAGCCTATGGAGTACTGTAAACTGGACTATACTATATGACTGTAGAAGTGGGTTTTATTCTGACCGCTACGTGCAGAGATGCAGAAGTTTTATACAGTGACAGAAAGTGGAATGGCATAAGTGAGAATCTAAAGATATATTTACATTTCATTTTCTCGGAACGGGTGAAAGACAGCACTAAGGTCTATAAAGGTTAAATAAATAAATACATATATTTCATTGTGTAAATAAATACACATATTTCATGGTGTAAAGATGCTCCAAATTGTTGCAGGGGGCAGTAATCTGAGATAGGAATATTGCTTGTTTAGTTGTTTACATATTAGTGTACTGCAGGATTGAATGATGCTAGAATAGGTATCTTCTGTCTGAGGCCTTATCTTACTGTATGAACCCCTTGAGAGGAGGCCACTTCCTGGTGTGATAGAGAGAACAGGAGAGCACATAAACAAATGACTTGTGCTTATAGAGACAGAGAGAGAGAGGGAGAGGAAGAGAGATAGCTCTTGCTCAGTCAAGAGAGAGAGAGAGACCAGGCTATTACGACAAATAGGGGACAGGTAGTGAAAGAAAGAGAGAGAGAGAGAGAGAGAGAGAGCGAAAGATCACCAGAGGAGATTTTGAAATGCATGTGAAAACTGTTGAATGTATATATCTGAGCTGAGAGCTGCCTGGTGGATTAACAGACTGTGTGTCGCTGAGAGTTTCACCAGAGAGGGAGGGAAGAGAGAGAGACTCACTCTGGAGTAAAGAAGAAAAAAGAGAGAGTAAAAAGGAAAAGAGGAGGACTCAGAGGGGAACAAGGGCTACTGAACGGAAACACACAGGAGAGAGAGAAAGGGGCGGGAGTGAGAAACACACGTAGATAAAAGACTGCAAAAAGTGGACTTTCTGTAACTTCAACTTCAACTGTACTGAGGTAAGTTTTTTTCCTTTGCTTTTATTAGATTACTGCTGTACAAACTATACACTCACACACATGAATATGAATGAAAGCATTCTGGTCTGCTCGATTTCATTATAATTTAAATAAGGTTTCCTCTCCAAGGTATTGTAATGCAAGGTAGAAGAGTTACAGCATGTACAGTAGTGTGTTTGGATAATGTCATGTACAATAAATGACTCCATTACTTTGTTCAGTAGTTGGAGGAGAACAGAGAGAAAGAGAGAGAGAGAGAGAGAGAGAGAGAGAGTTTAGGTTGGTTATATAAACTATGGAGAAGCTCTTTTAAATGAAGATCTTATCATGACACACACAGCTAACCAACCCAGACCACATCAATGACATCATGAATGTGCGTTAGCATCAGCAGGGAAGTGGGTAGGCCAGGGAACCAGCATATACAAATGTTGTGGTGTCTATGGATATGTTCAAAACAGTGTACATTTTTACAATCATAGATAGAGGGAATGTTCATACTGTATGTGTGAAAACCGTGTATAAAGTACAGCTTCTGTATCAAGCTGTGGTATGTGGTATGGTGTTGTATGAGCCACTATACCAGTTTATGTGGTGTATTATACCAGTGTAGGTGGTGCCGCACTTCCCACCACGCCATGGGAATTATGTTGCAGCAGAATAGAATGTGTTGTGACTATGTGGTGTTCAATAGAAACATCACCTACTATACCCAGGGAGGCTGGTGGAGGCAGAAATCTGAGTACGGGCTCATTGCAATGCTCAGATTATTAAGTATTGGGTTAATCATTCAGAGAAATACTGGTGAAATGGAGTCATGTCCTTTATGCAGGGATCATGGGTCGGTCACCCATTAGCTACACCCTCTTTCATTACACTTCCTGTTTCACACATTTACTAAGCATTTGCACCAAGTGAAGAGTTGTTCCATTCCCAATAGTGTGTAAAACACCTAAATAAAAACTAAAACATTTCTCCAGTTAACAATCCTCTCATTGAGTTGTTGGTGGTGTTCATGCCTGGCTGTATGTAAGACAGCGCTACTTGTCCATGCATGTCTCTAGAAGTCCTGACTCCCTTCTTTACTCCCTTATCGAACCCATATTTCTCATTCAGCAGCTTTGTTTTGTTGTGGGAAGTGAACAAACATACGCTTATTAGATCTAGCTCTTGTATTTAAGATGATGTTTGAGCCAGCGGGAGGCTGGTGGAAATAGAAATCAGGGGATGGGCTCATTGAAATGCATTGAATGGAATGAGGAATGCTGTCAAACACGGTTTCTGCCTCCACCAGCCTCCCCTGATCCCAAATCATCCATGCGTTTTGAGAAGTCTCTGTCCTTGTCCATGCATCTCATTCAGGATTCCTGGAGCCCAGCCAGGGTTAGAAGTACCAGCAGGTAGCAGCGTGCCTGGGGTGCTAGCCTGGTTCCAGACCAGTCAATCAGTGGGTAACTCTAGTAGCCATGTACCCCAGGCTCCTCTCAGTGGAGGTTTGTGGAGGTAGAAATTGGAGGACGGGCTCATTGTTATGCATGGAACAGAATGGGAAAACACATGGTTTGATAACATTTCTCATTGCGTTGCATGCATTACAATGAGCCCGTCCTCCGTGTGTGTGTAGATGGAGTATAAAGTGAAGGTGGCTACAGGGACCTCTGAGTATTCAGGCACCAATAACTACATCTATGTGACTCTGGTGGGAGAGAGAGGGGAGAGTGAGAGGACATTACTGGACAACCCTGGTCTGGACTTCTGTAGGGGGGCGGTGAGTATGATAGCATTGTTACAGTGTGTTTGTGTCTCTCAGTCTGTCTGTCTGTCTATCTCTGTCTCTCACACGCACGCACGCACGCACACTAGTGCACTTACAAACACGCACACGCACACACCAGAGTTGGATGAATATTAGTGAGAGTGTGTGTGTTGCTCTCTCTCTCAGGTAGATGAGTATAAGGTGTGCAGTGCGGCTCCTCTCGGCTCAGTTCTGTTGGTGAGGCTGGAGAAGCAGAGGTACTGGGTAGAGGACAACTGGTTCTGCCGCTACATCACTGTGGAGCCACCGGGGGGCGACAGCGTACTCACCTTCCCCTGTTACCGCTGGCTGATAGGAGACGTGAAGGTGGAGATACGAGAAGGGACAGGTTGATACACCCTAAACCCTTACCCTAACCACCAGATATATCTAGGATCAGATTATCCTACACCTATTCTCTAATGCTAACCTTAATCATGAAGGGGAATAGATGCAAAACTCTCTCACTCTCTCTCTCTCTCCCTCCCTCTCTCCCCATCTCCCTACTTCAGCTAAGAGACTGGGCGATGACTCCTTGCCTCAGCTGCTTGCTCACAGAAAGGCAGAGCTGCAGGATAGACAGAAGATATACAGGTCAGTGACACACACACACACACAAACACATTAACACACACACACACAAACACATTAACACACACACACACACACATTTTTTATGCATGTTTTCCCCTGTGTTTGTCAGATGGGTAGCGTGGGCACCTGGGATTCCCAAGTGCATTGATGCAAAATCAGAGGCAGACCTGCATCAGGACGTGCGTTTCGACAATGAGAAACGGAGCGACTTTGAGGGGTCCTTGCACTATGCGTGAGTCACACATTTAGTCCTTATTTACATGTTGGCCATACGCCCCCCCGTGGTCTTTTCTTCTTACAACGCTCAATCACTCCATTACCCTTACTTCCCCTTTCTCTCTCTCTCTCTCTCCCCCCCTCTCTCAGTCTTATGGAGCTGTGTCTGAAGAAGTTGGCCATCAGGTTTGGAAAGTCGTGGGACGACCTGGAGGACTTCAAACGCATCTTCTGGAAGCTCAAAAGCCCCATAGCTGGTAAGATGTAGCATCATTATCATATTACAGGTATATTATCAACCTTTTCTGCCCTCTATTTGCTGGACTGGGGGGAGAAAATGTCTCTTCTTTTTTCAGCTATCTCAGCAATGAACAGGTGTACCATACTTATGTAACCCAATTCTATTGGGGGTCAACAAATGATTGACAAGCCGTGATGACCACCATTGGGTTGTTTGCATGAGTGTCTCCCTCCCACACCACATATAATGCAGCACAGGAGAGGCTGGTGAAGGTAGAAATTGGAGGTCGGACTCATTGTAATGCATGGAATGGAATGAGGAATGGCATCAAACACAGGATTCTAGTATGGAACTTGGAATATAGCCAGTGTCTCTGTGTGGTTCTGGTTCCAGAGTACTGTATGGACCACTGGAAGGAGGACTGGTTCTTTGGGTACCAGTGTCTGAATGGCTCCAACCCCAGGATGATCCAGAGGGTTAGGGAGCTGCCGGACAACTTCCCTGTATTAGGAGACATGGTGCTGGGGTCGCTGGCACCCAGGACCACCCTGGAAAAGGAGCTCAAGGTAAGGAGAGGCAATGAAAAAGATAGGGGGATAGGGGCTAAGCTAGGGACCGATTTAGGATTAAACATCTGATTACTGTAAATGTATCTTTACACTAACTAACCTAACTAACATAATATAACCTACCCTCTCTCTGTAGGCGGGGAAATATACCTACTATAATAATAACAGTTATTATACTCTTCTCCCTCCTCTCCCTCTCGTCCCTCCCCTCCCCCTCTTCTCTTCCCTCCTTCCCCTCCCTCTCCTCTCTCTGTAGGCGGGGAACATATACCTTGTGAACTATGCTGTGATGGATGGCTGTCCCACCAACGTGATCAGAGAGAAGCCTCAATACATCTCTGCTCCTCTCTGTCTGCTGTACGAACACCCAGACACGGGACTAATACCCATCGCCATACAGGTAGACACACACGCATGCACACGCACACTCACACACACACACACACACACACACACACACACACACACACACACACACAGACACACACACACACACACACACACACACACACACACACACACACACTACACACGCAGACATGCATGCACACACAGACACACACACACACACACACACACACACTCACACAGACACGCCATTCTGACCATTTCCTCTCCTCCTCTCTCAGTTGGGGCAGAATCCTGGCCTGGACATGCCCATCTTCCTGCCCAGAGACCCGCCCCTGGCCTGGCTATTGGCTAAGATCTGGGTGCGTCACTCAGAGTTCCAGGTGTTCCAGCTGTTGTCCCACCTGTTGAGGACTCACCTGGTGGTGGAGGTGTTCTGTGTGGCTACGCTCCGCCAGCTGCCTGCTGTACACCCCATCTATAAGGTCAGTGTCTGTCTGAGGGGACTCAAACAACTGGGTTGGTATGTTCAGCAAGTATGACAGATTGGGTGTCCTCAAGGCTTTTAGCCAGCTGAGCTAAAGCCAAGGTATTAGGGCAACATCTCCAAGTACACTTCTATAGTACTGGCCTTTAGATCCTCTCTGCTCTCTCTGTACCTGCTGTAGCTCCTGACTCCTCACCTGCGCTACACACTGGAGATCAATTGCAGAGGGCGCACTCAGCTCATCTCCGCCGATGGCATCTTCAAAAGGGTCAGTCCCTCTACACCTTCTCATAACTCATGTCTGGTTATTGAAGGATTAATTTTAGTGGTCTCTCACGTTGTTGATTAAATCTAAATATTTGATGATGATGAGTTAGAGCAGAGCAAAAAAAAAATACAATTCTATTGTAACAGATGGACAAATTCTATTATATTAAATTCTATTGTATTCTACCCTACTGAACTCTCCTCTCCTCTCCTCTACTGTGTTGTGTAGGTGGTGTCTACAGGAGGTGAGGGTCTGCTGGTGCTAGCCCAGAGAGAGTACAAGGTCCTGACCTACAGGTCCCTCCAGCCCTGCCTTGACTTCCCCGACCGTGGAGCCTCACAGCTCAAAAACTACTTCTACAGAGAGCACAGCCTCATGTTGTGGGACGCCATACACAGGTATGTCCTGTACATCCCAGGGAGGCTGGTGGGGGTAGAAATTGGAGGATGGGCTCATTGTAATGCATGCAATGGAATGAGGAATGGCTGGTCTCCTGTATGTAGTGGTTCTAAACACTCATGTGCTACCTATTTGCTGGACAGCTGCCATTGTGAACAGTCAGTCTGTATCAATGCAATACATCCAGTAGATTATAGTTCCTGTATTGACTCCAATTTCCCTGTATTGTCTCCCTCCCTCTGTCCTCTCTCCTGTCTCCTCAGTTTTGTCTCAGGGATGGTGTGTGTGTTCTACCAGAGTGACAGTGATGTGGTGCAGGACTCAGAGCTGCAGGCCTGGATTAAAGACATCGCTGAGGAGGGCTTCGTGGACGTGCCCAAATTTGGTCAGCCTCTCACACACTTCCTGTGATGTAGTGGCATGTATCATAGTAGAGTACATAGATGCATTTACACTACCTTTTACAAACATTTACACTAGAGAGCTTAAGTTTCGGTAGAATCCTTGTTTGTATGGCAAAGGGATCATCTCTGGGCATGGTAGTTGAAGAAGTGGAAGTTGTGATTTGATATCTGTAGGCTAATTGATTCATGTATAAATTGTATGATGTTTCTCCCTCCTCTTCCTCTCAGGTCTGTCTAGTGAGCTAAAGAACAGAGAGGAGCTGACCACCTTGCTGTCTGTCTCCATCTTCATAAGCACAGCACAGCATGCAGCAACCAACAATGGACAGGTATCAACATACTGTACACACACACACACACACACACACACACACACACACACACACACACACACACACTCCTGTCCTTGATTTGTGATTACATCATGTTTGTTTTGTTAGTTTGACTGGTGTGCCTGGGTACCCAACACCCCATGTACGATGAGGCACCCTCCACCGACCGACAAAGATGCCGTTACCATGGAGATGATCATGGACACCCTCCCTGACATCAGCCAATCCTGCATGGAGATGGCGATCACATGGCATCTAGGTCGGCTGCAACCAGACGCAGTGAGTTTACACACAGTAGACACGTTTACTACAGTTTACAACTCGACCTGAATGGTAACTGACTCTAATTTCTCTCCGCTTGTCCTTTTATTCTTCATGTCACCCACCTCTTCTCACAACCCCACTCTTTCCTCACCTCCACCCCTCTTCTTCCTTTCATACCTCCTGTCTCTTTCTTCCCTCTTTCACCTCCTCCCCAGATCCCATTGGGTCAGTACGTGGAGGAGTATTTCACTGAAAGGAGGGCCCAGGAGGTGATTGACAGGTTCAGACAGGAACTGAAGGACATCGAGGAACACATTCTGAGTCAGAACCAGGGACTGGAGCTGCCATACCTCTTCCTGTTACCCAGCCGGATAGAGAACAGCATCACCATATAGGGCTCTGCGTATGGGATGGGATGCATCCTAATAGTCTAGGGTGGCTTCCTCTACTCATCTCCTACCCTGCAGGATATGAACAGTCTCCTAATAGTCTAGGAGGACTGCCTTACCGTACTAATGATAATATAACATAATGCATTCTAAGATTGCATCCTTATAGTGGCTCCATGTATGGGATGCATCCTAATAGGCTAGAATGACTTCTTCTCCACATCTGGACTTTGTCCTACACATAGAGATAAAACCGGATTTATAGATATAGATATACATTAGATAGATATAGAGGACACTGTTCTGTATGTATGGTCTTACCACCATTGCGATAGAGCCTCTCTACAAACTCTCTCTCATATTACAATCCTCTTAATTTCTCTAATGAGCTGAATTACACAGTATATACAGTAGCTATGGGACTTCCATTCCTTGCACCACAGATAAGGGAGATAGCGATAACTTCCTCTATTCAAGGATGTGACAGTACTAGTGACGCGATGAAATAATGACACCCAGCGGTTATATGAGGAAGTCCCTTGGGACAGATATGAATTACTGTGATATACTATTTTAAGAAGATAACTATTGTTTATTCACCTGTACTTTTCTAGTTTTTATATGGTTGTAATAATACTATGTAATTATGTGAGGTTTTCATGCAATGTTATGAAATGCATGCTGGGTGATCTGAGAAGTATTGCTTACACAATATTCCTGTTAGACATCATAGTAGACAGTTTCTTAGAAACAAAACATTTGTTTTTACATTTCTTCATAGTAAACAGTTTGTTGGAAACAAAATGTTTGTTTTTTAATTTCTTCATTATTTTATGATATACAGTATGGCCAAGGCAGGACAGAACAAAGGTCAACAGAATTACATTAGATAGATTTTACACACTAAAGAGGCCAGAGATGGTTGGCAGTTGGTCCGTGGACAGGCAGAGAAAAAGAACACATCCTGGCCAATGAGGCACAACTAGATTCAATCAGAACATTCTAGAACACTCAATACAAGGATCAACCCTTGGTGCGGATTTTAGACAAAGCCTCAGGCTGGTTTTAAAGAAATGCAACAACTGTCACTTCAGATGTGACCCTGAGGGAGAGAATAGGCACAACAGAGTAGAGAGTAAAGTCACAGTTAAAGTTATGATCCCTACTTCAGGAGAGCAGGAGAAAACACAACTCATTTTAGTAGATAAATAGCAAGGAGACATGTACAGTACATAGACACATCCATACCAGTGGAGGCTGGTGGGTGTAGAAATCGTAGCATAACAATGAAGCTCTCCTCCGATTTCTACATCCACCAGCCTCCTGATCCATACATACAAGAACATTGCTACCATTCAGACTGTATAACAGTAATACAGGACTTGAATTGATAGGGACAGGCACTCTCTCTCCAGTGTTAAGGCACTGCTGTGTTGTTTGCCCTCCACCCGAGGGGGCTAGTGCACCATGTACTCCTTGCGGTTGTTGAGTTTGACCTGGCAGAAGGAGATAGCCCCCACAAACACGTAGATAGCGGCTGCTATGAAGCAGTTGTAGCCAACCTGGTTGTACAGCCTGTAGATGGTCTGAAGAGGGGGGTTTTCACTGCAGAGAGAGAAGATATGAGAATTAAAAACCAGTTGGTTGACACAAAACCACAAGTGTTTGTCAACCCTAGTCCTGGGGACCCACAGGGTGTAGGCTTTTTCTGTTACCCAGTACTAACACACCTTATGTTAGGAAGAGTTGATGAATCAGGTATGTTAGCACTGGAACACAAAACCTGCACACCCGGTGGGTCCCCGGGACTGTAATGGAAACAACACCCCCTCCACTGTGTTGCGCACGCGTGTGTGTGTGTGTGTGTGTGTGTGTGTGTGTCTTGTGAGTGTGACATTTCTGGAGCTATAACTCCACTGTGAGTCATGCTTGTAGACAGTCAAAAGGGGAACTGGCAGTCACTAGATGTCCATGTTACAAAGGACAAAGTGGGTTGCATCCTCAGACTGTTATCTACCGGTAATAAGTTATCAGTCTTTAACCTATGGTTAAGGTTTGGGGTAAAGATGAGGGATACAGTTAGTGGTCAAAATGTATGTTTTGTTGTTTATCAAGTGTTGTACTCCTGTCCATTGTCACATGGCCGGGTAGTGAAATCGACCTGAGATAGGCTACTCACTCTGTCTTTAGGTCTTCGTCGGTGAAGGGCACATCCTCAATCAACACTGCAGAATGAGTGGTGAAGAAGATACCCAACATAGCCTGCAAAAGAGAGAGAGAGAGAGAGAGAGAGAGAGAGAGAGCGAGAGAGAGAGAGAGAGAGAGAGAGGGAGAGAGGGTCTTAGGTCTCTGATCATTGATGCCTATAACAAATTCCTGATATGCTTTGCTGTGAAGAAAAAAAACTTGATTATCTAGGAGTCTGGGGTCAAATGAATCCAGAGATTATATAGGAAACGTTCCACCGTCTCTGATGAAAGGTTTAGGGTGAGATCTTAAATCCACATTAGTACAATTTATGTTGTAGAGCAGATTCGGTGAAGCAAACACATGCTATGCCTGTCACTGTCTGTGCCTGACTGTCACGTACACTGGACTCGTCACTGACATGCAAATTACTAGCCCTCTTCTTTTAAACACTTTGAATAGATGTCTTTCAAATAACTGGCAATATACAAACAAAAACCGTGATATTAAGTATATTAACTACTTCATCCTATACGATGATGGTTACAAGAACTTTCGAATTAAAAGTTATATCTTACCAGCATGATGACTCCCCAAATGCTAATAACAATACCACAAGCGGCCAGCTTGGGACCACAAAACAAACACGAAACCATGGTTTAAAGTCTTATCTGAAGACTTCGAGTAAAAAAGAAACTCCTATAGCCACGGAACCGTCGTACTTCACAAGTTTACAAGTAAAAAAGAAAGGAATTTCGGCTCTCCCAAACTTCAGCCAAACTTCAGCCAACCTTTAGTCAAACTTTAGTCAGCAGTTGTGTCAGCTGACTTGTGTAAACCGGAAAACCCCTTTCAGGATACATTCAAGACTCAGAAGGGATGCCTAAATTGCTCATTGATGGAAAACAACAATTAGTTATTTTCTATCGAAAGCATATTTGAATATTGTTAAACAGTACTATTCTCCTAAATGTGTCTTACTACAACCTAAATGTCTTACGACAACTCCACATAACAAGATTGAAACAATCTGTTGAATTTGTGGATGCGTATCATGTCTAGACCCCAGTGTTACAATGTTACCATCGCTGTCAGATAATATATTGCAAAGACATTTGCTACAATGTAAAAAATGATGGTTAGAATTCAAGAAAAATTGAAACATAGTTATTGTTTTGGACCAATCACGAAAACATCGCGTAAAATTTAGACCAATCAGAATTCTAGAATTATCAGCGCACGTTGGTACTTCCGTTTATCTATTGATACTGTTGTCTGTTATTTATTTATTTGGGGGGAAAGAAATTGCTGTTTTACATCATACAAGGGCCAAAACACATTCCCACGTACAATAAAAATGTTACGGGTTATTGTAACATTTTGAAGATTGATGTTGTTGTAGGACACCGCCGAAGTTGAGCAGGCCTTTTGTGTGTCACAAGCGGCAGTGCTAGCTAGCTAGCTAGCAATCCTAGATAGCGCTTTTCCGAGTTTCTTGTAGCTTAGTTAGTCGTTTTACACGAATACGCGTTGGATCTAAATCAGTCCAGGGTCAGACGTGAACATGACATCAGCCTCAACGAAAGTAAGTGATTCTGATCATTTCAATTGCAAAATGTTGCATTATTAGCTGGCTGCTTTGGTTTACATGGAACGGCGGATAATATACGGTTAGCTACTTCTATGGATATGCATCGTAGCTATCTTGAATATAAAGTATAATGGAGGTTTGTCTTCCGCTATTCAGCGACACATTAGTTTATTAATCTGATGTGTTCATCTCACAGGTTGGGGAGATCTTCTCTGCAGCTGGAGCTGCCTTCACAAAACTGGGAGAGCTCACCATGCAGTTGCATCCAGTGGCTGACTCCAGCCCTGCAGGGTGAGTGGATGAGACACACACACACACACACACACACACACACACACAAATAAGACTGTCTAACAGACACACACACCTTCACCTCTAATGAGTGTGTTGCTATGCAGATAACAAGCAAGTCTACAATAAACTACTACGTTATTACCCACTGAATTAACCTTTGCTTAGCAACACATTTTAGAAACAATTCTCTATTTCGGGCTTGTCTCACTTGTTAGTCCACTCCCGTATGTGTCCATTAGCTATGCTGTCTCTGGAATTTCTCTTATATTTACAGTATGTAAAAAAGGCTTATCTAGTGCTTTTAAAGGCCTTTTCTAGTCAAAATCGTGTTTGGTGTAAATTTCATATATTCAGATGAAATCCTCATCACACAATTATGAAAAGTGACCTTTGAACCACATGAATTCAATGAGTGCAGACGTGAGGGAGAAGGGTAAGGAGGGATTCGGGGCCACAGCCAAGGTTAGTGACTGTAATCTCCTTCCCAGACACTTCCACCCAAATGCTTGGAAGGTCTGGTGGACCAACGCATCAAACCTAGCCTGCCGGTTGCATAGCCATTGGCTTATCGGCTTAACCTACCAAACAAACATCTCCCACAACACCTCCCCTCAGTGCTTGACCACCACACGTTTCTGATTCAGAGCTACGCCTCGCAGTCGTGTGATTCACTGAAATCAAATAATGACAAAAACTTTACTTAGTAAATTCACTTCCAATAAGTCCAGGTTTGAGTCGTTGTTATTCCAGGCTTATATGCACTGTGCGCAATAGTCTGGGGACGAGGTTAGTGACTGTGTCTCGTTGCAGAGCTAAGTGGACGGACACTGAGATTGAGCACCTGAGATCGGCCGTGGTGAGGTTTGGTGACGACCTGAACGCTCTCAGCTCTGTCATCAAGGAGCGAACTGTGTAAGAAAGAACACTCTGTCCCCCCCCCCCCTCTCCTTTGTCAAACCTGTTGCATTTCGTTTTTTCTTTTCTCTCTCTCCCCCCCCCCTCTCTCTCTCTCTCTCTCACTCTCACTCCATCCATTTTTTCTCTCAATGGCCCTACATCTCTCCATCCATCATTCCTCATCCACTCCCTCCCTTTTCTCTCTGTTGAAGACTTCACATTTGGATATAGCTGTGCAAAAGAAAGAAATAGGGTGGACTAACAGTGACACAAGCCCTGTCTAAATCAAGACTACAAGGTCTAAATGTCACACTTAATCACACTGAATATGTGATATCTACACCACAGTTCTGTACTAACTTTGGATCCATCTCACTAGTGCTAAAGAGCGCCATAGAATGATGGTTTGTTTTTTTGCGTCGTTGATGACTTGTGACTTAAAGACAATGTACGCCTGGTTGTAATGTTCCCCATAATAACCAAACTGTCGCCCTCCTCCTCTTGTGTCTCCTCCCCAGTGCTCAGATCAAGACCACAGTGAAGAGGAAGCTTTACGACGAGAGTGGGATTCCCATCTCAGACACCCCAAAGAAGACCATCAAGAAGACCACCGTCACCATGGCCACCTCTGCAACCCCAACTGTCA
This sequence comes from Argentina silus, assembly GCF_951799395.1. Classification (NCBI taxonomy): domain Eukaryota; kingdom Metazoa; phylum Chordata; class Actinopteri; order Argentiniformes; family Argentinidae; genus Argentina; species Argentina silus. The sequence continues at coordinate 14,496,910 of NC_139655.1, forward strand.
TCGCCATGCCAACTGCACAGGTTGTTGTGACAACAGGGCTCCAGGGGGCCTCCCCGGCCCTGCCCACCATGAAGAAACAGAAGACTGCAGGTGAGAGGAGTGTTGTAGTGTAGGTTGATATGATATGACCCAGACAGGAGTAGAAATAGTATTTAAAATACTTTGTTGGTCTGCCTTAGCCTGCCTGGAGTGACAGGTGGGCTGGGTTTGCACTTTTAGGATGTTTCCATTAGTTCCATTGTGCCAGGCAAAATCAAACACAAAAAAGTATTTGAAATGATTTCAGAAAATATTTGAACCAAGGTCTGATATTCTCCTGTGTAATATGTTTAAATCATTGTCCAATATCATTGATATTAAACAATGTAATATCTGCTGCATACTGTTACATTTCCTTGATGTGTCTTCCTCCAACCCAAACATTTTTTTTTTATTCAGAAGAGTGAAATATAATAGTATTATTTGAAAAGCTGTATTTGTGCATTCGGGATACAGGTCTAAACAGATCAGCAGATCTTCACAAACTTGATAAATGTTCAAAATATAACCTTTATATAAGTTATTTATTCTGTGCAGGATCTGTGTATTTTTCAAACACTTCAAATTCCATTTTATTCTCAATATATGATCTAACGTCTCCATTGTCCTCTGCCTGTGTTTCAGCAGACGTGACCCTCAGCGCCCTGAACGACTCGGATGTGAACAGTGACCTGGTGGACATAGAAGGACTAGGAGAAGGCTCCAACTCCAAGAAACTCAACTTCGATCAGGGTGAGAATTTCCTCTTCTTTACTGGGGTTTACTAAACCCCAAATATGATTGTGCTATTATGTAACTCTCCCTATTTGTTTACAAAGAATTATAGTGTTATACATTACATTTTTCTGAAATGTGAGGATAATGCTGCCACTCACTGGAAAAAGCACTGGTTATTTCTGTTAATAATGACTCAAAATACTCGTCTCATCTGAATAAATTGATCTCAAAATTCACCAGTCCAGTATAATTGGGAATATAATTGATTATATTGATTTTAAAAGCAAATTATATAATCTGGGGTATGCAACAACATTATATATATATGGTTGTATGCTAAATGTCAGTGCTCAATTCTAAATGCGTTATGTGGTTATGTGGTGACAATGGGTACCTAAAATAATTCAACATAATTGGTAACAACCTATTCCCAGCACCAACGCTGAACTAGTGGTACTTGGAATAAAAAATTATTCAAAGATTATGATTAGACTATGCAAGCATCCTTACACCATTACATGTCCATATAAAGACCTTGTAATCTCTGTACTGTTGAATAAAGTACAAGCCTTAAGACATTTCCTATTTTGTTGTCCTTCTACAGACAACCTGAACCTTGACTCTAGCCTCATCATGAACTCTAGTGACCTGCCACTCCTCTCACGTTGACCCCTGACCTTTGAACTTCAGAGGATCTAGGTGTCCCTCATTAATATGGACAACAGCTGTGATCCTACACTGGTTGTGTTCCGGGCTGTTTTTTTCTGCAGTCATGCTGCCTATATCAGACCGTTATATCATATTGATGTGGTTCCTTAGATGTAAAAACCCTCTCCAGGCATTTTGAGGTCTGATAACCTGTGCTGTTCAACTGCAATGCAGAGCCACTAGAGCACACCATCACCATCACCACTCTACTCACCATCATGTTTTAATTGCTTGTTCTCTTTCTCTTGCGTGAGAAATGTGTTGTTGGATGTAAATGTTCTTTATTCACACATTATTGATGGATGCAAACCATGTTATAAGTCACTGTGTGTTCCAGGACATAGATTCTGCAGACTACTGGATCACTATAGTAGATGAATATGTTAAAGGGCGTGTCCAGGCATTAGAAACATCTGCACATATTATGTGAAACTAGATACCAGAATGCATAGGTTGGCTATCACAAGTGTCTCTGGAATTCTACAATTACCCCTCTGACAATGCAACAAGTGTGCTGTTACAGTTTACATTTAAGACATTTAACAGACGCCTTTATCCAAAGCAACTTACAATAAGTACATTTGTCCAAGTGAATCATCTATACATCAGTCATCATAAGAAAAACAGATCTATGCTAGGACCAGGGGCCATTGGCAGTCACAATGCTTTTATTTTTATTTACAGTAGAGAAACTGTACAGGGGGGTAGTGGGGATGAAGAGGTCTTTAGGAGGGACAGTCAAGATGTAGCCTGAAGAGATGGGTCTACAGCGGAAGATAGGTAATGACAAATCATGTCACTCAAACTATAAACCCATATTAGATTAGGTGAATTCTTCATAAAAATAATAATGGTAGGTATATGTGTAGTACATTTCTACAATGTCTAGTTCATTTTCTATAAGAAACAGAAGGCCAATTAAAAATGTCAGATAATTTATACTTCCAAAATTACCCCATTCATAGCTTTTCATAAAATGTTTTCATGTCTCACTGTTCCTGACAAACCTTTGTAGTTTTGCATACTGTACAGGCTTTGTCTCTAAAGACAGTAATGCTTAAATAACCTGTGAACTGCTAAAATGTGTTAAATAAAATCGACTTTTTAAATAAAATGTTGTCTGTCTTTACATGTACTTGTCGCTTAATTTGAGAGTTGTTGACTTTATTTAAATCAGATGCACTGGACACAGTAATGCATTAAGTTGTGTAAAACATTCAACCATTTATACAAGCATTCACATACACTAGCATTAAATCAATTCAAAATGAGGCAACACACACACAGGGTTGGAGTCCATTCTAATTTCAATTCACGTTTTGCACTGAGTGAATTTGAATCCAATTTGACAACCCTGATGAGGCCAAAAATGAGACGGTAAACTACATCAGCAGTGCTCCTCACACAGGACTTCTCCCTAGGCAGGACAGGTCTGGTGCTCTTACATGCTTACTGTCTGTATCACTCCTATGCTCCCACAGTCTAGACTAAAAAAGATGGGTATTAACAATGTTTTATTCATGTAGAGAAGATGATAATAAATAAATAAATAAATAAATAAATCAGAAAACACAGAAATATAATAAATAAACATCAGAAAACACAGACATATGTAACTGTACTTGGGGGTCGATGGACGATGTAGAGAAGTGTGTGTCTGACTGGAGCAGCACAAGCCGTACTGGCAGCCCAGGGACAGGGCAGCTACCAGTAATGATGTGCTGCTAACGCCAGGCACACCGGGGAGAGACCAGCAGACAGACCAGCAAACACAGTCAAGAGACCAGCAAACGAAATGAGAGAGAGACCAATGGATGTCTTTTTTTGTTGTTGCATATATTGAATTTACACTAAAGAGAAGTTAAAGAAGAGCTACCTCAGATATAAAAAAGCACTACCAAAGCACATGAAACAGCACTACAATAGCATAAACTATTGAAAGCACCTTCTAACACTAGGCCCATGAGACAATAGGGAAATCTAAAATGGCACCCTACTCCTGATATTAGTGCACTACTTTTGACCACTATCACAAAGGGGCTCTGAGGTAGTGCACTACATAGGTTAGGAGACACAGCCAAGAGACTTCTAACCATAGAAATAGAATGAGTAGAAGGACATGCCCATCCAAATTGCCATAGTCTGAGGGACCATGTCTGTTCTACTCATTCTCTTTCTATGCTTCACCATTAGGACTAGGAGATGTCTGGACTGGCAAGGTCGCCTGACGACCAAACCTGTCATTCAAATAATGTTACAATATTTCCCCATGTCACAGGTCTGTAAGGATTGTCTGATGACCAAAGAATAATTCAAATACACCTCTAATTCAATTGCAAGGGACTGAAAAACAAGGTTTACCCTTACTATTTGAGTCAATGGTAAACAATGACAACATATACAGTGGATAACACAAAACATCAAAGTGCTGATGAAGGGAGTCCTTTGGAATGGAATGGAATCAGAATGACGACATTCCGGGGGCACCCAGTGACAGCACATAATGATTTGGAGTTGCCATAGATACCTTCAAAACATGATGTGCTGCTAGAGGGTGCCCTGGAGAGTGGTGTGTGTGTGTGTGTGTGTGTGTGTGTGTGTGTGTTGGGGGGTAGGAGCCAGGGCAAGAGGGGATTCTCCATGGTGTAGGTTCAAGCTGTGGAGAGGAGATAACACACAAAACATACTGTATTAGATAAACATTCAGACGAGATTTGCTTTCCTCTGTTTTTCAGAGTTGTTTAATATTGCAAAAGATAACAGCTGCTTTTGTTGAATTACTTACTGTGCACTAAAATGTTTGTCAAAATGTATACAAAATTATAATTTTCACACTCGGGTGTCAAAGCTTCTAGAAATGTCTAATAGGAACAAGGGTTGTGTAAATCTTTGAGAGGTGTGTGTAGACATGAACTTCTGGACGAAAATTAAGAGAAAAGACAAACAGAAAAAAATATATTCCAGCCAAATACAATACTGAGCAAACTTAAAAACCACTGGAATTATTTCAAATTGCATTGGAATTATGCCCTTGTATAAACTTAAATTAATTAAGATGATGTGGCCTACAAAATGGACGGTGGGCAAGTGGACAAAATGGAGGGTGAAGATGACAAAAGAAGAGAAGTGAGAAAAAGAGGAGACACTTTTCTTACACTCCTTTATTGCAGACTACACTGTTCATCACGGTTCACTACAAACTTTAACACAAATATAAGAAACCTTGGCAGCAAAATTAAGTTTATGTCCTAAAACAATTTACCATTAACAGAATGACAATTCTCTCTTTATTCAACCTTTCTCGGTTTTACAGATATTGAACATTTTTATTTTTTTTGTCTGCATGTAGAGGTCCTTTGTCAGCAAATAAAGGCTATATCCAAAGTATTTTAATGTACATTGAAAATAAATCATATTTTCTTATAATGGACATGATCACTAACTTTTCAAGCACATATACTTTTGCCTAAAATAGACAACCTTCTCCTGAGACCGATTTTTTCCCTAAATCAAAATAAAGGGTAGGCCTCCAGCCTATGTACAGTACAGACTGCCACACATTTGTCAGAGAATACATGTCAATGTATGAATGGATGAAATTAATTTGTTCAATATCATGAAGAATAAAACATGTACTATTTAGAATCTATCAAAAACAGTACCAATGCCATGTTGTGCTGAGAGTAAATATGATGTAGCCTAGATAGAATGTATATTATAAAGAGGCTAACCACACACCTCAATACCAATTAATTAGGCCATTCCCAGTTGTACAAGCTACAGACATACTGTAAGCACGCAGGAATAGGAGCTTGTTCATGTCTGTTTAGCACATTTTGGAATGCCAGAAAAGCTAGTAAAAAAGATTAACTGTTATGAGGATATAACACAATTATTCAAGACTTTATTACAATATAATCAGACTGGACTGAATGCTGGAATAGCGTGGAGACGGATCAAACGTGATAGGCCCTCATCTGACCTCCCTGCTTTTAAGACAAAATTATTAGTGTGTGTGTGTGTGTGTGTGTGTGTGTGTGTGTTAGGGGAAAGGGGGGGAATTAAGAGGAGAGAGAGAGAATGATCGTGTACATACTAGGCCCTCAGCTCATATGACCTTGACAACGACATTCACAAATCAGCAATGCACCTGAGCTCCATCTACCAAAGCAGGACTCAAAATCAGAAAAACAGACAGACAGACAGACGAAGGATGTAAAAGGAGGGGGGAAAGTTGAAAACCAAGTGAAGGAAGAGGAAAGAGAGAGGCCTACGTGAGAGGGAGAGACCGGTGGTTACAAGGGGGTCACTTGGCAGTTAAAACACTGCTGATGTGGCCCTTGAAGGAAACTTAGCACAAACGGACACAGATGCATACATCAAGGGGAGCACCACACACACACACACACACACACACACACACGTTCTGTCCTAGTATCTGTTTAACAGGTGTGTCAGATGGCCCACAAAAGATAATGATAGTCAAGCCAAGCAAGTTATTAATAATATACGAACAGGCCTGTATTTCAAAAAGCTAGTTGTCAAACTAATAAGTGTAAATAGGGATTTAAGAATAGAAAATGTTTCGCAATTGTGCTGATGGTTGTTGAATTTAGTTTGAAAAATATTTGGTGTTTGGAAGAGGAGGGGGAGAGAACAAAAATCTTACACACACCACACCCAATGTGGTGTGCTTAAACTTTTACACATTGAAAAGTGTGATTTCTGAGGGAAAAAAGTGCATCAAATGGAAACTTTTCACCATGATTAAAATCATATAAAATCAAATTAACCTAATTTACTTAAATATACCACACTTTTCAGACATAACAAAAACTACCATTTAAACCACAATGTGGCTGGGGAAAAACAACTTCCCAAGGTCAAAAAGCAGGCATTTGAACCAGACATAAATACACTATATTATAAATATGCATATTAATTGAACACTGAATCCCAACTGCCACATAATTAAACATTCAAAACCATGGAAATTGATATATTCTAATCTCTCACACTGTTGTACTGCCACACCAACACTAATATTCACCCACAGTAAAGTAGACTGGCATTACGAGTAACTTATTAAAGATTTTAAGCAAGTGTTCACGTCAGCTTTTGGGCTTCAAACATTCGTTTTTGTGTCTCAACTGCCAGCCTCATTCAAAAAGGAGTAAAGGAGAAGAGAGAGAGAGAGAGAGAGAGAGAGAGAGAGAGAGAGAGGGAGGGAGAGAGAGCGAGAGGAAGAGCAAGAGAGGGGGCAAGCGAGAGACAGAGAGAACGAGAAAGAGCAAGGCAGAAAGAGTGGCAGAGGGAAAGGAAGAGAAAGAGAGAGAGGAAGAAAAGCGAGACGTACGGGTGCAAGAAAAGCTCTTTCTCTCACACTGGCCTAGGCTTGTCTCTCCCCATTCAAACCAGAGGCCATTTTAAGCTTTGAAACAGACAGAGAAAAAAGCCTCACTTACCCCTTGGTCCTTTTTCACGTCATTAAAAAAAGAAACAAAAGGAGGGAGATGGTTGTTGGCCAATTTCCCCCTCGGGTATAAAATAATCAGAGCACCCCCTCAATTGTTCTCTAGCACACACACCTTGTGATTGTCTCCTAATGCTGATGCGCCTCTACTCAATTTTCAAAAGGCCAACGCTCTCTTTCTCTATGAAGGATAACCACACACACACACACACACACACACACACACACACACACACACACTCACACACACACACACACACACACACACACACACACACACACACACACACACACACACACACACACCAACTTGAGTCAAGCTAAAACTTCCAAACTACCAATAACTACTTCACTCCACTCTCTTCAATTACAAGCAGAAAAAACACACAGCAACATTACTCAAACAAAAGTGTACCACTAGAAAAGAGCCCCATCACACAGACACTTATCAATGGGAATACCCCAGTAGTCTAATTTCAGGAGAAGAACCAAAAAAACAACCCATCTCTCTCAAAGCTGGGGGCTCCTTTTTCTAGATGGGGGGGCTCCAGTGACTAAAATCTGCCCCAAAATCCTTTTGTTCCCCCCCCCCTCCTGTATCTTCATCATACCCCCCCTTCAATAATCCCCCCCTTTCTATTCACCTCTAAAACCAGGAGTCTTGTTCAGTGTGCACTGCAGCCTCGGCTATGCTGTAGCTAGTGAAGCAGCCCGGGGAACTTAGTAGGCATAAAAACCAAAGGGCTGTAGCCTTTTTCCCGGGGCATCACTTTCTACAATAAAAATTAACATTTTCGGAGGCCCTGAAAAATCTGAAAAAAAATCTGGGGGTCCCCCCAGCCTTGCCTTAGATGGGTGTGAAATTTGGGGTCTGTCGCTGCTAACGTCTGGGAGCAAAAAATTAATTTGCGAGGGTACATGTCTGGGGTGCGCCAGTGCAGGCAGCCTCCACTCGCTCGCTTTCTTGTACGGCTGCCAAGGCATTCACTCCAGCCAACGGAGGGAGAAAGAGAGACCGAGGGAGAGAAAAAAAAAAAGAAAAAAAGGGGGAACAGGCTAGACTGCAGAAAAGCAGCACAGAGTGAGGGAAATAAAATAGGGAAAGTGTCGTTGTGTTTTTTTTTTTTGCCACAGCGACAATGACAATGTTTCATAGCGCTTTCACGCTGGCATAGTACGCCTCAAACCACAGTGAATGAACGTCCCAAACCAAACAAAAAATGAGATATGTTAGCCACAGTTAATTTAGTATTTACCTTAAAAGAAAGGGACAAACCGGCAGGTCAAAGAGAGACGCGAAAAAAAATACAAAAAATGTTGAAAATTGCAATCGGGGACTCATCAACTCATAGGTTTACTTGCCACATGTAATTTTTAACATTTAAATCAGGAATTAAATAATTAGGCTAGGTTCATGTGAACAGTGGACGGAAACACAAGCCCACAAAGTGGAGAAAATGTGCTTCTGGATCTACAGATACTTTTACCCAAGGACAGGGGCCTCAACCGTCCTCTCTCTCACACACTCCCCCCTTCTCTCTCTCTCTCGCTTGCTCACACACACACACACACACACACACACACACACACACACACACACACACACACACACACACACACACACACACACACACACACACACACACACACACACACACACACACACACACACACACACACACACACACACACACACACACACACACACACCCCGAAAATAAAGACAAAGGCTTACACTGGAATCATAAATAGAATGTTTAGACTTCACACACTATTCCAGAATTCTGACTGGAAGTAAAGCATCGCTGTTTGTTAGGCAGTTTGACAAGGCCTACTTCTAAATAGGCACAGGATGGTTATTCTGGTTACTGTGAGCAAAAGGCACAAATGTTTTCTTGTCCCTTAAAATCATTATATTGATGATTATAGTAATACAACTACAAGACCAAGCTGATATATAAAAAAAATATAATCACGTAAAAGAAATATCATTGAGAACATAAAACACTCTCCAGAATAAAATACTGCAATCCACTAAGCAAACAGACACATAGGCCTAGCCTACAGCTTTGAATATATGCCTACTACTCAAACACTGAGTTTTGAGAAAACCACTTGAACCAGTAAGTCACTGGGGGAGCCTTATAAACGTAGCCTAGACTTCTAATAGGTTTCAAACACCAATGCAATGCTCTGCTTTACTGATAGATCTCCGAACCTTCAAATAACACCACGTTAGAACAGTGGAGTGTAAGTACAGTATGATGTAAGGTAGGTGTCTGTTTGAGTTTGATATAACCTTCGAAAGAACCTTATCAAGAGGAATTTGAAAGAGCACCTGTTCCCCGTCCTAGCCTTGAAATGCTCCGGTTCATCAGGATAGGATAATCACATCAAACGATTGACCTAACTACATATTTCTGTAGGCTTATCCTAAATGACGCACACGCACACACACACTAACTAACTAAACTGATGTTGATCAGACAGACCTTGCATTATTTGCACAAACAAATATTCAGTAATTCAATGATAGTGATGTTTTCAAAATATCTGTCTAAAAGTATACATCATAAACTATACGTCTTGTGACGTTTTAGCTCCTTACATTCAGTGGACTTTTTTTGCTGATAGCCTGCATGTTAATCTACATTAATTGCATCAAGCTATAAACTGAACTGTGCAGTGGTGCATGTCTTCCTTTACGAAAAGGGATCAAATATACATACAAAACAAGTATATCAATGAGATAATTTGAAGACGTGAGACTAACGTAAAAGAAAAATCACATTTGTAACACATGTACTGTACAGTAGCAAGTACGTGGCATCGATGACGCACTTTTTATGCACACCTAGAACGTTCGATACGATCGTTCACTATAAATTCGAAGTCATATTTCTAAATCTGTTGCAATCGCAAATCAACTATACAAAATACATTGAGGACATGTCACAATTTTCATTTCTGAATCTCTTCCAATAATCAACGATTATTAAATTCTCATTCGTATAACTTATAGCAAGATAATTGTGTCTTATAATGAGGGCTATGAATATTGGTCAATTTTCCAAACGGTTGCAACAACACACGATTTATAACTATTACTTGATGGTTGAACGATGCGGCAATTCCCTAAAAGTAACGAGATAGCCACCAAGTTTGACAACACATCCACAGGGCATTCGGCCAGCACAGGGAATGGTCGTTTCAGAGATGACACTAGTGAACAGCTACCGAGTATCTGTTGCGCATCATAATAATTCAAGTTCATCAAGTTACAATGTATCTTATCTGACTAATTCAAACTCACTTCTGGAGAACTAAGTATCTAGTTGGCTACATTTGTTCAAAGCAACTTCACACATTAGGACAAGCTGATTAGCTATGTTTTTTTTCATACAAAACGATATTTTGTCATCAATGGCTGGGAGGGGTTGGGTTGACAGAAATTGCTGATTCAGATAACGTTAGTTAGTTTCGTTGCATTCAACGATCAACTCATTATCATTGTAACGAATGTGATAAATTGCTTCCAAGATCTTCACAAAGCTAAGATATAAGTTTACATTTCACATGGTTTAAAATTTCTGTAAATATTTAATTCGAACATATTATATTAGCTATGGGGGTGGAGTAGAATCCTTAGGGGGGTTGCATGAACGAATTTTGGGGAGGGGTCCGCAAAGCAAACCTATGGTATTCGGGACTGAAACGGGGGAGTGACAGGCAACAAAGCTAAAATATAGTGGCGATATGAAAACAATTCACTAAACTTTTGACAACTTGTTCTTACTAGATAACCATCTAACGTTACACCTGTAGCTACTTCCGTTGAATGCTTTACACCGAGCCTCAGCCGTGCTTGTAAATGTCAACCCCAAATTAGCTGCAATGATGATAAAGCTTTTAAAGTAGTGTAGGGTTTCAAACGTGGCTTATAAGCAACTTTGTTGCGAGAAAACGTTAGCTAGATATCCCAAACCTGAAGAAGATGTAAACTACGAGGACATATTATGATAGAAATATAACCAGCTACGTTATTTACTGGTTAGCAAACAAACATCAAAGCTGGTTAACTCAAAACTCACAACATCACAAAACACTGACAGCTTCCACAAAAGTCAATGCAGCTAGCTAACTGGCTAGCTAAGTTGCTGGCTAAAAGGCTCAAATGCTTACCTTAGGAAAATAAGATCAGATACCATGAAAAACAACAATTCTTGCAAAAATATGCCCCGTCTGAATGTTATAAAGAAATGAAAAAATCTATTAGATAAATATATTTTTCAACCTAGACTCTCATTCTCTCTCAAGAAGAAGTTTGAATATGGCGCCAATGCTTCGCCTCAGCGGCTCTACTCAGACTGGTGACACGGTGCACACAGAAAAAAAATAACTATAAATTTAGACGGGTGAATTATAATTTTTCACCAATTGTATGTTGTGTGTTTTCGTTAGCCTAATCAATATTGACAGTCACTTTTGCATAATATTGCTTCTGTGATTTTTATTTATTTTTTGTTTAATTATAATAACCGTCAAAGATTGTTCTAGTCGTAGTGCAGCACGGGAAATGATATAATCGGTTGTGTTTTGAATTTCCAGACCGGAAAATCTGCAACGGGGAGGATTTGTCTCCCCCTATAGTTTGACTATTAAATTGCCAAATGTGAAGGTCTGATATGTGTGGCCCTACAGTATAGGTCTTGTTGTAAAAAATAGTAATGTTATTAACGTGTATAAGAAAAACAGAGATAGATGTTGTGTCCTAGATGTTTCAGTCACATGATAGACAATAAATAGTTTCTAATCCAACATGGACACTTGTGTGTGTAGAGAGAGAGAGAGAGAGAGAGAGAGAGAGAGAGAGAGAGAGAGAGAGAGATACAAGGGATTTACTCAAGGTAATATACAGTATAAGATAAAATAGTCATAAAAAAACAAAGCTGGCAATCTGTTAATGTACATTGTACAATCTGTAGCTGTACATGATGACATCTGTTTGCAGTAGACTATTTGTGCCACAAGGTAGGCTAATTTCTGTGAGATTATTTGTGATGGACAAATGGATAGAGATTGGATAAATCTAGACTAGATTTAATAGCCAATATAATAGATAGCCATAGAAACATTCCTGAAAAGCTCTGTGTTTATTACCAAGTTGTTTATGTGTAAGAGTAGACTTTCCATCAATACAGCAGATCTGCCTTGCATAACCCAATATTAAGTTTAATCATTTACCAAAGGCCAAGAACAAAAGGCAACAACCATCTTTGAGGTAGAGAGAGGTCTGCACGGTTCATCAGTCTCACCATCGGAAGGACAAAGTAGGTCCATCCCCACAATTCCTGAGTGCTTGTGACATCACAATGGCCTAGAATGTACGTTCGATCCATTCCATCCTGAGTGGTAAAAGTGGGTTGTTGTGTTGGTGGGAGGGAGGCTTGTTTTTGTGAATGAGTGGATTTCCTGGAGTTGACAGTGTTCTACTCAATTTGATACTGTGTGTGTGCATGTGTGTGTGTGTGTGTGTGTGTGTTTGTGTGTGTTAAACACTCAGCATTACATTAGCTTAGTAGTTGACCTTTGGGTTTTGTTCAGATGGACAGGGCGATTATTAACAATATTGCTAATCCACTTTGTTTACACAGGCATGACTCTCTGATTCTCACACTCACAGCGAATACAGTCTGCATACATAGACACACACACTCCCACACAAATCACAGGACTGTAGGTTTACATTAAACATGTTTAATCCAGTCATATTTCACACATGCTCAACATGGCAGACAAGATAAACAGGAAATATCATACACATTTGTCATCAGGGACTGTTAAACTAGGTTTATACCATGGAGACACATATTATAGATGTGTGTGTGCATGTGTGTGTTGTGTGCATGTCATTCAAACATGTAGTTATGACACATACCAAGTCCGTCTCTGAGTGTTTATTTGTCTGAGGTATAACTTCTGACTCCAACAAAGCTAAAAAAACAAACATTTTAAAAACAACTTATCAAAACATATGTCTAACACCTCATCATCATCATCATCATCATCATCTCTGTTTGTGGTAATATAATCTATTCTAAATGTAATCATCAACATCTAAATACTGTCAACAATAGTTAACTGTTGTATTCATGTGTGCTGTGTAAGTCCAATGATTGTGATGTCTATATGTATGTTTGCCAAGTTTGCCTGTATGGTTGCAGGACAAATATTTCCAGACTGATGATAAAGTATTCTATTCTCTTGTCAGCTTCTTATTCAGAATTGTACATACACATATTTCATTGTATTTCAAGCAACTTTTACAAATGTTTACAAGCAACAAAACCTCATTCTACAATATTTACCACTTTGGGTAAGCCTCTGTGTATATATACAGGTGTTTTGCACTCGTTATCCTTGTTGTGAACTGCCTCCTCTCCCCCCTCCTCCTCGTCCCCTGCCCTTCCCAGCATTCTCAGCGGCCAGAGGAGTCCATGTTGGGTGACGGTGTTGTTGTCGGGCGGCGGGCAACAGGGAGTGCTCTTCTCCTTGGTGAGGAAGTAGAGGAGAGCGTTCAGCCAGGCGTTGAAGGAAGCCAGCGGCCTGGTGATCTTGTAGCACATGGAGACAGTGGTCATGGTCTGGCAGGGCACGCCCTTCGTCACCTTGAGGATGAGGAAGATAGTCCTGGTGACGTGGAATGGGAAGAAGCATAGGGCGAAGAGGAGGGTGATGGTGATGATGGTTTTGATGGACTTCCTGCGTCTGTGGGCATACGGGGAGTGGGCGCCTAGGACGATCGACATCCCCTGCCCTCCTCTTTCTCCCATCCCCCCTCCTCCTCTTCCTCTTTCTCCTTGCCCCCCTCCTCCTCCTCTCCCGGCTCCTCTGACCCCCGCCCCATTCCTTCCCCCTCCTCCTCCCCCCTCTTCCTCCTCTCCTCCTCTCCTCCTCTGGGACTGGGGTTGTGACCTCAGGGTTCTGAAGATGGTGAGAACCACGTGGGAATAGCACCAGGCAATGATGGAGAAGGGCAGGAAGAACCCCAGCAGGTGGAGGATGATGCCGTATGGGACGTAGACCGAGAACTCCTTATCGATGGCATCGTCCCAGCAGTTCTGATAGGCCTCGACCACGCCTGCGTTATACCCCCCGTTCCCGTTCACCGCCACCCCACCCCCACTCTCAACCCCTCTAGTCATGTGGCCTGTCTGGGCGAAGCGGAATATGGGGCAGGTGAGGGCGAACACCACCACCCACACCAGCACACACGTCCATTTCACTGCCCTCTTGGTCTCCAGAGTGATGGTCCTCATAGGGTGGCAGATGCCCAGGTAGCGGTGCACAGAGATACAGGTGAGGAAGAAGATGGAGCAGTAGAGGTTAAAGTAGAAGAGGAAGCGCACCAGACGGCACATGAAGTCCCCGAACACCCAGCGGTCGCGCATCACATAGCTGGCTACCAGGAAGGGCAGGGAGAGGCCATACATGAAGTCTGTGGAGGCCAGGTTGACCATGTAGATAAGGGAGGCGTTCCAGCGTTTGGTGCGTCTAAAGGAACGGTAGAGGACGATGGAGTTGAGGGAGATGCTGAAGATGAAGGTGAAGGAGTAGCAGAGGGGGAGGAAGATGTACTTGTAGGACTCGTCGATGCTGCAGGAGGACAGTGGGATGGCTGTGGAGGAGGACGAGTTGAGGACTCCGATGATGTCATCAGTGGCACCGATGTCGCCGGTGACGATGCTACCTCTGGGGTCAAGTGCGGGGGCATTCATCGTCGTCATGGTTGTGTGTTTGTGTTTCGGTAACAGTTATAGTGGACGTTGTGATTCTCTCTCATCTTCCCATTCCTGTATTCCTTCCAGTTTCTTCTGTTAGCTTTCAAACTATTAATTTCCCTCGTCCACTTCTGCTCCCTGAGAGAAAAAGAGAGAGAGAAAGAGAGAAATGTTAGTATCACCAATTCACTACACAGCATTTCAATCCATGTTCATGCTACGCTGCACTAGCCTTATCATATTGTGAAGCTCCTTTGAACTACTAACCCCTCACCCCCATGTTTTGCATGTAACCCCCCCCCCCCCCATTTCCCCATATTCCTTTCTTACCTCCATTCATTCAACTTACAGCATATAGTAGTTTCCTCCATCAGCTCTCTTCACCTATGTACCTCTCCCCCTGGCCCCCTGAGATACACAAACATACACACACACACACACACACACACACACACAATCCCTGTGCTGTTTGCTCCCCCGTACGACTATAGGCTGCTGATTCAGTCTCTTCTCACTCCATTAACTCAGCAATCAGTAACCACACTTCCCCTCTCTCTCTTTCTCTTTCTCTCCATGCTTCTATCCAGCCATCCCCTCATCTCTTCCTTTATTACCCCTCCAGCTCATATCCATCCATCTCTGTACCGCCACCACCCCTTTGCCCCCCTTTCGCAACCCAACTGACTCACTCATTCAGTTATATGCCCCAGGGGAGGCTGGTGGAGGCAGAAATCTGAGGACGGGCTCATTGTAATGCATGGAATGGATTCCACTCAGACACATTTGTGATCTTTAAAAGCCATTATGAGCATCTAGACCACTAAACTCTAAACAAATGACTTCATATTAGTTCACCATCACCTGCTAACCTCAGACTCATCAGGTCCTCACACCACCTCCTGGTCCAATGCTTTGCATGTGCCCAGTCTTAGCTACCCCTCAACCTCCATTTCAGGCTGAATACATCGGCAGGTGAGAGTGATCAGGACGTGTGTGTGTGCATGTGTGCGTGCATGTTCAGTGAGCGATCAACAGGCCACCATCACTCTACACATCTATAGAAGATTTAAGTAAATAGAGGTCCTGTGTGGTGGTGTAGTTAGTGAAAAGGTCTCAATGCAGAAGACGTGACATCAGATAACCCAATTACGTGATTTCATAGAAACTGGGTACTTCTTCACAAACTCTATGACTCAAGTCCTTCTCAGTCAACATCCAGATTTGATTTGATTTGCTTTTACATTCTCTCTGTATAATGTTCCTAGGTTCTGTGAAATAGACTTTTAATAAAGAATATCTATATATAGAAATTGAGTATCCATTTGAGGTTTTAATAAGACTGAGCAAATTGCATTGACTCACTTTTATATCTGGATTTCTAGGAAATAAGGCACAGATTGAACGTGGCAATAAATGAAACACCACATAAATACCTGCATCTCTGCAATCACCTGTCTGTTGTTGCAGGATGCATGAAAGGACTCACCTGTTCAAATGATGTCGTGACTGCGCTCTACCAAGCTCCCTCTCTCCCACTTCTCCTCGCCAGAGAGACCACCAGCAAAACAGTGGGAAATAAGGACAAATAGTGAAGTGAAGAAGTGATGAAACTCTTGTGGAAAATGTCTCTCTTGGTATGATCTCTTGGTCACACCTGTTGTTGGCTCCTGTATCTAAACTAGCACATCCCTGTCCTGAGCCCTGTGGCTGGCTGACTGTGACTGTGTGACCGGTACCTCCCCCTGGCTGTCCCTGTCCCTCTCCCTCTCCCTCATCCGTTTGTGCTGAGCTGGATGTTTGGCAACGCAAACTCTGACCAGGCTGGAAAGACACACACACACACACACACACACAAACATACCCACACGCATCCACACACGCACACACACTCACTCACTCACTCACACACATACACACA
This sequence comes from Argentina silus, assembly GCF_951799395.1. Classification (NCBI taxonomy): domain Eukaryota; kingdom Metazoa; phylum Chordata; class Actinopteri; order Argentiniformes; family Argentinidae; genus Argentina; species Argentina silus. The sequence goes on from NC_139655.1 coordinate 14,513,546, forward strand.
CACACACACACACTGCAGAACAACAAGGGTACCAATACAAGATACATATGCTAAATAAAAACATAAGTACTAAATATACAGAGCACACATACATACATCCATACATCCATACATACATACATAGGCCACCATACAAAGACTGCTAAATAAATATACCTTAAATACATATGGGCTAAATATAAACAACACATACTGTACATATCTTCACGGGATAAGTTATTATATTGTATTGTATTTGATATACATATGTACAAAAGTAGCACTGACATGTATCAATGATCTGTTTATTCAATGCAAAAGGCATGCAAAAACCAAAAGGTGACGCAAAACAGTGTCATATGATGGTTGGTAATGCATAAACACCCACACTGCTGCACTGCTCCCATAAGAACACTGTTTAATGACAACAAGGCCTCGGACACACAGGTGAGGCTTGGTGAGGGACTTGGTGAGGGACTTGTCAGGCGATGTCTTGTTTCCATTACAACACAATGCTGGTTGAACTTTTCTGTCCCCTTAATCCCTTCATCTTCTGTGATGGACCCAGTACCAGTACCAGGGGAGGCTGGTGGAGGGAGAAATCAGAAGATGGGCTCATTGTAATGCATGAAACGGAATAAGGAATGGTCCTCCGATTTCAACTGCCACCAGCCTCCCCTAACCTGTACAAGCCCCTGGGTGGGTGAGCTGCTCACATTACTGTGTCTGTTTGCAGGGTAGAAATCACACAACTACTCTTGGGGGTTCCCAATGTAGATACAATGCACTTTTGGGGGCCGGGGGATATTTCAGTTATGACGGGGACGTCCTGATTTGTTACTATATGGGGGTGCTGAGCCCTCCAAGCAGTTGTGTCATTGGAATCCTGTCTGTTTGAATAGTAATATCTGCAGCTCTGATTGGCTTACACAATCATAGATTAATTAATAAACATGCAAGAGAGGACAGACAAGAGATATGTCCCAACAAGATTAAAACAATCATAACACAACACAGATGACATTAGAGATAGATTGAAGATCTTCAGGCAGCAACAATAGCAGCTTGTTAATACTCTCTTGTAGGCCTAGCCAGATGCCAGTTCTTTTCCCAAACAAACATTAAAACATGAATACTAACCCTAACCAGACATACACATTTCCCTCATTATAAACACAAAACAACATATAATAAAAACAAAGCGCTGTGCAATTGAATCAAAAAGTCTTCAGGAGTGATGCCCTGTTTTCACAGTGATCTGTCGTTCAAAGCAGCGGTGTCCATAATTGATTGTGACATCACCGGGTTCCGTTCTATGAGATGACCCTCCTGGCGTAGTGATGAAGGCAATGTCAGTCAGAGTGATGTCATATCCTGTACCTCCAACAGCATGGCGTCCTGCTCCGTTCTCAATTGGTCCCGAGTCACGAGTAGACCCACAAGCTCTGTGCTCAAGTCTAGTGGGGGAGGAGTAAAAACCATCCATACAGACACAGACACAGACACACACACAGACAGACAGACAGACAGACAGACAGACAGACAGACAGACAGATAGACAGACACCAACACACAGGTCAGAGGCAGAGTTCCACAGCTCATTTGAATAGAAAGTGCAGTAGACTGCTGAGTTTGATGGTTGTGAATGGCAAAGCAGAATGGTAAATATAAACAAATATATATTATTATATACAGTGCCATGCGTAAGTAATGGGACAGTGAAGCATGTTTTCTTCTTTTGGCTCTACACTCCAAACGTTTGGATTTCAAATTTCAAACAATTGCTATGAAGTTAAAGCAGAGATTCTTAGCTATTATTTGATGGCATTTGTGTACATATTGGTTTCACAATTGAGGAATTATAACACTTTTTATGCTTAGTCCCCCTATTTCAGAGTACCCAAAAGACAGATTTATCAAATGTCCAAATTAATCTTCTCTGGTGATGCTCTGCCAGGCCTGTACTGCAGTCATCTTCAGTTGTTGTTTGTTTTGAGGTCTTTTTGACTTGGCCAGTCAAGACCTTTCCATTTTTAGCCCTGAAAATCTCCCTAGTTGCTATGGCAGTATGTTTTGGGTCATTATTTTACTGTATGATATAGTGCCATCCAATGAATATGGAGGCATTTGCTTGCAGACAATATGTTTCTGTACACTTCAGAATATATTCTACTGCTGCCGTCAGCAGTTACAATCATCAATTAAGATAATAGCTTTGCCATTCACAACCATTAAACTCAGTAATCTACTATTGAAGTGACCTGTGGAACTCTGCCTCTGACCTGTGGGTGTCTGTCTGTCTGTCTGTCTGTCTGTCTGTCTGTCTGTCTGTCTGTCTCTGTCTGTCTGTGTGTCTGTCTGTGTCTCTCCAAGTTATCAAGTTCAAGTGGCAGCTATACATGCCCAAACCTAACACCCCCTGCACCATGTTTCACAGATGAGGTGGTATACTGTAAATCTTGGGCAGACCTTTTTTTCAGACCTCTGCAGGCTTTTTAGGTCCTTTTTTAGCAAACTGTAACCTGACAGGTGTAAACCACTAGTTATCCTTTTTGAGGATAACTAGTGGTTTACAGCTTGCAGTGAATCATCTGTAGTTTGGCTGGTGATGTATTCTGCAGAATACAGAATACATTCACGCCTACCTCCTGGAGAGTGTTCCTGTGGGACAGTTGTTTTGGGGTTTTTCTTAATTATGGTGAGCAATCTTCAGTCATCCACTGTGTAAGTCTTCCTTGGCCTACCAGCCCGTTTGCGATTGCTGAGCTCATCAGTGCTTTTGTTTCTTTTTAATGATGTTCCAAACTGTTGATTTTGGCAAGCCTAAGGTTCTGGCTATGTTTCATAAAAATGCATAGTCTAAACGTTTGGAGTGTAGAGCCAAAAGAAGAAAACATGCTTCCATTACCTACACTGGGCACTGTATATAATAATATATAATAAATATAAACAAATTGATCTGGTTTATCCAACAGTGTAATATATCCATTGAGAGGAGTATGTGTTCATTGACTCTGACCTTGTATGGCCTGGCTGAGGGAGTTTCTATGGCCAGTGAGCTCCTTGAGACTGAAGGCCTGGAGATCACTCCGCTCCAACCTCCTCTTCCTCCCCAGAAGGTCACAACAGGCTGGAGTCTACGACAGGGCAGGAGGGGGGCAAAGTCAGGGAGGGAAGAGGGTCACTTGTCGGATAGGATCAAACCTAGGTGGGTAAACCCTGTGGACCTCCAGGGCAGTACATAGTATTGAACACCACTGTGCCTTAGCAAAAAGCTAGAAAGGTCAAGAATAAACACTTTTTTGCAGTTGCAAGAAAGGACATTCATCTCTTGTTCTCTACCTCCTTCCCTCCCTTTCCTTTTCTCCCTCCCTCTCTCCTTCCATCTCTCTCCCTGTTTCCCTCCATCCAATGGATTCCCCTTCTCTTACCTCCTGTTTCTGGTCAGTCCTCAGCTTTTCTCTGAGCGCGCTCAGTGCGGCCCGGACTTCAAACTTAAAGCCAGCTGGTTTGCTGCTCTTGTCTGCAGTGGTCGGGGCCTGGGGCTGAGGCGCTTGCACAGAACCTTTCTTTCCAGGCGCCATCTTGGAAATCTGGAATGGATGAAACAACTATATAGAGAGAAGGCTTCCTCTTGAAACCAGCTTAGATTCTAAATACAATGTCAAGGAAATCAAAATGAGTGAAACCAGAGTGGTATATTAGAAGAGTGGTACCAATGTGCTTCAAATAGTTCCATATAGCTTCCTGGTTACACTTCCTGATTTACCCAATATAGATTTTTTATTGGACTAACAACCAGTTGCCTGGCAGCATGCTCCATTGGTATCATGTAAAGGAACTATTTGCCACTGGTCAATAGCAAATGGAGCCCTTCATTGGCGCCACTCTTCCACTCTTTCCTCTGAGTAGAACAAGTGTTATTAGAGATGTAGATACTCTGTCCTCTCCCACTACCTAACCTTTCGACTGCAGAAACATTCAAACACGCTGGAGAGCCTCAGGCTCTGACCTTAACCACTGTGTGTGTGTGTGTGTGTGTGTGTATGTGAGAGACAAATAGAGAGAGACAAAGAGAGCAAGAGACAGAGAAAGAGAGAAAGATGGAGAGCATTTGCTGACCTTTTTTCCAGTATTTTGGTCCTTCCCCTCGTCCTCCTCCTCTTCGCTCTCGCTGTTATTGATGAAGCAGAGCTGAAGGTTCATCTGACTCTGCAGACTGATACAGACAAGAGAAATGCAGATCAATGACACAGTCACATATACAACACTGTCAATATAAAATGGCATTGGCACCTGAATGTTTCTGCATTCACAAAAATATAATTGTTGCCTCAGGCAGAAACAGGAAAAGCAAGGCTGCCATACAGTATATGCTGCTGACATCAGGTTAGTGAAATTTGACACAGCATACCGTGAGGTCAGAGCAGTGACACGGCTGTTGTTGCAGTCCTCCTCTCCGTCCTCCATCCAGGTCTCCTTATTCTTCCCTCGTTCCCTCTCCTGCACACAGGCCATTGGCAACCTCCCTCTCTCCAGCACTCTGGAGGACTGGGGAATAAGTCAACACACACACACACACACACACACACACACACACACACACACACACACACACACACACACACACACACACACACACACACACACAGTAAATACACACTCACCGAACACTTTATTAGGAACACTATACTAATACTGAGGTCTACCTTTGCTTTCAAAACAGCGGCATTGATTCCACAAGATTTTGGAAACATTCCTTTGAGATTCTGGTCCATGATGACATGATTGCATCACGCAATTCCTGCAGATTTTTCAGGTGCACTTTCAAGCTGTGAATCTCCCGTTCTACCACATCCCAAAGGTGTTCTATTGGATTCAGATCCGGTGACTGGGAAGGCCACTAAAGAACACTGAACTCATTGTCATGTTCATGAAACTAGTTTGAGATGACTTGCTTTGTGACATGGTGCATTATCATGCTGGAAGTAGCCATTAGAAGATGGGTACATTGTGGCCATGAAGGGATGCACATGGTCAGCAACAATACTCAAATAGGCTGTGGCATTCAAGCGATGATTGATTGGTATTAACGGGCCCAAAGTGTGCCAAGAAAACATTCCCCACACCATTACACCACCTCCACCATGAGAAGGTGTACAGGTGTTCCTAATAAAGTCCTCAGTGAGAGTATAGTCCACTGTACCATTCCAGTTCTACACAGTAAACATGTAGCATACTCTTCTAGTATTTGGCAGTAATACATGAAGTACACTATACCATTCTACTACTACACACTAACTAGTACACAAACATATAGTATACTATTCCAGTACTACACATTAGATACGGCATAAGGACCCACAACACCCTAGTGTAACACAGTATAAACTGCCTTGCCATGTAAGTTGTTTGTTTAACACACAGATGTTATTGTTTATATTTGTATGTGCGTCTCTCTGTCATGGCCTAGGTGGCCTTTGAATTTCCCTACAGGGATGAATAAAGTTATATAGAATCTAAAAGGGACATTATAATGTGTACAAAACCTAATGATTATTGTCATCAATAGCACCCTGAAGATGGCCTGTGAGACGCAATGTGTTGGTGCTTTTTTATACTTTGCTATGCAATATTTAGCTGCTAAAATAAAGGCTTTTTAATTATTCCACAAGAGAGTGCGCCTTGGACTCATTGAAGTTATCCTCTTTTTTCCTCTTTTTACAGCTGCACTGTACACTATACCGTTCTCCGATGAGCACCTCTCTTTGTCTTCATACTTGATGCCAAAGCAGCACTCTCTTTTTGCATTTTGAATGAATGGATTGTGTTGAGATACTGCTTGTAATGCTAGACTACACCTGCATGGACTTCATAAATACTACTACTACTAATAATAACAATACTACTACTAATAATACATCAAATGCATATAGAGCTTTTCTAAGACCAAAAGATGCTCTACAAAAAGAAGTGGTGTTGATGCAGGTGACATGACTGATAATGCATTTCCCACACTTGTACTCAGTTGTTGTTGTTGTGGTGAGAACTGTGTCCCCTGTCGACACCTCTCCCCATCTGTAAGTTACAGCCCCCCTCAACTTTGTCTTCCTGACCTTTGCTAAGCATGTGCATCATTGCCCTAACAGCTTGTTACCTGTCAAATGACATCTACCCCCAGTCACAAGCAGCATTCAACTTTGATCCCTGACCTTTTCCTTCTCATTCCTCTCCTTCTTCTCTTCTTCCTGTTTCTCTAGTTCGGCAATGCGCAGGCTCAGCGCCTCCCAATGCATGATGGGTAGGCCCAGGTCATCCTCTGCGGGCGCGTACCCCTCCTGCCACATCAGTGCTGCTCCCTCTGCATCCTCCTCCTCTTCCTCATCTTCTTCCTCAGCATCATCACTCTCTTTCTCCTCTTCTTCTGCTTCATCACTCTCTTTCTCCTCTCCCCGCTCCCTCTCTCTCTCCTTCTCTCCCTCCATGTCTGGCTTCAAGGGGACAATCTGCCAGGCTGGGTGAGGGTAGGCCCAGGAGAGGAGGGGGGGACGCCTGTGGGTGCCAGAGGAAGATCATAGAGGATTGATTAATATTGGTAATAAGCAGTTATAACAACAAAAATATGTTATAACAACTCTATTACATTCCTTGGACTGTAGGGATGCCGGGGAGAAAATGTTTCTTTCAAGAGAATGACACTGATTTAAATTCAGATACCTTAAGTGACTTGAGGTGTGGGTGGCACATGGAGCATAGGCCTACTGTATGTCAACTGCAAACAGAATATGGAGAGTAGCACACCCATGCTACTACCCAGTGACTTGTGTTTCTACTTGCCCACCTTGTGTCAGAGCAACATTGGCCTATTGTTGAGGGGACAGATAGATTCATGCAGTAAATCTGCAAAATACTGCAGACCAAATTTAATGAGAAATGTGAATGAAAAGAAAGGTTTTCAACCTCTGTATTATGAGTTAAATAAGTGTATTTCCTCTATATCATAATACACTAAACAGATTAGCCTTATTGACACATGAAAATGTCATTTATCGATCGATTGTGTAATCCACTACGTAGAGCACTTACCAATTTCCCCGGGAACAGAAAAAAGAATATCTTGCGCTGTCAATCGGGAAGAGTTGATCGTGTCCACATAACTTTCTCTTCCTCGAGCAACCCTTCCTAGTTTCCTTAATTCTCCTTCCTTCTATCCCTCCTTCTTCCTTTCCACCCTTGTTTTCATTCCCCGTTTCTTTATCCAAACGTTTCGCTTGGAATAGGGAGTTGGCTACAATGTATCCGACGTGTTTACGCGAGGGGGCTATGATATAAATTATTATAGACTACGTTGCAAACTGTGAAATCCCTAACAGTTTAGTAGACTATCATCAAGGAGAAAATCAATTCGTTCTTGAGCCAACAACCGAACAAAAGCTGAAGTCTTCAGGAATTTCACGGCTTTTCGGTAGAGAGAGGAGGGGTGAAGAGAAGACGGTCAAAGAAGTAACGAAAATTGCCAGGTGTCCAATTTCACCGTTTTTAGTGGACCACTGAAATTCAAATGTTAGAAGAGAAATACTTGATTGGATAACTTATGTTTCTGATTGATCGGGAAATTATCGCAAAAGTAGCCTACAGTATAGCCTTTATTAGGCAGTGTTAGTAAACACGTTCTGTAATTCAGTAAAGAGGCTATTGTTTCTTTAGTATTTGGACAAGAAGTCACATGCCAACAAGCGCAAACAGAGACAATCACAGCACGCTTTTGTGCCTTCAAAATGTAATTTTACCCCACTCTGATATATTGAAATTAATGAGTAAATAATTTAGTTAAATAAATAAATACATCTTGGGACACTGAAATAATTCCCCTATATAAGTAAATGGATTCCTCCCACAGTTTGAAAAAAGAGAGTCGTTATTCAAATATAATTATGAAGCAAGTGTGGGCTATAGTTATTTTTGAATTGGTTATGAATCCTGCTAAGACCTTGGGAAGAGTTACATGTCAGTAAGTCATTATTGTGGAGATGATTTACTATGTAGACTCGTGTGTCCCTGTCCCTTATTTATCTGACCCCCTAGGACAGACACCCACACGCACGCACACACACACACACACACACACACACACACACACACACACACACACACACACACACACACACACACCCACACGCACGCACACACACACACACACACACACACACACACACACGCACGCACGCACGCACGCACACACACACACACACACACACACACACATTGTGGCACCCAGTTGAGTCTTACAGTCTGTAAACGGTATTATTAGGCCTTGGCCTTCTAGTTGAAACACCTCAGAAAATGCATCAATCAACAAGTTACAGATTATATCATTGGACTGGTTAGATACAAAATAAAAGGGAGTAATCGACTTCGCTTGCCTTTAGGCCATCAAAGATACATAAAGAATGTCGGTGTAGTCTCACTGCAGAATGATTAACATACAAGTAAACGCAGGGCCATGCTCCATTATTTGTGCTACACTCCACTCTTGTGGCTAAAATAAGACATTACAACCTCACTGCTTGCTGTCGAATGGTGCCTCTAAAGATACAATTACAATTCGTTTTTCAATGATGTCTTTAGGATATTATAACAATATTATAGTATGTGACAATAATTGTATAAAGCACATTCATAGTTATGTAAACAATCCTTCCATTCATTCCCTGCAAAAGGAGGTACTGTGAATTACATGAATCATGCCAGGGAAAATTCATGGAGATAAAATGTGTTGATTTGATGAATGATTAATGAACTTGTCTGCCAGATGTTATTCTGGGATGCAAATGACTAAACTGAACATGTTTTTCTCCAGTGAATGAACACAAACAGACATGGAGAACCAGATACAACCTGAGGCAAAGGGGGGAAACAGATACTGTAAATGTTGAGTGGGATGCTTGGGACGAACCTGTGCCAGGGGGGAAACAGATACTGTAAATGCTAAGTGGGATGCTTGCAAAGGCTGGTCCTCCGATTTCTCCCTGCACCAGCCTCCACTGGATGTTTGGGACAGCCCGACTGATGTCACCCCATTGAAGTTGAGATGTAAAAGGAGGGATGGAGGGATGATATACTCCATGCAGAGAACATACATACACAATGCTACCAGAACACAGACATGTTTGGCACATCCAGGCACTGTTTGGAGCTAATCTAACACTCAGTGGTAGAGTTACTATCATTAGAATTTAGGAATGATATCAACTGTCATATACAATAGTAACACGTAAAGTAGTAGGCCTAGTATTACTGTTATTATGAGATTCCTTATCAGAAGATACTCCCTGGTTAACTACATAATAAATAAACAGAATCATAAGTCAGAACTTATAGTCACTATAATAATAATAATAATAATAATAATAATAATAATAATAATAACAACAACAATAACAATAATAATAATAATAGTATATTATTAGTATAGTATAATACTACTAGCAACACTACTAATAATGCTGGAAGCAGAGTTTATATTGCACAATGCATAAAGTCTGAGGGAAAGGGTTAGATACATTGTAGGTAGGTTACATACAGTATATCAGACGTTTAGAAAGATGGTTAGGTGTATATCTGTCATGATGACATTGTTGATGTTTTAAATTGACACTCATTGATATGACTCAGATGACAGGTAAGCAGCAAGATGTCTTTATTTTGTTGCAATTTGACGAAGCTGGCATTCATGAATACATACGCTACAAAAGCCAATATATTTAAAGTACTAGCGACCGTAACGAATGATGCAGAGCACTGTAGGGTTGAAAAACACAAAGATGAAAATAATATAACAGATAAATCTAATATGGCACTCGATATAATATTGCTTTGTCCAGACATAGCCTCTTGTTATCATCAGGGATAATACTAACCATCTTCTTCATCATCATCATCATCATCATCGTCATCATACAATAAATGTAATTTAATTTAGATATAAAATATATGTAGTTATCGATGTACAATATTATTGCTAACATGTAATCTCAAAGCTATAATAATAATAATAATAATAATAATAATAATAATAATAATAATAATAATAATAATACTGGTAAGAACCATAATAATCAAAATACACATCAGTACAGGATATATTGTTACAGAAAATAACAGTCAAAGTTTGGAGTAGAATACAGAGAAGGTGGGTGAGTGCTCGGGACATGCACAAAGGGATTTCATTGGAGGAGAAGGGTTAAGCAGGCCCTCATATTGGACAAGAGGTGCTTGAGCAGCTGTCACTCATCCATCAAAACACTCACGCAGCCATACACACATGCATTCTTTTCAGTCAAACATAGTATCTAAATAATTACAGATCGTCTTTCACTTTTAAATTATTTTCAGTATAAGTTACTTTTTTTTAATTTATTTTTTTAAAGCTAGACTAATCTACTCCAGTCATAAATAGGAGTGACATGCCTGGTAGATGAACCAATCATAATACTTGCTGGAAGACCCACTGACCAATCACAATAAAGATCCAGATCCCTTCCACAGTGTCAACGCCAGTTAAAAATAAATATTACATCATCACACAAAGACACACAGATGGATGGACACAGTTTATAGATATTATAGATTAACAGACAGACCGACCGACCGACCGACCGACACGCACGCACGCACACACACACACACACACACACACACACACACACACACACACACACACACACACACACACACACACACACACACACACAGACAGATTGACGAAAAGAAGTCCCCACAAAAGCAGCCAAACTCATAATAATGGTAAAAGATCTGTTCTGATGAGAACAGACTCTCCTGCGTCCCTTATACTCTGACAGTGTAATTGGTTTATACCTGATGCATGCAAAATACTGCAAATAATAGACGAATAAAACCGACACATAGCATGTCACATGTATAAATAGCACTAGCATAGACAGGAGTGGATTTAGTAACCCTGTATTATTTTTTCCCCTCCCTCCCTCTCTCTCTCTCCACATCTCCTACCTCTCCATCTACTCCCCTTCCCCCTCCATCTCTCTCACTCCCCACGTCCAATACCATAACCCCCCCCCCCCACCTCCTCACCCTTGCTCTCTCGCTCCCCCTCTCCATCCCTCCATCAGCCAGCCACTGCAGTAACAGGCCTGTCAGTCTCATTGGCAGTGAATGGCTGACACAGCGGCCAGTCACATTACTGGGCACTGAGTGAATTACTCTGCTTCCATTAGTCTAACGAGAATGCCCTTCCTCAGGGGGAGAGGGGGGAGGAGGGGGGAGGGATGGGGTGGGGAGGTGGGGGAGGGATGGGGTGCAGACAATTCGTTGGCACGGAGACAACATCGGTAGTACACACACATCCACACACACACACACACACTCAACCCACAGAAAAATATAATAATGTAATACTTTACTGCTGCACTCCAAAGGCAAGACGAATGACAGAAGGAGTGTCACATTCACAAGTGGCTACATACAGTATATGACTTAGTGATTGAAACAGAGGTACGTGGATATACGCTCACACACACACATACGCACGCACGCTCACATGCGCTCTCTCACACACACACACACACACACACACACACACACACACACACACACACACACACACACACACACACACACACACACACACACACACACATACAGTAGATTGGACTGAAAGACAGATCATGCTGAGAGGACGAATACTCATGCAGAGTTTAGCAATCAAGTAAAATGTGTAACACACACACACACCTAGACAAACACACAAACAAACACACAAAGAAACACACACGGTCTGATTGTTTGCTTCAGTGCAGTTCTTCTAGCCAGCACACAGGGACATCAATGGCTCCAGATTCCAAGTATCTGATCAGTGGTTTGCTTTGGACCCACAGGCAGACAAGACACAGCACAGGAACGACAGAACATCTCACATCACAGCCAGAGAGAAGGAGAGAAAGAGGGGGACGGAGGAGGGAAAGAATGGTGGATACGAGAGACGGAAGGATGGACAAACGGCTAGTGTACCGATATAAAGACAGTAGTTGAATAGTGGTCATAGCAGATTACAAGATTATCAACTGGAAAAAAAAGAAAAGATTAGGTAAAAAAAAAGAAGTAGAGTGATGTGGGATCCCGAGGATCAGAGTGAATGAGGGTTTCTCAGCCTCAGTCACACACACACACACACGCACGCACGCACGCACAGTCTCAGTCTTCTGAGGTAATGACACACCTTTGACTATTTCTTCCGACGTGTATGACCATCTCCCTCCATAGTCCCTCCAGACCCCTCTACCCCTCTACACTCTAAACAGTAGTAGTTTACCCCCTTGTAGAGAAAAGCCCAAACGGAGGTCTTTTGAGACCCAGAGGTCAATGGAACACAGATCTTGAATCCAGACCAGAGAACAAACACACAGGAAATATGATTATACAGTACATGTGACTGTGTGGAGAACAAGGAAGTCCACTGGCTAACCTCATCTAAATGAGTTAAGTTGCACATTTTTATGAAGGTTGTGCTGAAGTCTATGGAAGGATGTGGTCTGGTCATCTCTCTTCTCTCTCTCTTTCAGCCCCTTTCTCTCCCTCTCCCTCTCTCTCTCTTGGGGGGACTCAGAGGTCAGTGCAGCGCTCCTGCTTGCTGTAGTGGTCGAATTGGCTCTTCCAGTGCATCATGTAGGAACTCCAACGATGGAACTCTACCTTCCACTGCCTCTCGGCCTCGTCAATGTTATCTGAGTGAGAGAGATAGAAGGACATAGGGAGGGAGGGAGGGTGGGAGTTAGAGATGGGGAGGGAGAGAGGGAGGAGGGCGGGGGAGGGAGGGAGAGAGAAATACAGGGAAGGAGAAAGAGAGAGGGGAGAGAGAAAAGGGAGAGAGGAGAGAGAGGTGAGCAGGGGATTGGGAGAGAAAAAAAAACAGTCACCATCATCACCCAGACATTCCTGTAAATCCCACCCTATCAGAGTGAGAGAGGAAGCAGGGGGTCAGGGGAGACCTAGTGAGTGACGCAACTGTTTATCTGTACAGTACATCACTAAGGGTCAGAGGTCACAGTGGCAGCATTATGTTTCACACAGGCCCCCGCAGGCTCCTGCTGTTGGAAACAGCTCCAATGAGAAGTTAGCATTGACATGGATGTTTGGGTTTGCAGTACACAAAGCACTACACTAGGTTGGAGGCATTTCCCTTCACAAGTCAAGTGGCTATGTGTTCAGACTCTCACAGACCCTCCTGGGGGAAAACTGGTTTAGGAGGAGGGGAGGGGGGGCGGAGGGGGTAGGATAGAAGGTTATAAACACACAGAGATTAAAGGAGAGGAGGATGAAGGCAAGAGGGAGATTTAGAGGCTCCCAATTTAGCAGCCAAGGTAATTTGGATACAAAAAAGTACAACCACTTTAAACTAGTTATGTTTGAGTTTGAGATACTATGTCATAAAAGAAGAAGAAAAAGAGCGCAGATTGAAAAGTAAATGGATGTTGAACTCAAAAATAGACAAACAGGCTATGTTAAGAGGGAAAGGAAGAAAAGCTGGCCTAGAATGGGCTAAATAAGGGTAGGAGACAGCCATGATCTCATAGAGGAGAAATAGAACGTACAGCGGGCATGGAAGGCCATGGGCTTTCGTTGTCCTCAGCCTGCTCACCTTTCTACCTCCCAGGAATGCACTGGTGGCTTCTGGAACAATCCCCCCATTCCATGACATTGTTGTTCTATCCTTCTTCATTGAAACTTAGTGGGTGAGATTAGTGGAAGTGTGGACTGGAGTACAGTGTGTGCTGCTTGCATTACTGACCATGCACAACTTTCCATTGCAAACCAAACAGTCCCCACCATCTCACTCTCCCCTCTCTCTCCCCCCTCCTCCCTCTCTCTCCCCCCTCCTCCCTCTCTCTCCCCCTGTCTCAGTCTTTTTATAGTACAGTCAGTAGAACCACTTTTCCCTCTAAAAGACAGTACGCTGCAAGCGACTCCCTCACATTTTCCAGCTATGAAAACTAAGGATAAAGCTCATTATTTGACTAAATACATGTAGTCAGATAAGAGGTTTGACTATGATAACCTTATTTGGTTACAAGCCCTGAGCTGTGTTGATTTGATTCTGTCAGGACTAGTGTTACTATAGGATGGGCTCATTGTAATGCATGGAATGGAATAAGAAATTGTAGATGGATTTGAAGACAGGCTGATTATTAAACTGGTCTGAAAATATGATGAGTGTGGGAAATAAACTTGGCTAAATTCATGACCACTACATTCTATTTGCATGACTTTACATGTGAATCACTATCTGTGTTTATGAGCCAAAGGTATTGCTTTGATCAACTGTTATCACTTTACAACTCTTTTGATTAATTGTGTCACAGGATAGTGGGCACAACAGGACAACGTCATGCTGGAGATTGAATCATCATGACCTTTTCACACCTTCTCTCCTCTAGGTGTTCCAATTATGACATTTGAATGTTTCATAGATGGAGATTTATTAGTCATATTTGAGATTTAAAGTCATATTTGAGATTTATTAGTCATATTTGAGATTTAAAGTCATATTTGATCTCATTTTAACATGTGACTGTTGGATAGATGATTCACTTACTTAAACAAATGTATTTGTTGTAAGTCGCTTTGGATAAAGGCGTCTGCTAAATGCCATAAATGTAAATGTGAATACTTACAGTTTCTGCAAATAGAATCTTATAATCTAATTAGGTGGGACATTTCCGACGTACATATAGCATGACAGGAAATTACTCTTACTTAAACTAGTTATTTGCATACTGATTCCCGACTAAAGTAAGCATTGAAAGAGTCTAGTGAGGTGCTCGTTAAGCCCATAACGTTTTAAAGGGCGACTATGAACCTCGGGCTCATTATATTCGGCTAGTTATGCAAGTAGAGAGCCAATCCTATCATATTTAATAATTGGAGTCAGATTAACATTGTTTACTAACTATCTCACGGTCCCCGATTGATCTAAGATCCAGCCTCACTTCAGAATGGTATCAAACATGGAATGGACTGAGGAATGGTATCAAACATGGAATGGACTGAGGAATGGTATCAAATTTGATACCATTCCTTATTCCATACCATGCATTACAATGAGCCCTCCGATTTCCAGCCTCCCCTGCTGAATATCCTACAGAAGAGTGCAGTGGTTCCAAAACCTTCTAACATTGTGACCCACCCAAAGGCTTTCAAATGTCCTCATGACCCACCTGATACACCATGTCATGTTCTGGCCTGTGACCCCAGAGCAGACCTGGGTTCCAATAGTATTGGAAATCATTTCAAATACTTAGCTGTGCTTGATTGAGTTTGCCTGATGCAATGGAACCGATGGAATAGTCTCAAAAGTACAAACCCATCTGGCATTCAAGCAAATGCTAAAGTATTTTAAGTGATTTCAAATACTATTTCCATTGTCATATACAGTACATCTCTCTACAGCCACAACCCAAGAGGAAGTATCCTTGACCAACCCTTATACAGCCAGCATCAAGTATAGTCAACTTGTCTTGTGCACTTCCCCACATGGATTTAAAAGCATAGGACTGGTCTAGGACATGGGCTTTTATACCTATCCATTCCCGTCAAAATCCCTTGTGGGAAATGAATTGTACAAGTGCACACTTCAGGAGAAGGGTGGAGAGATGGGACAAAGTCATAGAAGACAGGGGTGGAACCTCAGACATCATAATAGAATCTTAATCAAATAACAGTGTTCTAATTCTAAGTGGGTAGAACCTCCCAGTCGTACCAGTGATGTTGAGTAGGCGGGGCAGGAAGCGGTTCCAGAAGGCACACAGCTTGTTCCGCAGGCCCTTGTGGATCCTTATGGGTTCCGTGTTCAGACCCACATGCTTCTGCTCGCTGTTGGTGAACATGGGCCACTTCCTCCTGCTCTCCACCGTCACATCAGAGTTGGGGTTACTGGAGAGAGAGATGGAGAGAAAGAGAGGGAAAGAGAGA
The DNA here is from genome assembly GCF_951799395.1 of Argentina silus. Taxonomy (NCBI): domain Eukaryota; kingdom Metazoa; phylum Chordata; class Actinopteri; order Argentiniformes; family Argentinidae; genus Argentina; species Argentina silus. The sequence continues at coordinate 14,529,530 of NC_139655.1, forward strand.
GAGAGAGAGATGGAGGGAGAGAGAGAGAGAGAGTGAAAGCAGGTTTGGTAGAGAGGGATAGAGAAAGGGAGAAAGGTGAGGGTGAGAGGGAGTGAAGGTTGGGTAGCGAGGGATGGGGATAAAAGGGGTAGGGAGAGATGGAGAGAGAAAGAAGGGTGGGAAGGGATGAAGTGGGGGAGATAGGGAAAGGGAGAGAGGGAGAGGGGAGAGGAAGTGAAGGTTGGGGAGAGAGGGATGTGGATAAAAGTGGTAGGGAGAGACAGAGAGAGAGAATTAGGTTTGATTAGGCATTGTATGCTTACTTTTTATTTTATTTTATTTTGTGCCTCCTACCCCATCTCCCCATCTCCCACCATTCCCCCTGCCTGTCTGCCTGCTTGTCGCCTGTCTGCCTGCTTCTCTGCCTGCCTGCTTGTCTGCCTGCCTGCCTACCTGTCTGGCTGCCTGTCTGTCTTACCCGGTGCGGGCGAAGTTGGCCCAGTATTTCATCATCCGTCTGCTGAGCTTCTCCTCCTCTGCTGTGTAGTTGAGCCTCTTCTCCAGCGGGAGGCCGAACACAAACTCTATCTCGTAACCGTGGATCACCCCCATCCACTCTGGCCAGGCCAGGTTAGATGCCCGGTGATCGAACAGGTACAAGTACACTCCCCCTGACGGAGAGAGGAGAGGGGAGGGCATGACAGGATAGCATGGGATAGGTTATGATAGAACAGAATAGATGGAACAGAATAGAATATAGTAGAATGACCCAACCCCTCAGCTGTAACTTCATGATAAAGCACAGACTCAAGTGTCTTATTGCCTTATATTATATATAACCGTTATATATAACGGTTACAAAACAAAAGACAGAATTGTAACAAGAAAACAATGCCTTAAATATTTATTTTGTGATAAATTGTGGTGGTTTCTGCCCTGCACTCAGAAATATAGTTTTCAAGGTAACGTGTCAAGGTAACGTGACAAACAAATCTTCGTAATTCGAGTGTTTGCCGCAGGGATATTACCTCAAAATATGGTAAACAGGTCAAACGTGTCATAGCTGTTACTTTATCAGGGAATAAAGCACAGATTTGAACACCTCTCGGCCAATCACAATGCTTGTTCTGATCAAACTGTTGTATAATAGAACAGTATAGAGCAGAACAGAACAGAAAAAGATTTCATAGAATAGGACAAACAACATTTAAAAACAAAAAAACCATCAGGAGCCATTGGCTAGACTAGAGCATTTCACCTCCTCAACCCTTGATAATGACCATTCATGGGCTACCGTAGTACCTCTGTATATGTGACACGATGATCAGAACAGGGGAGGCTGGTGGAGGACAGCCTCATTGTACTGCATGGAATGGTATGAGGAATGGTATCAATTACAATGATCCCGTCCTCTGTTTTCTGCCTCCACCAGCCTCCTGTGGATTAGAAGTGCATTCCAATGACCCTATCAATCTACTGGTTGCATCACCATACATACTGTAGCCCTACAGCCAGAATTCACTCTCCTTTTCCTGTCTGTTATACCTTCTCTGACCATGATAGAAATGACCCAAACACAGCGTTTCCTAATCAAAACCCCATTTCAGCCACTAATCCTAACCTTCTCCCTTATCCAAATCTAACTGTTAATTTAAAGGCACAATCTGGGATTGGTACATCAATGTTTTGACTTTTAAATTAATGCTATATAGACATTGATTGAAGAATATAACTTTATAATATAACTATAACTAAATGCCTCATGAGCTTAGTTCAATTGTCCTACCCATCAGAACCCAAAATATAAGCCTGTTTTACTCCATTGTTTGTAAATAAACACTGTATAGCTTCAAAATATGGTTACAACTATAATTTTATGTCATGGATGGTCAGTCCGTGCATCCATAGCTCCGTCTATGAATTTGAGAGTGGTACAATTTCTCCAGCCTCATAATTTAGCTGTTTACCAAAAAAAGTGTCTGGGTGACCACTTTGTTGTCATTTGAATACCAGATTGCCCTTTTAACAAACAGCTGTTGCACTAGTTAAACAATTAAAAATATATAACTTATGTCTATTCTAGAATTACTTTTAAAAACAATATTGCCACTTCTAGCATGACAATATCATCACTGTTGTCCATTCGAGCATGGTCTTTTTACAACAATATCATCACTATAGTACCTTCCAGCATGGTGATCTAGCATGCGCCAGTCTTACCTTGTGAGTTGCCTCCACTGCTCATGGTTCCAGGGTTGCTGTTTCCAGAGCCCATGTTGGCCCTGAGGGTGCTGTACTGGGCGTACGACCTGGCGAAGTGCTGGAGGGGGCATATGACGTTATGATCCCCTACGATGTCGTCCATGTAGTTGCGGTTCTTCAGCCCATTGTTCTCGTCCATCCAGTCTGTATACTGCAGCACTACGGCCTCCAGCCCTATGTCGTTGGCGTGCGGAACGCTCAGCTTCACACCCTCCAGGAAGTCCTCACGGGAGATTAGGCTCTCGTTGTCCTTGCTGAACCCCGGGGCGCCGTAGAGGAGGAAGTAGGACCCCTCGTTCTGATTGACACCCAGCAGGATTTGGGTGTCCTTAAAGTTTCCTGAGCTGAGCATAGCCTCGGGGGAGTCTGGGAGGAACACGCCGTCGATGACGGGCACAAAGGAGAAGCGGAACAGGCCGGACCACGGCAGGACCTGCCACTCCTGGTCGATCAGCTCCTGGGGGGATTTGTTGCGAAGGCAGTCCACCAGCTCTGTATCATTGCCCCCCCCATCGCAGCTCACCAGCTTCCCCAGGAGGGTGGCTCTACGCCGGGCCTCGGCCGGGCTCACCGTGGCCCATGGGCAGTTGGGCACCCCGCTCTGGAGGATGGCTCGGGAGAACATGGGACGGCTGTCCGGAGAGAGGAGGTGCATCCCCACCGAGGCCCCACCCGCGCTCTCCCCGAAGATGGTGACCTGTTTGGGGTTCCCCCCGAATAAGTGGATGTTGTCCTGGACCCACTGCAGGGCCATCCTCTGGTCCAGGAGTCCCACGTTACCTGGGGCCTCGGAGGAGCCGTGCAGGGCCAGGAACCCGAAGGCCCCGATGCGGTAGTTCATGGACACCACCACCACCGTCTCGGTGTGGGCCAGGTAGCGTCCGTCATACACGTCCAGGGAGGAGGAGCCGCTGTAGAAGCCTCCTCCGTAGATCCACACCATGACCGTCAGGTTGTGGGGCCTGGGGGAGGAGGGCACCCACACATTGAGGTACAGGCAGTCCTCACTCATCTCTCTGTTGGGGTTCCACATTTCGCTGCCGGAGAAGCCTGGAAAGGACGTGTCCACGAACTGGAAGCAGGCATTAGGGTAGGATTTGGCTTCGTATAATCCCTGCCACGGCTTCTTGGGCTCCGCCTTGCGGAAGCGCTTTTTGCCAAGCGGGGGCTCAGCAAATGGGATGCCCAAGAAGGCGGTGACAGCGCTGCGGTCAGACACAGGCAGGCGGATGCCTTGGAGGAGGCCAGAACGCGTGTTCACGGTGAGGTCGGGTTCTGCCTGGGAGGCGGACGGGGAGGCGAGGAGAGAAAGGAGGAGGAAGGGGAGGAGGAAGACTGTGGAGGTCTTCATGATTGTTGTTGTTGTTGTTGTTTATGTTTCTTCTTCTTGGTTCCAATATCAGGTTTGTTAGTCTCTGGTCTGGTTCCCCTCAGATCTGCAGACGAGAAAGAGAGAGGGAACGTGATTAGAGAGGAAGAGTGACAGAGAACAGATGACACAAAATAGAGAACCAGAGAGAGAGAGGGAGGGGGAAGTAAGAGAGCATAAAACATTGAGAGAGAGGGGGAGGTAGAGATGGCAATAGAGAGAGACAGAGAGAGGGGGTAGAGAGCAAAAAACAGAGAGAGAGAGAGAGGGAGAGAGAGAGAGAGAGCGGGGGGGGGGTGGATATAAATAAGAGCAGATCTATATGGAGGAAGAAAGGGACAGCATGATAGAGAGAGAGGAAAAAGCAACACAAGGGCTTGATGGGGATTGGTTAAGTGTGAGGTTGATTTCAGAGTAAGAGGATGAGACAAGGGAAAGGAAATATCGGCAATATTAAATATTCATCTCTACAACAAGCCTACTACTACTGTTAGAACACTCCTAAAACACATTCAGACACAATCATTCATATACACACACATTCACAGACACACACACACACACACACACACACACACACACACACACACCTGTGAGGTTGTAGGTTGTTGTTTATGTTTTGCGATGTGTGGTTGCCATAGTAACATGATTAGTTTTAGAGGCACGGTCAGGGATAGGGTGGATTACTTCCACTGCAGCTGTGTGTGTGTGTGTGTGTGTGTGTGTGTGTGTGTGTGTGTGTATCTGTGTGTTTGTGTGAGTTTGTGAGTACTATTTGTGTGTATCTATTTTAGAAGTGTCACCTCTCTCTCTCTCTCTCTCTCTCTCTCTCTCTGAGTCCTTCATCTACCTCTTCCTCTCCTCATGTTCCTGTTTTGTGAGCTAATAAGAAACGTTTTCTCCCCCTTTTTCGTTTTTGTTTTAACCACGGATCAGCCTTTCATTATCTTGTCTTTCTTAGCTAAGATAATGTCCAAATCAGAACGCACATGTTCAATCTTGAGGAAAACTCAACCAACTTTAACTACATGCAAACTAAACTATTAAAAGGCTAAATGTAAACATTATCTTTGACCCAAACAATCCTTCCACCCACAACCATCAGAATGTGTTGATGTTTCAGTGCAGCCGTAGCCAACAGTACTGGCCTGGAGACCTGCTATGCCTGTGTGTGTGCTCACCATACACTGACCACATGCAAATAACTGCAGTTCACTGTATACAAGAAGTGTAAAGACAGGCAACTTTCAATTAATTAATTAATTAATCAATTTGAACTTGCTACTTTCTCCTTAAAGCTGAATTTTACCCTGTAATCCAGTGGATTTGTTGTTTTCATTAGTCAATAGTAGACACATTCACAAAAAATAGCATTTTAAAACAATCTGAGTCAAGATATCTCACTTTGAATGCCCTCATCAGTCCTGATATTCCAAATTGCCCATTTGAGTCAATTCCTACAACTCCCAAGATTCCTCTCTACCTCCCACATGAGGTCCTTCTGTTAAACAGTGCTAGAGCTAGCGCCTGCTGCTCTCTGGGAATAACTGGCATCGTAGAGCAGGGTCAGAGTGCAAAAACTATCATCTGACGTCTTTTAACGCGGTATGAGACTTTTTTAGGAAATAAACATAGACCTCGCGTTTCGATAGCTATGATACAGCTGCACGCAACATGATGATAGTTCAAGATGGTATGCTTAATGAATTGACCAGAAATACACATGAAAATGGATTTGGTTTAAACTTCCCCTTTAAGTACTGTAGGTCCTACTGTAGGAGCCAGATGATGACCTAAGTGAGGAGAGACATGAAGGCAGGAAGGGGGGAAACCTAAGGAGTAGAGGATGCAGGGTGTGAGTCTGTGTGTCTCAATTGAGTTATTAATATCAGTAAGGACAGCTGCGGGGCGGAAATGGGGGTAAGGGGGGACGGTGTGTGCGATGGGTTAGGGTGATGGGTGCTGGGGGGAGGGGGGTGAGGAGGGGTGCCCGTTCTCAAATTAGATTCCGGAATCTGTGTATGAAGTTCACAGGAGGATCTGTTTCGGTGTGGGGGGTTTCACGGTGTGTGTGTGTGTGTGTGTGTGTGTGTGTGTGTGTGTGTGTGTGTGTGTGTGAACAGCATCATGTATACAGTACATTATAGGAGCTCTGTGGCTATATTATACACAGTATGCTTTTAGTATTGAAACACACATGTACAAGTGTATACTTCATTATATACAAATTACATAAAGGACGTTAGATCTCTGAACACAGACTTTGGAAAGAGGGGCATGTACAGAGATTCTGTCTGTCTGCCCCCCCCCTTCTCTCCCTTTCCCTCTCTCTCTTTCCCTACCTCTCTCTCTCCCTACCTCTATCTCTATCTCAATCACCCTCTCCCTCTCTCTCTATCCTTAACTATCCCTGAGTCTCGGCGTGACCTCTGGAATTGTTGCCATGGAAACATGGGTCCACACCGCCTACTGCATCCTCTCTGCCCTCTCTATGTCCATCTCTGATGCCTACCCCTCTCCTTTCTCTCTCTTCCTGCCCTTCTCTTATCTATCTGCCCTCTCCATGTCCATCTGTGAAGCCTACCCCTCTCCTTTCTCTGTCTTCCTGCCCTTCTCTTCTCTATCTGCCCTCTCCATGTCCATCTGTGAAGCCTACCCCTCTCCTTTCTCTGTCTTCCTGCCCTTCTCTTCTCTATCTGCCCTCTCCATGTCCATCTGTGAAGCCTACCCCTCTCCTTTCTCTGTCTTCCTGCCCTTCTCTTCTCTATCTGCCCTCTCCATGTCCATCTGTGAAGCCTACTCACTCCCACTATCGCTATCCCCATCTCTTTCTCTTCCTCACTCTATCCATCTTTCTTTCTGTCTTTAATGGCTCCTTATTCTTTTTATATGTACCCTATTCACTCCATTTCCCTCCAATATACTGTATGTTTCCTCAAAGCAGGTATGTCCTCTATATCTTCCAAGGTGCAATCTTATCTCAACTACTACAAGTACATAGGCATAGTCACATATCCCCCTGGGGGAGCTGAACATTCCCCCCCCCCCCCCCCCTCCCCAAACACAGGGCATGAGAGGTCAAGAGCCACTAGCAGCATTGACAGTGACATCACCTCCCTGCTGCCATGGTAGTCACATTAGAATAACCTACTGAGAGAGAGAAAGCAAGAAAGACTGTGCAGTTCCAATATCCACAATAGCATTAGAATGCATGGCCAGTACAATAACCATAATAATGATAATGATAATAATAATAACAATAAAACAATAACAACACTAATTATGATAATAACTTATTATAATTATATTATATAGATTATTATTACATTATTATAATAATAGCATTTCTTTAGAATGCATGGCCAGTAAATGTCTTCATTTTAAGTGGGATGTTAGTAAGGATATTGGAACAGCCTATGTCTAATATGGATGCCTGCTACAATATCAGCTCCGTTGCTTAGAGAGAGCCGACACTCAGGTTACTGCTATCACACTGGAATCACGGCGCGTTACTGCTGAGAGAGAGAGAGAGAGAGAGAGAGAGAGAGAGAGAGAGAGAGAGAATATAGTTATTTTGTAGATGTAGGCCACATTTTCAGCTCAGCCTATAATAGCCTTGGAGACAGCCTTGATGCTCTTTAAGCTTGGAGTGCAGAGGTGGACTCTAATTGTGATCTAAATTGGGGAGGGGAAGGGCGACTTTTGGACAACATCACAGCAAAAACACCAGCGCACATCTCTGTGCGTAGCGCGCACCCCGATCTGTCACTCCGGGTGACGTGACAGACCGGGCCGTACATCTCGAGACACTGACAGTTTGACGAGCGGCACGGGAATCGCTGGAATTTTCCGTTTCGCGCTTCGCCCGTCTAATGTTTCATCCACCAGACTCGAGCGTGCACACACAGCTACACACGCCGGGTATGTGGGCAGAGCACAATGCAGGAGGCCTGTAGTGTAGTAGCATAGTATAACTGTACTATCCGACCAAAAGACAAGCATGGATTAGTCGCTGGATGTCGTTAGAATAGAAAATAATAGAATAGAATAGAAAAGCATATTGTGATACTACAACTAATATACCACTCGGGAATAGCCTACTACACCCGCGTGCTACCAAGAGGAAAACATTAACTCTCCTCTCGAGGGAATACAGTGGTCGCAGTAAATTACGGAGCTTATCTCGATTCTATCAACATGCAGGACAGTTGAAGTTAGATTCGGTTCTGCGGGGTAGCCTATAGGGACTGGGAAGATGATGAAAACACGAGGGCAGTCTAGTGTAAATAAACAGAGGATCTTAGCCTGACCAAAACAAACATATTAGGCTAAACGTTTTTGGTACCAGACAAGTCAAAATGGGCTACTACAGCCTAATTTCAACATAATCTAAATGATCGAAATCAAGTCAGTTGAAGTTAATTTCAATCTTGCTAAAGAACACTGACACACTTACCAAGGTTATGGCATTTCCACTGTATGTGCACTGCGTGAGCGGAGCGATATATACCTTTGTTCTGGTGTGCATTTGTAAAATCGATTTTATGAGCAATAACTGGTCAATTGTGTCAAATGCGCGGGCAACGGGAAGAGGAGAGGATAGAGGGCAGGTGGTCGAGGTAAACAAGACCTAAAATGTAATGGAAAGCCTTTACGCGTGCGTGAGTGTGTGAGTGTAGGCTATGTCAGTGTGTGTGTGTGTGTGTGTGTGTGTGTGTGTGTGTGTGTGTGAGAGAGAGTGCAGGCTGTGTGTGTGTGTGTGTGTGTGTTTGTGTGTGTAGAGGCGGTCCGATGCCCCCCACTACCTTGCGCGCCATTCGCCGCCCACCCACCTGTCCATCCCACTTTTAATCAAATCACAAGGCGCACACATATCTATCTATCTATCTATCTATCTATCTATCTATCTATCTATCTATCTATCTATCTATCTATCTATCTATCTATCTTTGCATCTATCTATGGAGTACGGTAAAAGTAGCCTTAATAATCTATCTGAAATGGGCGTGTTACAGGCCTACATATATCACCTTATTTTGACATCGCCATCGTCATTATGCAACATAAGGAGCATCGGCTCGGAAACCGGTTGGGCAAGCTGAGCATCTTCGACAGGCTAAACAGACTTTCGTGACATAATACAAGGAAAGCTCCCCAATCTCTGGGTTTATTTGTCATATAAGATCACAAGCCAATGTGTATGGATTTAGCTAAGTGATAACGTCAATACAGCTACGGAATAACATGATTATAACAAGCATAATTGGTTAAAAGCAACATAATGATAATATTACTACTACTACTACTACTACGACTACTACTACTACTAATAATAATAATAATATTATTATTATTATAGTCCTAATTAAGGTTGAAGCATGAAGATCCAAGTGTGCGAATAGCCTAACTGCACACTATATTCTCTCATCTGAATTGGACTACTACAAATTATAGTCCACATTCGCACCACAACAACTGTATTGGTTGCGTTCGTTTGCAGAGTTCATTTTTGTAGCCTACATTATGCGATGACCATGCTAAACATTCAGACTATGTAATCTGTTAAAAAGGCGCAGACATAAGCCCTCTGCGCCCCAAAACAGATGTGCGGGAAGAGGAACAGCAACAAACACACGAACACACATGCGTCTCGCCATGAATGCGCGTCACAAACGCACAGTAGCACACACTCACGCACTGGTCCACTGCCCCCCTCTCTCTCGTATCCAATTGCATGATCATGTTGCTTGATAGCTATACGATTCGAATGTTCAATTTCAACGACGGCGAGAGATCGACTCATTTCGAGCAAATTTCTATAAAAGGACACAGAAGCCAGCAGCGGAGCTGGCTGTGCGTTTTACCTTACCTGGCAAGCTTACTCCGGAGTGGACCAAGCGACTCAGCCTCACCGATTTCCCCCAAGGCTGCTTCCCTCCTCTCACTGTCCTTGGACGACGTTAAACCCGAAGTCCGGCACAGTTTAGGGTGTGAGGGAGGGTTCTCTGGTGAGGGACAGAGAAGACGGAATGAATTACGGTCCTCACTGTCAGATCTGAATGTTTTAGTGATATTCTGCCTCCCGGTATTGAGTGGACTGGAGACGGCTTCACTCTGAGAGCCGTACTATGCCGCTGTGACGATAGGGGGAGACTGCCCCTATAAAAACACCTCACAGAATGTGAAAAAAGGAAAACCACTCACCGGCCTCTCGCGAGAGAAGAAAAAAACACTACCACCCTCTCTTGTTGTAAAACAAACGGATTTCCAAATGTTTGTAGAAGTTCGTCAACTGACTCTTGTTAAGATATTCTTTCAGCTGTAAACAGCCTATATTCTGATTGTTTTATATGGACAATGAATACAGATTAGTAGCCTATAGGAAATCTAGTCAAGTCATGTCCTTCATTTTACTTAATTTAACATCTCTATGGACGTTGGACTTCATCCAATCTTGATTTATACAGATCTTGAGTGAGCCACCCTATCTCCACCTCTCAGTTCCCACACTCACTTGTGCTCTCTCGCTCTTCTCTCTCTCGCTCTTCTCTCTCTCTCTCTCTCTTCTCTCACTCTCTCTCTCTCTCTATCTCCATCTGTCTCGTTGTGCACACAATGTATTCCAGTCAATCTTGAAAAATGTTGAGACAAAAGGGGAGAGGGAGGGGCACATGGTTGAGAAAAGTAAGTGTGTGTGTGTGTGTGTGTGTGTGTGTGTGTGTGTGTGTGTGTGTGTGTGTGTGTGTGTGTGTTTGTGTGTGTGTTGGGCTGGTCGATACTGCTGAGTTGATGGGGAGCGGGTGGGATCTGTAGGAGAGAGGCGAGGGGTGGGGGGTAGTAGAGATGTATTTGGTAATTAAGGAGAGTGCCTGGATTCGCCAGCCTACACTATTCTAAGGCCACGGTTAAACACATTGCTGACATCATTGTCCTTGAAACACACACACACACACACACACACACACACACACACACACATACACACACACACACACAAACGCACAGACATACATACACACAAACGCACGCACGCACACACGCACGCACGCACGCACGCACGCACGCACGCACGCACACCACTGTGACACAGAGTGATAAAACACTGGGCCACATACTATCAACAGGACAAGAGAAGGAAAAAACTAGAACTAAAACTAGTTTCTGATTTCAATTCAATGTTCCTTTAGCTAAAAGGAGCACATTATGTATCTACACTCACTGAACATTTTATTAGGAACACCTGTACACATTCTCATGGTGAAAGTGGTGTAATGGTGTGGGGAATGTTTTCTTGGCACACTTTGGGCCCGTTAATACCAATCAATCATCTCTTGAATGCCACAGCCTATTTGAGTATTGTTGCTGACCATGTGCATCCCTTCATGGCCACAATTTACCCATCTTCTAATGGCTACTTCCGTCATGATAATGCACCATGTCACAAAGGAAAAGTCCTTTCAAACTGGTTTGCCAGTGTTCTTCAGTGGCCTTCCCAGTCACCGGATCTGAATCCAATAACACCTTTGGGATGTGGTAGAACGGGAGATTCACAGCTTGAAAGTGCACCTGAAAAATCTGCAGGAATTGCATGATGCAATCATGTCATCACGGACCAGAATCTCAAAGGAATGTTTCCAACATCTTGTGGAATCAATGCCACGAAGAATTGAGGCTGTTTTGGGAGCAAAGCAAGGCCCTACCCAGTATTAGTATAGTGTTCTAATAAAGTGCTCAGTGAGTGTATGTTTTTACTGACTGTGCTAATCCCTCATATTTCACGCTGCTTCGCCCTATAACAGGTGACATCATCAGCCCGAGACTGAGGCTGCACCATAAATGCCAGCGCTGGCACCAGTGCAGATGATGTATCTGCTCTCAGATCAGTTCTGCAATAAAACATGACCAAGACTCTCTCTGCATAATGGGCCAGAGGGAAGATGAAAGGCTCTCCCTACTGCTGATCCAGACCCAGGCTACAGTACAGTATCTCTCCCTACTGCTGATCCAGACCCAGGCTACAGTACAGTATCTCTCCCTACTGCTGATCCAGACCCAGGCTACAGTACAGTATCTCTCCCTACTGCTGATCCAGACCCAGGCTACAGTACAGTATCTCTCCCTACTGCTGATCCAGACCCAGGCTACAGTACAGTATCTCTCCCTACTGCTGATCCAGGCTACAGTACAGTATCTCTCCCTACTGCTGATCCAGACCCAGGCTACAGTACAGTATCTCTCCCTACTGCTGATCCAGACCCAGGCTACAGTACAGTATCTCTCCCTACTGCTGATCCAGACTACAGTACAGTACCATAGGGAAGCTCAGGAGCCAGAGGGGGGTCTACAGGGCCTGGAGGACTTACATATGGTAGGAAGAAATCAGGGGACAGGCTCATTGTAATGCATGGAATGGAATGAGGAATGGTATCAAACACATGTGCCATTGATTCCATGCCATTGATTCCGTTCTATTCTGTTCCATGCATTACAATGAGCCCGTCCTCGGATTTCTACATCTACCAGCTTCCCCTGGAAGGAATACAGTGGAAAGGAGACAACTTTTTGGATGGACAGAAACACAGAAAGAAGCAGAAACTAGCCAAGTCTCTCCTGAAAAAGAGCTTGTATGTTAATGAGACTAACCTGGATAAATAAAGGTTAGATAGATGAAAACAAAACAGTGAAGTTGAATGGAAATGTCAAAGGTTTAACACAACAACAAGTGATTTTCTGAATTTATTGCTAGTTGTACATAGAGGTAACCATTGTCACAGCAACCTTAGAGACAGACAGTGTAAACTGGACCTGTTTGTGTGGTCTGTGTGTATGTGTGTATGTATGTGTGTGTGTGTGTGTGTGTATGTGTGTGTGTGTGTGTGTGTGTGTGTGTGTGTGTGTGTGTGTGTGTGAGACACAGTGTAAAATGGCTGTGTGGTCTGTGTGCTGAATACTGAAACGTGTCTGACATGATCAAAATGTCCTTCAGTGTAATTTAAACTGATAAAGCACAGCACCGGCAGGGTCAGCACAGAGTCACAGACTGGAGGCTGGTATGGACACACACACACACACACACACACACACACACACACACACACACACACACACACACACACATACGCACACACACACACACACACACACACACACACATCTGTCTGTTTTTCTCTCACTCACCACCTCCTTCCCTCCCTCTCTCCCTCCTCTATATCTCTTCCCTCAACCTCTCCACATCTGTCCTACTACTCTCCTGCCTCAATCTCTTTTCCTCTCTTTATCTCTCTCCCTCCCTCCCTCTGTGGCAGTAGGCCTGTCTCTGTGTGTAATGGGTAATTGTTGTGATTGAATTAAGGAGAATTAATTGTGGGCTGAAGGGAGCGGCTCCACAGAGACACATAATCAATGGCAACTGCCTTAACAACCCAGAGAGCATTCACGGTCATCCACATTGCACTCCTTTCTTGTGCATAACCACCTCTCCTTCTCTCTACCTTCCACCTCCCCACCTCTCTATCTCTCTATCTCTCTGCCTCTCCATCTCTCCACCCTCCACCTCTCCACCTCTCTGACTCTCCATCTCTCTCTCCATCCCTTCCTCTCTCCATCTCTCCACCTCTGTGTGTGTGTGTGTGTGTGTGTGTGTGTGTGTGTGTGTGTGTGTGTGTGTGTGTGTGTGTGTGTGTGTGTGTGTGACTGTCCGTCCGTCCGTCTGTCTGCCTGTCCATCAATATAACCCCACTTCAACCCATGAGGAGGCCCAATTTGTCCCTTGGAGAGGAATACTCTGCCTCTGCAGTAAGTTCTTCTTGCCCCATCAGCATCAGCCGGGGCAGTGCCTCACATATTATTATATACAGCCCTTAGCAGGCTCTCAGAGAGCAGGCCTGGAGAGAGGCAGTGAGAGAGGGAGGGGAGAAGGAAGGAGGGAGGGAAGGAGAGAGGGAGGTGGAGGGGGAGGGGGAGTGGAGGGAGGGAGGAAGGGAGAGACATACAGTGCTAGTTTAAAGAGGAGGGGAGGCAGGGACAGAGAGGGGGATAGAGAGAAGAAGGCAGGTCAAGAGGGTGAGGGGGAGAAAAGAGGTAAAGAGCTTTCTCAGTGCAAAAAGGGAGGGAGGGATGGAGAGAGAAAGAGGGAGATGAGAGGGATGGAGAGAGAGAGAGAAAGAGAGAGAGAAAGAGAGAGAGAGAGAGAGAGAGAGAGAGAGAGAGAGAGAGAGAGGGAAAGAGCTTTCTCAGGGTAATCTATAATGGGGTCGTTAAAAGCATCAGTGTGCTGATCCAGGGCTATTATCTAATTGCTGGCCCACTGGTGATTGGCTGGGAACATCAATCTCTCTCTGTGGCTTTGCTTGCTATCTGCCCCTCTCTCCCTCTCTCCCCCTCTCTCTCTCTCCTCTCTGTGTATGTGGCACACTCAATCTGTGGCCCTCTATCTACCACACTGGCACTCACTCCTTCCTCTCCCTCCCTCTAGTTGATCCCACTCCCCATCTTCTCTCTCCACTCCTTCCTCTCCCTCCCTCTAGTTGATCCCACTCCCCATCTTCTCTCTCCACTCCTTCCTCTCCCTCCCTCTAGTTGATCCCACTCCCCATCTTCTCTCTCCACTCCTTCCTCTCCCTCCCTCTAGTTGATCCCACTCCCCATCTTCTCTCTCCACTCCTTCCTCTCCCTCCCTCTAGTTGATCCCACTCCCCATCTTCTCTCTCCACTCCTTCCTCTCCCTCCCTCTAGTTGATCCCACTCCCCATCTTCTCTCTCCACTCCTTCCTCTCCCTCCCTCTAGTTGATCCCACTCCCCATCTTCTCTCTCCACTCCATGCTCTCCCCTTCTCCCTCTGTTGCTTTCGTCTCCTCTTGCAATCACACTCTTTCTTGGACTCTCTCTCTATGCAGGCCATCTCTCTCTCCCCTGCTCACATCTCTACAGCAATTCTCCTCCTCCTCCTTCATCTGTCCATTCTTGACAAAACTTCATCTGTCCATTCTTGACAAAAAGGGGGATTATATGTAGTTACAGGTACAGAATGAGTAAATTTAGATTAGTTATAAAGATGCAGTGGTGTGTGACTCTATATTTTATTGAATGAGTTAATATCACAAAAAAGCTTCAGACTGTAGACAAGGAGGGATGAGAAAGGAAGGATTCATAGAGTTGGATAGAGAGATCTCACATGGCTGACTCTCAATTAGGCAGACATTTTTAGCATCTATTCAAACCACCAAGGAGCATTTCACCTTTTTTTCTATCAGCCGAAGCATTCATATTTTCCTCTCATTGTGTTTCAGCCATGCGTGCATGGAACATCTGTGGCTACGGCCTTGAGTGGAACCTAATGTAGAGCCCTCTGGTGCCATAGTAACATAGTTACACTACCCCCTAGTGGCCACAAATTGCTAGTGCGCCCAAATAGCCTGCATCTAGAATATACAGTGTATTGAATGGTCTTTTCCGTACTAAATAATTCCTCCTTGCATAAGAGAGATATAAAATCAATTGATTGCTCTTGTTGTTCCACCTTCCTTGAAAACAAGACTGATCTATTGATCTATTTGACTTTGACCAGCCATGTCACAGCAGGACACACAACGACACCTTTTCACAAACACGTTGTGTCACAAAGTCCCTTACAGTGACGCTCCCCCGGATCTTCCGGCGTGGCATTCGGGCGTGACGTTTGTCTCCAGCTTGTATTTCTCCAGATATTCCTCGCTCACTCTCTCCACACCTATCCCATAATGATTACCCTGCAGCTGACTGTCAGATAAATCCAGTCTGTCACCACACTGTTATAGACAGGGCTGCCAATCATTCATTGTATAATACTGTATATCCTCTGGGAGGTGCTAAAGGGAATGATTGGATTGCAGTGTTTAGATACAATTAATATACAGGACGCGATACGCGGTAAAATGATGGTGGTTTTCTATAATTCTACATGTACATCATAATGTATTTCTGGAGAAAATGTCTCAATGCATGTATAAGGAGGAAGCATATTAGTGGATAGACTGAGTCAAAGCTTTGTCGATCAAAATTAAAAGCTATACCATCTTAGGTGGTATTTGTAGTTTTATTTCTAAACACTGACATACATACATACATACCATGGACTGAACTACAGTATACAATGCCAGGATAACAGGTATTAAGACAAGATAGAGTTCATGGGAGGGGAGGTGGAGTTTTGATGTATGTAAAGAATGGGATTCAGTGTGAAAACAATTAATTAAATAATGAACATATTCTGGAATGTATTGGTATTACAATAACTTTATCTCCACAAATGTCATTCAATATCATTGGTGTATATAGACCCCATCCTCAAATTACAAGTCGGGCTGAGAAACAAAGTTGTCACTGAGTTAAGAAAATCAAAAGCCAACTTGTTAATTAACGTTATAGTAAGGCAAAAGGTGATTGTAAATACATTTAGAAAACATAGACAGTTTAACAGGCATGAGGCAAGACAAAGGGAGCTGTTTTCAACTCCATATTCAACTCCAAATTGTTTTATAGTCAATATTTAAAGACCTATAAGTATTTTGCCAATCATTTCAAAGGCTGCAGAGAGGGTAGTTTCTGAGCAATTGTCTGATCACTTGAATGCGAGTGATTTCTCATTACACGCCATGCAATTTGGCTAGAATTTAGAATCAATCAGATAGTGTCATTGCCTGGTACGCTCTGTGGGGGGTCCCACAGAGATCCGTCTTAGGATCTTTACTCTTTAGCTTATATATAAATGACCTGCCTAATTTTTGTCATTGTGTTGCATACAAATGTATGCAGATGACATGTTTACATTACACATGCCACAACTTGGATCTACGCTAACAGAATATATGGCACATGTATCACAGTGGCTTGAGCTGTCTTAGTTTAAATGTGAACAAAACTGTTGATATGTATTTCTCCATAAGGAAAAAGCATGAAACCTTTCCTGACATCTTTATTAAGGCAGAACAAATCCATATTGGGTCTGAATATAAGTACCTGGGTGTGGTACTCTAAACTCTAAGAAACAGTTAGGACTATATAGGTTTATACTGTGAAATTTACCTTGAAGAACCAGAAAACTTAAATGTGGCTAGTGTCAGTGCTTTTACACAAAAGGAACAGCAGGTTTGTAGCCACTTATGAATGAAAATGTTTTACTGTGTTTTTACAACTCATAGGTGTAATGTGTCCAATGATTATTATGTGCAATGTCTTCACTTCTGTGTGGAAACATGTCGAAAGGCTATGTCCTGACTTTTGCTTTTTTAATTATTATTTTTAATTATTATTTCATTTTATTTTGTGTCTAATGCTTGTATGTTGTCTGTTTGTATATAATGTTTTTCTTTTGATATGTTCACTTGCCTGGGGACTGCAGACAGAAATTAGCTGTTGGCTAAATCTGGTACATCATTCCTCAAGTGTCCAGAGACTTGCAGCATGTTTTTTTGCACATTATCCCTGTTAAAATAAACATAGTACTAATACGTAATACTAAAACGTAATACTACTACTACTACTACTACTACTACTACTAATAATAATAATAATAATCATAATAATAGTTCAAGACCAGTTAAATCTTCTCTCTCCACCCTTCTCTATCAACCTCGACCCTCTCATCTTCTCAGACATTGAAAAGCCTGGGGTATTTCTCATGGCAGCACCATTGCACTTGATGTGACACAACAGTGATGTTTGACTTAAATGATTGTGTTCAATCAGCCCAGGACAGCTGCAGCTCAGTGGTAAATAATCACCCTGTTTGAATACTCATAAAATGTGTAATTCGTTCCTCTGCTTGAATAAATCACTGATCTGACATGACTTGATTGGTGAAAACAATGCAGTTGACCAACCCAATCGCGATTACATCAAGGAAGGTATGAAGGAAGGATGCATGTTTAATGTGTTCAAACAGAGTGTCTCTTAGAGCCCTGTGTTCTCCAGGTGTACACTCAAATATTAACAAGCATTGCTAATTCAAGATACAGTACACAACACAGAGACAAACTGTCAGGTACCCATCAGACACACTGATATTACATATATACAGAAACACTGTATTTTACACCTTCAGTACCTGCAATGTGTGAGATAGGCTACATTGTTGCAAGGTCAACTAAAGATGTCAAGGTAGACGGATACTAGGAGAATGTCTGTCTTTGTTTTTGAGTAATGTTTGCATTAAGACCCAGTTACAATCAAAACGTTTTTCTTTTGGGGGCAGAAACCAGTGTGCAGATTTATTTCATATTTTCAACATTGACAATTTTCTCCAATTAATGATGTCTTTAGTTTCTACAACTAAATACATTTGGAGTGAGGGGTGAGGCCTGTCTCTAGACTGAGTAAGTTAATTTAATCTTGTTTAAAATCAGTGTGTTGTTGGTAGTATTTTTTGCGGCTATCTTGCCTGAAGCCTTCGAATTCCATGCTGTTTCTGTCACCTCCCCTATAAAACTTCACATTGTTGTTATCTATCGTCCCCCAGGTCAGCTTGGCGACTTCTTAGAAGAGATGGATGTCCTTCTCAGCTTCTTCCCTGAGGACGGCACACCGCTCTCACCACTGGGTGACTTCAACATCCAGTCAGAGAAACTTCACTCGTCTGGAGTTCTTGACCTTCTCTCCTCCTTCGACCTTGTCCCACTCTCCTCCGACTCATAAGGCGGGCAATCAGCTCAACCTTGTCTTCACCAGATCCTCCCATACCTCCAACCTTACTGTTATCGTCTTCTCCCTTCCCCTCAAATCCACCCCTTCCCAGTCAGACTCCACCCACACGGTATCCTCTCGTCACAACCGGTGTACCCTCTCCCTCACTGCTCTCTCTTCCTCTGTCTTATCCTCCGTACTCTCTGTTGAATCCTTCTCCCTTCTATCCACTGATGCAGCCTCCTCCACCCTCCTCTCCACTCTTTCCTCATCCTTTGAATCTCTTTGTCCACTGACCTCAAGGCCAGCACGATCCTCTCCACACGCTCCCTGGCTGTCTGAAACGTGCAAGCTTGTAGAATAGGGCTCCGGGCAGCTGAGAGGAAATGGAGAAAAACCGGCCTCCCTGATGACCTAAAACCTTATGTCTCTCTCCTCCTCAACTACACCTCCTCTGCATCAGATACTAAAGCTTCTTACTACCATTCCAAAATTCAACCCTCTGCCTCTGACCCAAGGAAACTGTTCTCCACATTTTCCTCACTCCTCAATCCGGTTAACCAACCAACTCTACCACTCTCAACCAACCCACTCCACTGAGCTACCCCTGGCTCATCCTATCTATCTAACATTCTATCTATGACCTTCTAACATACTATCTGTGATTCCAACCTTATATCTATCTAACCTTTCAACTACCTAGCCATCATCCTTTCACCAGTCACTACTGCTTCACTCAGTATAACCCATGCGGATTAACCTCTTGATTGTTTTGATCTTTCTATACCTCCCCTCTCTCATGTATCCATCCTCTCTTTCATCTATCCATTCATGCATCCAGTAAACTAACCTAACCAACCTATCTCACTTTCTTTCAACTACCCAGAAAATCTCCATCAACCCTAATAAAAAGCTTTCTGATACCTACTAAACCTTTTAAACTATTACCCTTTTTTTTAACTCCAAAAACTCTCTCCCCACTCCACTGAAGCACCCCTGTCTCATCGTATCTATCTAACATTTTATCTAACATTCTATACCTCCAACCAAGCAACCAAACCATCTCTAACGTTATCCGCTACCATAAAAAGACCATCTCACCTTCTTTTGACTACCTAACAAATCTATCTATCTATCTATCTATCTATCAAAACATCTTTAAATGTTTTCTACTACCAAAATAACACTTTGCAAGCCCACAAAGTTTCTTCTAGAACTTCTTTTTCTAGTTTGTATTCATCATTCTGTCATCACATATTTAATACGTTTTTATATGTTTGCGTTGACAATGTGAGATCTCATTGAATTGAATTGAATTGAGAGATAGGGGGGGCGGGGGAGAATTGGCAGTATCGATATACCATCACATACCATCACATTATAGTAATAAATACTATTGTAAAAGGATGATCAAACATGTGAAATACAGAGAGTAGTGAGGTTGCTATGGAGGAAATACAAACACGCTTGTCACAGTGACCTTTTTATCAAAGACAGGGAGGGTAAAACACCATAAAGCAGACTTAAAGACAGGGAGGGTAAAACACCATAAAGCAGACTTAAAGTTGATAAGAGGAGGGTGGAGGGAATCCATAGCCCATTTCCTCATTCTGGCTCTGATGAACCAATCATCATTGATCAACTAGACCATAGAGGTGTGTGTGTGTGTGTGTGTGTGTTGGGGGGGGGGGGTATGCAGATGTATGCAGGGATCTCAATGCCAGGACTGACAGAGAGATTGACTGCATAAGCAGAGATATTTGGAAATACTCGTGCAAATGTCCAAATCCATTTAACATAACAGGAAGAGCACAAAATCAATAGCAGGTCAAAGGGTGACTCTCTGGGCAGATTCACTTACAACTCTATGCTGGGAAGCAGTGTGGTGGATTATGCCGTCACTGACATGGAACCTGCGCAAATCATCACAACTGCCCATGTCAGACCACTGCCAAATTATACTTTATCTGAAAAGATCTGAAGAATCCACCACACAATATTTTAATGAACCCAAAAGATCTGACCCCAAAAGTTAAATTCAAGCAAATTGAAAAAAATAATCAAATTACCTTGTTCAATATTTGGAAAATGACATCAAACACAACACCCAACACAACATTTAACATTTCACCAAATATCGACTTAGTTAGCACAGCCTGGCCATAGAGACAGGTCACCACAGACAGACTTGGCTACCCAGGGAGGACAGGCTGTGCTCACTCTGCTCTCAGAGAGAGATTGAAACAGAACTGCATTTCTCCTTGTCTGTTGATATATACAGTGCCTATAGAAAGTCATCATACCCTGTGAAATCTTTACCTTTTGTCACATTACACCCTGGAAATTAAAATAAATCAAATCTAACTTTTTTGAGCTGTATGTACACATTATAACCCTCATCATCAAAGTGAAAATAAAAATGTTAAAAATTCTGGACAATTATTAAAATGTAATTAGTGAAATACCTGGTTTGGTTAAGTGATCAGCCCCTTAGAGTATACCATTATAAACTTGCTCAGGTGCAACCAATCAACTTCCAGATCAAACACCAGGCTAATTGCCCCCCACTTGACATCAATTGTAGTGGTTTTGATTACTTCAGAATAAAACCAGCTGTTTCTTGAGGATTCCACTACTAGAAGTGCATGGTTCTGCAAAGAATTCACCATGGTTGGAAAAGTACTTTCAAAAGGCCTCCGGGATACAGTTGTAGGAAGGCACAAGTTAGGTGAAGGCTTCAAAAAGATTTCGAAGGCTTTAGCTATCCCTCTGAGAACTGTTCAGAGCATCATTAAGAAGTGGAAGGCGTATGGCACCACCAACACCTTGCCTAGATCAGGCCGTCCGTCCAAACTGGATGACCGAGCCAGGAGGACATTGATTAGAGAAGCTACCAAGAGGCCAAAGGCAACTTTGAAGGACTTACAAGTCTTTATGGCTGGGACTGGTCTGTCTGTGCATGTGACAATCTCACAAGCTTTACACAAAGCTGGCCTGTATGGCAGGGTAGCAAGAAAGAAGCCTTTTCTGAAAAAGTGCCACAGTCAGTCTCGTTTGTGCTATGCAAAAACACACCTGGAAGATTCTGTTGCCATGTGGAAAAAGGTTTTATGGTCAGATGAGACTAGGATTGAACTTTTTGGACTGAACTCCAAGCGCTATGTTTGGCGAAAACCAAATACATCACACCACCGAAAACACACCATACCTACTGTGAAGCATGGTGGTCTAGGTGTGCAAAGCTAGTAGAGACATATCCAAACAGATTGATGGCTGTAATTGCAGCAAAAGGTGGCTCTACAAAGTATTAAATCAGGGGACTGATGACTTTTCCAACCCTGTTATTCTTGTTTTTCATTTTTTATAAATTTTCAGAACTGTTGCCTTTTTTTTCATTAGTTTGATGTTGTATGGCTATTTGTCCATAAAGCTTTTTTTTTTTAATGGGTTTTGATTTCAGGCTGTATGACAAATATAGTAACTATTTCAAAGGGGTATGATGACTTTCTATAGGCACTGTATATGAAAGTATTAGATACATTTTCTACCCTAAATTCCAAAACATATACCCTTAATTTGATAGCTTACCTCCAAACCAAAAACTGCCCTACTTATTAGGGGAAGAAAGTCAGTGTGCCACATGAACTGCAAAATATGTAACCTCCTGCCACACCATGAGAACTGAAAATACATAATGTTGTTATTATTATTGTTGTGGTAGAGGGTTTGTCGAAGACAACATACACTCCCATTCATATGTTTTCCTTTTTTCCCATTTGTATGTCTTGTAGTGTAATTGTTTTGTATGCTTTGGCAATACATACTACATAAATGTCATGTCAATAAAGCAACTTTGAATTGAATTGAATTGAATTGAGAGAGAGAGAGAGGGGGGAGTGGTCAGAGGTATAGAGAGCGAGAGAGAGAGAAAGAAAGAGATGGGGAGAGAGAGTTTAAATTGGTGAGAGAGCAACTAATAAAAGTCAGACGTGTCCTACTTACTGTTCCTCTGATGCAATTTTTTGGGGATTCAGTATAAAATGGAGTGAGCAGCTTTCACGTTGAATTAGGACTATGTTGAATTAGACACAAGATACAATATACAACACTTGACAATAAGGATACATAAATAAACTTGATTAATGACTTAAAACATTGATAAAGCCTTGTTCATGCTTAATACAAACACTAACAAATGGTTAATTACAGTAGTTATTCCTGTTAATGAAGGTGTGAAATCTGAAGTTGTCATTAATGCCAACTGGTATGCGGAAATTATGCAAATACAGGCACAGAGCATTCTTGTGAGGAATCCTGATTACTCATCCATCATGTATGATTACTCATCCATCATGTATGATTACTCATCCATCATATAAGCCTGGTTCTTGCCTTTGTTGTTCTTCAGTCATGAACTATTGTTCCATGGATGTACCTGTGTTTCCCTGCGACTATTTAAGTAAAGTTACGTAGTAAGCTCCATAGGAGACTAAAGCTATATTAGCAATTATTTTAGCGTGATAAAATATTTGTATTTGATATTCAAGACGTGTACTGGTAAGTAATGTGGCTAACGAGACCAGTCGCTAATATAGCTGAAAAACTATTTTTGAAAATAAATCTTCTAACCTGTACAGTGTACACTGTCTCAATTTCTGGGATTCTGATGGGGAAAGTGACACTAGTCAATTTTCTTACGGTGGGATCAAGTTTGACAGCCAATTAGCATTATTATGTCCGTTTTACGGGCCTGCAAGCTTGTTTGAGTGTCTCCAGTGACACTCCACTTTAACTTCACCAGCCTATTGGGTAATCCTTTATCAGCCACACAACTGAGGTTGGTGGAATAAGTTTCCAGCATGGTGTACAATCCACTGGTGTACAATCCACTGGTGTACAATCCACTGGTGTACAATCCACTGGTGTACAATCCACTGGTGTACAATCCACTCCAATGATCATTGGCATTGCTTGTGTTGTATCAGATCAGAGTGATTTGCTGCACCATCCAAAAACAAATCTATCTTCCATCTGAGTATACTGAGTATAACCAACATGTACATATACTGTAAATAAAACACATAAATATATACAACATACTGTATATATCACTACATAGAAAAAGAGCATGAAGTATAAATGTAAACCATTCCTAGTTCCTATCTTTATAATAAGAAAAGCTTCAAGCAGCTATTGTACAAATGTTGAACAATTTGAGCCCCCATCACAACAACCATCGGACTATACTTTGAAAAATCCTGAACCAACCCTTTAATGCACTGGTTTTGTAGAGAGGCACATACTAAGACACACTGGCCAAAACGAATACACTCTCTGAGGGGTAGGGTATTTGAGAATCTTCCTATCACTAGCATGGTTAATTTCTTCCGTTCATTGACAGCAAGGAATGTAATAAGATTACTACATTCCTTGATTGACAGGAACAAGATGGAACCCTGATGAGGGCCTTGGGTTCAGAAAGGTAGGTAGTTCAGGTAATTGCAATTAATTGATTGGGAGGAATCAGGGTGTGAACCTATCTCTAACATGGCTTCCATTATTTGGTTCCAAATCATATTCTAGTGACCACAATGAATACAATGTTATGTCACTGGCCAAATAAAGCTTGATTACGAGGTAACAATGGACAAAGTTCAGTGACACAGGACTATAGACATGGCTCTCCACTGTCATAAACACATTAACATGATTTAATCATTGATGCACCCTTTGAGTGAAGACTTAATGGTCTGTGATTTGGCAGTTTTTATTTTTTTATTTAGACCTTCCTTAGAGGTGCAGTCTGGAACGTTTCTGTCCTACACATGTGGATGAAATGCACAAACTTTCAAACACTGAAACAAAAACACACAGTGGATTTATTCATCAAGCTAAGCTCAATCAAGGTGATCATTTGCAAAATGTTATCTATTGTTGCATGCGGGAGGACACACATTTTCACACAATATTTTTTCTTTGATTCGACACCAACAGTGGTGTTCAAAGTGTAACTTCCTGTGTGATGACCTACAGGTCAAACAGCAGATAAGACCACACCCTCAGTTGTACTATCACATCTACAGTAAAGACAGAGAGCACAGAGCACACACCCACTGTCACTCGCCCTGTTCTCAACAATAGCACGTCACAGAGCTACACACACACACACAAATCAAGAGAATAGCACAATAACGTATAGGAGGGTCTGGTTTATGATCCTCTGGAGCTCAGGTTCTTAATATTCAAAATAATTATGTACAGACAAGTTTTACAGTGTCTAAGGGTGGGATATTAAAAGCACAAATCGTTTATACTGCCTTGAATAATCTGATCGTAGCTGTAGCACAACTGTGATAAGCACTATAAAGACAATAAAAGTCTTTGCGATATAAAAGTTGGTTGGCACAGAACATTGGTAGACCTCTTGGTTGACACACCTCTTGCTCTATGAGATGATGATGATGTAACTCTAGAGACATGTGATGCCCCCTCAGTGGTAGTGCATAGTGCATATTTGAGATTATTAAATACTCCCTCACTCTTTCCAAAAGCCACTATTTCAAAATAAATAAATAAATGACGAAATGATGTCCGAAAAAGACCATGAGAGGAATTAATGGAGAATTCTAAAAGGGTTCTTGGACTATCCCTGTGTGTGTGTGTGCATGCGTCTGTTTGAGGGAGCGTGTGTGTGTTAATGACACAAGTATTTATGGTTCAAGTTTTATACTTCCTTCGTGCTACATATCTCTTGGAGCTTACACAATAGTGTAATGCACCAACGTCAGACCATGGAAACTCCTGGGGTGGAGCCAAGGTTTATGAAGTCTCAGTCAGACAAGGTGAGCCAGACCAGGTCTGTTTGTGTGCGTGTATGTGTGAGTGTGACTGACACAGAGAGGTGTATCTGTGGATCTACGGCACATCATAGAGAGCTACACTAGGAGGATAACCATGGCGTTTACATGGAGGACCTACTCCTGGACCTCCATCCTGGTCCTCTGCCTGTGTATCGCTGCTGGTGAGTTCATCACTCTTTCTCTCTCTGCTGACTGATTACTGTATAAACAGTGGTGGAGGAGGGGGGGGGACCAGGTTCATGGAATTAACTTGTAGTTGGTGTTAAAATACTTTAATTTCAGCATTCAGTTTGTCTTTGGACCCACCAAATAGTCAGATGGTTCCTTACCTTGAAAGTATTCTATGGGCCAGGAGAAACTGGAATCCAGGGTTCAGAGTTGTTTAAATACCCATGACTAACTTCAGCTTTCGTTAACAAAAAAACTATTGGAGTGACTGTGGAACAAAAAAACTTTCTACATTTGTGGCCTAATCACCTTAAATTACTTTGTTGGAAGTTACTTTGAGGTGATTTGGTGATTTTGTTCTATCACTACCATACCACACTTAAGTATTATATTTCTACTATACTTGACTTTAAATATACTTAAGTATATTAAAGGATACTAAAATGACCCATCTTAAATTGTATTTAAGTTGTATTTAATATACTTAATATACTAATATACTCTTAGCATATTATACTTAAGTATACTTGAAATATGTTAAATTGACCCCTCTTAATTCATATTTAAGTATACCTATAATAACAATATCTGATATGTGCTTTCTACACACTTAGAATGCAATCTTAGGGGCGCTTAGTGGCGTAGCACACTAATGTGCTTACCACGTAAACGCAAGGTTCCTGGTTTGATTCCGACCCTCGACCTATCTTGCATGTCATCCCTCCTCTCTCTCCCGTCCTTCCTGTCAATCTCTACTGTCTCTATCCCAATAAAGCAGAAACGCCCTAATGTTTTTCTTTTGTTAGCAGTGACAAAAGAGAGCTGAAGTTAGTAATGGCCATTTAAAGTACTGTGGCATAGCGTCTGTAGTGAGAAAGGAGAAATCAATACACTAATACTATAGCCAGTTGAAACGTTGGTGGGGAGCTATTACTTTTTCACACTATCGCTCCACAATGCTGTAGATGCAGATTTTGGAAGGCCATTGTTGGACAGTGGACATGTCATGTGTAGCTCCTTTCAACAAGTAAGCACAAAGACAACTTTTAATGTAAGACCAAATTATAATATAATGTTGCATGCATAAACATGATACGAGTTATGGAGGCTGTCATGACATGATTCGTCAGATGGCACAGCAGGACAAAACCAAAGAATACAAAGCATCTTCTATGAAGATTTTGCATGCAGAGTGATTTAATTTAGGACTAAGCTGAATCCATGTCCGGGAAACTGCTCCTAAGAGCTGAGCTGTGAACTGAGAGATAGTATGATCTGTAAATGATTATATGAAATGACTAGATAGGAGTGTACAGTAGCTTGGGTGTGGAAGAATTAGGAGCAGTTTCCTTGAAGAAGTTCAGTCTAGGATTCCACTTTCAATGGGAATTCTTCATTGAGGATGCTTTTTAGTCTACATTAGGTTTAGTTTAGTTTAGATTCGTTAAGATTAGGCTTGGTATGTGTCTTGGAAACAAGCCAATCAAGTAATTGCTTGTTGGAACATTCAAACCAGTTTACAATGCAAAAATATTTGTAAAGATTTTCCATGAAATCAGTATCAAAGAAATAAATAACAATGGTAGGACGTGCAGCCTGTGTGCTGGAAAACACCTGAACTAACTACACACGACACTATTATGAGGAATAAGGATGAAAAATAAAAAAATCTCTACTCTATAGGTGACACAACTACCCCTGGTGTAACTACAGCTGAACCAACTATACCTGATGTAACTACAGCTGAACCAACTACACCTGATGCAACTACACTTGATGCATCTACACCTGATGTGACTACAGCTGAACCAACTACACCTGATGCATCTACAGATAATCCAACTACACCTGATGTAACTACACCTGATGTAACTACAGCTGAACCAACTACACCTGATGCAACTACACTTGATGCATCTACACCTGATGTGACTACAACTGAACCAACTACACCTGATGCATCTACAGATAATCCAACTACACCTGATGTAACTACACCTGATGTGACTACAGATAAACCAACTACAGCTGACCCATCTACACCTGATGCAACTACAGCTGACCCATCTACACCTGATGCAACTACAGCTGACCCATCTACACCTGATGTAACTACAGCTGACCCATCTACACCTGATGCGACTACAGCTGACCCATCTACACCTGATGCAACTACAGCTGACCCATCTACACCTGATGTAACTACAGCTGATGTAACTACAGCTGACCCATCTACAGCTGATGTAACTACAGCTGACCCATCTACACCTGATGTAACTACAGCTGACCCATCTACACCTGATGCAACTACAGCTGACCCATCAACACCTGATGCAACTACAGCTGACACATCTACACCTGATGTAACTACAGCTGACCCATCTACACCTGATGTGACTACAGCTGACCCATCTACACCTGATGTAACTACAGCTGATGTAACTACAGCTGACCCATCTACACCTGATGCGACTACAGCTGACCCATCTACACCTGATGTAACTACAGCTGACGAATCTACACCTGATGTGACTACAGCTGATCCATCTACACCTGATGCAACTACAGCTGACCCATCTACACCTGATGTAAGTACAGCTGATGTAACTACAGCTGACCCATCTACACCTGATGTGACTACAGCTGACCCATCTACACCTGATGTAACTACAGCTGACCCATCTACACCTGATGCAACTACAGTTGACCCATCAACACCTGATGCAACTACAGCTGACCCATCTACACCTGATGTAACTACAGCTGACCCATCTACACCTGATGTAACTACAGCTGACCCATCTACACCTGATGCAACTACAGCTGACCCATCTACACCTGATGCAACTACACTTGATGCATCTACACCTGATGTGACTACAGCTGAACCAACTACACCTGATGCATCTACAGATAATCCAACTACACCTGATGTAACTACACCTGATGTAACTACAGCTGAACCAACTACACCTGATGCAACTACACTTGATGCATCTACACCTGATGTGACTACAACTGAACCAACTACACCTGATGCATCTACAGATAATCCAACTACACCTGATGTAACTACACCTGATGTGACTACAGATAAACCAACTACAGCTGACCCATCTACACCTGATGCAACTACAGCTGACCCATCTACACCTGATGCAACTACAGCTGACCCATCTACACCTGATGTAACTACAGCTGACCCATCTACACCTGATGCGACTACAGCTGACCCATCTACACCTGATGCAACTACAGCTGACCCATCTACACCTGATGTAACTACAGCTGATGTAACTACAGCTGACCCATCTACAGCTGATGTAACTACAGCTGACCCATCTACACCTGATGTAACTACAGCTGACCCATCTACACCTGATGCAACTACAGCTGACCCATCAACACCTGATGCAACTACAGCTGACACATCTACACCTGATGTAACTACAGCTGACCCATCTACACCTGATGTGACTACAGCTGACCCATCTACACCTGATGTAACTACAGCTGATGTAACTACAGCTGACCCATCTACACCTGATGCGACTACAGCTGACCCATCTACACCTGATGTAACTACAGCTGACGAATCTACACCTGATGTGACTACAGCTGATCCATCTACACCTGATGCAACTACAGCTGACCCATCTACACCTGATGTAAGTACAGCTGATGTAACTACAGCTGACCCATCTACACCTGATGTGACTACAGCTGACCCATCTACACCTGATGTAACTACAGCTGACCCATCTACACCTGATGCAACTACAGTTGACCCATCTACACCTGATGCAACTACAGCTGACCCATCTACACCTGATGTAACTACAGCTGACCCATCTACACCTGATGTAACTACAGCTGACCCATCTACACCTGATGCAACTACAGCTGACCCATCTACACCTGATGCAACTACAGCTGACCCATCTACACCTGATGTAACTACAGCTGACCCATCTACACCTGATGTGACTACAGCTGACCCATCTACACCTGATGTGACTACAGCTGACCCATCTACACCTGATGTTAGTACAGCTGATGTTACTACAGCTGACCCATCTACACCTGATGTAACTACAGCTGACCCATCTACACCTGATGTGACTACAGCTGACCCATCTACACCTGATGTGACTACAGCTGACCCATCTACACCTGATGTAACTACAGCTGACCAATCTACACCTGATGTAACTACAGCTGACCCATCTACACCTGATGTAACTACAGCTGACGCATCTACACCTGATGCAACTACAGCTGACCCATCTACACCTGATGTAACTACAGCTGACGCATCTACACCTGGTGCAACTACAGCTGACCCATCTACACCTGATGTAACTACAGCTGACCCATCTACACCTGATGTAACTACAGCTAACCCATCTACACCTGATGCAACTACAGCTGACCCATCTGCACCTGATGTAACTACAGCTGATGTAACTACAGCTGACCCATCTACACCTGATGTAACTACAGCTGACCCATCTACACCTGATGCAACTACAGCTGACCCATCTACACCTGATGTAACTACAGCTGATGTAACTACAGCTGACCCATCTACACCTGATGTAACTACAGCTGATATAACTACAGCTGACCCATCTACACCTGATGTAACTACAGCTGACCCATCTACACCTGATGTAACTACAGCTGACCCATCTACACCTGATGCAACTACAGCTGACCCATCTACACCTGATGTAACTACAGCTGATGTAACTACACCTGACCCATCTACACCTGATGTAACTACAGCTGACCCATCTACACCTGATGTAACTACAGCTGACCCATCCACACCTGATGTTACTACAGCTGACCCATCTACACCTGATGTAACTACAGCTGATGTAACTACAGCTGACCAAACTACACCTGATGTAACTACAGCTGACCCATCTACACCTGATGCGACTACAGCTGACCCATCTACACCAGATGCAACTACAGCTGACCCATCTACACCTGATGTAACTACAGCTGATGTAACTACAGCTGACCCATCTACACCTGATGTAACTACAGCTGACCCATCTACACCTGATGTTAGTACAGCTGACCCATCTACACCTGATGTAACTACAGTTGACCCATCTACACCTGATGTTAGTACAGCTGACCCATCTACACCTGATGTAACTACAGCTGACCCATCTACACCTGATGCAACTACAGCTGACCCATCTACACCTGATGTAACTACAGCTGACCCATCTACACCTGATGTAACTACAGCTGACCCATCTACACCTGATGCAACTACAGCTGACCCATCTACAACTGATGTAACTACAGCTGACACATCTACACCTGATGCAACTACAGCTGACCCATCTACACCTGATGTAACTACAGCTGACCCATCCACACCTGATGTTACTACACCTGACCCATCTACACCTGATGGAACTACAGCTGACCCATCTACACCTGATGTAACTACAGCTGATGTTACTACAGCTGACCCATCTACACCTGATGTAACTACAGCTGACCAATCTACACCTGATGTAACTACAGCTGACCCATCTACACCTGATGTAACTACAGCTGACGCATCTACACCTGATGCAACTACAGCTGACCCATCTACACCTGATGTAACTACAGCTGACGCATCTACACCTGATGCAACTACAGCTGACCCATCTACACCTGATGTAACTACAGCTGACCCATCTACACCTGATGCGACTACAGCTGACCCATCTACACCTGATGCAACTACAGCTGACCCATCTACACCAGATGCAACTACAGCTGACCCATCTACACCTGATGTAACTACAGCTGATGTAACTACAGCTGACCCATCTACACCTGATGTAACTACAGCTGACCCATCTACACCTGATGTTAGTACAGCTGACCCATCTACACCTGATGTAACTACAGCTGACCCATCTACACCTGATGTTAGTACAGCTGACCCATCTACACCTGATGTAACTACAGCTGACCCATCTACACCTGATGTAACTACAGCTGATGTAACTACAGCTGACCAAACTACACCTGATGTAACTACAGCTGACCCATCTACACCTGATGCGACTACAGCTGACCCATCTACACCAGATGCAACTACAGCTGACCCATCTACACCTGATGTAACTACAGCTGATGTAACTACAGCTGACCCATCTACACCTGATGTAACTACAGCTGACCCATCTACACCTGATGTTAGTACAGCTGACCCATCTACACCTGATGTAACTACAGCTGACCCATCTACACCTGATGTTAGTACAGCTGACCCATCTACACCTGATGTAACTACAGCTGACCCATCTACACCTGATGCAACTACAGCTGACCCATCTACACCTGATGTAACTACAGCTGACCCATCTACACCTGATGTAACTACAGCTGACCCATCTACACCTGATGCAACTACAGCTGACCCATCTACACCTGATGTAACTACAGCTGACCCATCTACACCTGATGCAACTACAGCTGACCCATCTACACCTGATGTAACTACAGCTGACCCATCCACACCTGATGTTACTACACCTGACCCATCTACACCTGATGGAACTACAGCTGACCCATCTACACCTGATGTAACTACAGCTGATGTTACTACAGCTGACCCATCTACACCTGATGTAACTACAGCTGACCAATCTACACCTGATGTAACTACAGCTGACCCATCTACACCTGATGTAACTACAGCTGACGCATCTACACCTGATGCAACTACAGCTGACCCATCTACACCTGATGTAACTACAGCTGACGCATCTACACCTGATGCAACTACAGCTGACCCATCTACACCTGATGTAACTACAGCTGACCCATCTACACCTGATGCGACTACAGCTGACCCATCTACACCTGATGCAACTACAGCTGACCCATCTACACCAGATGCAACTACAGCTGACCCATCTACACCTGATGTAACTACAGCTGATGTAACTACAGCTGACCCATCTACACCTGATGTAACTACAGCTGACCCATCTACACCTGATGTTAGTACAGCTGACCCATCTACACCTGATGTAACTACAGCTGACCCATCTACACCTGATGTTAGTACAGCTGACCCATCTACACCTGATGTAACTACAGCTGACCCATCTACACCTGATGTTAGTACAGCTGACCCATCTACACCTGATGTAACTACAGCTGACCCATCTACACCTGATGCAACTACAGCTGACCCATCTACACCTGATGTAACTACAGCTGACCCATCTACACCTGATGTAACTACAGCTGACCCATCTACACCTGATGCAACTACAGCTGACCCATCTACACCTGATGCAACTACAGCTGACCCATCTACACCTAATGTAACTACAGCTGACCCATCTACACCTAATGTAACTACAGCTGACCCATCTACACCTGATGCAACTACAGCTGACCCATCTACACCTAATGTAACTACAGCTGACCCATCTACACCTAATGTAACTACAGCTGACCCATCTACATCTGCTGTAACTTCACCTGATGTTACTACACCTATCCCTGTGACTACAACCATTACAACTACTATGCCTACTACTGCCACCACCACAACAAAGATCCCAATAAATTGTTTGAATGGAGGTAAACCAACTCCTGATGGCAACAGTTGTGAATGTCTCCCTGGATTCACAGGCCTAACGTGCAGAGAAATCCTTCCTGACATTAAGCCAGGTACGTCGACCATGTTGTGTGGTACATTCAGTTTGTGAAAAGAACGTGTCTGTAAGCACCTTGATTGAGCATCTCTGTTGTAGCAGTGTAGAAGGATGTGTAACAACAGCTGCTGTCAAAAGGCTTTAATGGGTCAGTTCAAATATTAGTCTGGTCAATATGTTATGATATAATCATTTGTTTTCTCTTGTAGAAAATCTCATTAGATCTGCAGAGGTTGAAATGGAAGTAAATGAGGCATACATAGTTGCGTATGACAATCCAGAATCAGACGACTACAAAGCATTTGTGCAAGATTTCATAACCCAGGTAAGAAACACAATTTTGATCTACTTTAAGAGAAATGTCGTGACTGATAACTTTATGGTAATTACAACTGGTGGACAACACATCACCAGCATATAATCATCACTGTTTTTACTTCAGATGGTGGAATACTACAGTAAAAGTGACATTACGAACTTCCAAGGAGTGGACGTCAAAACCTTGAAGTATGACACATCTAATATGATGATTCTTTTTACATTTTACTAAAAAAACTTCAAATTGTGCAAAATTAACATTTATTTTCAGGGATTTGGACTGAATTATATTAGGATCTGACACTATTCTTGTTGAACAGTGGCAAAAAAGGGAGAATAATACACATCTTCAAAAGGAACCAAATGCTTCCATCATCGCTAAAGGATTTGCACTGGTGTAAAAGTTATTCCAGACTTTGATATGCCTGAAAACCTGTGTAGTAACACACAAATTATTGATACTAGTGCCAACATTGTATCAACTCACAGCACTTGAGTACTAGCAATTGCTTTGTAATTGCAGTGTAATAGGGGATTGAATGGTTGTGTTATTACATGTGGAATAAGAAACATTCCTTATTCCACATGTGTAATAACAACTACTCAAGTGTATTACTAAAGTACACTGGACCAACATGTTAGTACACAGTTAGTACACAACATGTTAGATCCAGTTTCAGCTGTACTACACAAGCAAAGTGTGACCGAAGGTGTCATGTCATATTGATATTTCTCATTGGCCCTCCTTCTCTCTGTCCTTTCACTCAGGCAAGGGGATCCAATAACGCGAGAGAGTGTGAGGGAAACGCCGCAACGATTCAATTCCAAAAAGGTGAAGGTGCAGGACGTAGAGGATTCATCGTCTTTCTGGTCTTTCAGTATAATCATGGAATTTATAAGATGTAACATTTGGTAATGATGATGTATTTGACGTTTTTCAGATGCCACTCCTGTACAGCAAGAACGTAGAACATGGGTAATCTTACAGAAATTATTTATTTATTAATTTGAAATTCTGGTCACATAATCCCCTTGAGGTGCATAATCTCATTGTCAAGGGGTTCCTGTATGAAATGACAGTATTTACATTTTACTGACAATCATTTACTGAGAGGCCAACTATACAGTCCAATAGACAATGAGAGGGAGAGAGTCATATTGCAATGAGAGGTCACGATTAAGGGAGAAACAATTCCACACAGAGTCCTATTATTACTTGCACTACCATGACAAATTGTTTGAATCAATCAGTCATCTTTTATTTTCTTCATCCCTCACTTTTCTTCAGTGTGAAAGTCACACATAACATCATTATAGAGGTTCTGAACAGCCAGGAAGCTGGGGATACATATGCAGAAATCTTCAACGAGATAAAGACAGCTGTGGATAAAGTCATAAATTGTACTGGTTCCTCAGGTAGGAATATTGCTAATTCAAATCAATCCATTGATTCATCACAGACACCAAAAAAAACCCCACACACATCAGGGAAATTCATGGGCCAATTCCTGAATTTGATCAAGAAGTGGAGAACTTTGTATGAATTGAAATTCTAAGACCCTTCATGCAATGGAATTTAATTGCAATTTGAAATATAACTGCTTCTCTTGGAATTGAATTGATTCAGCCATTGGAATTTGAATTGAATTTTCAAACTTGAATTGAGTTAAATTGGTCCATTTTGCATACTTTGGAATTGGAATTAGCATTTACTAATGATTGTACTGTGTTGTGTTGAAATAAACTGCATGATTTGTTTTAAATCCTCAGGTTGTCCTAATTTTGATGTTACCAGTGTCAAAGATCCAACCACAGTAGAGGTCGATGGCAAAGGTGAGAACAAATAGAGAGAGTCAGCAGCAGAGTAAATCTCCCCAAATTATGCAAATGTTAGAACATACCTTCCCTAAAACATTTTTGACAACATATTTCTCTCTCTCTCTCTCTCTCTCTCTCTCTCTCTCTCTCTCTCTCTCTCTCTCTCACAGCTGAATGTCTAAAAAGCATCAACCCTGATTTGTCCAAGTACTATGAGCCTTACCTGGTGAACGGGCAGCTTAGCTGCATCACTGTGTGTCACCGTGGACATTCAACACCCAAACACTGCAAGAACAATGGCAGATGTGAAGTGTCCCCCGACGGACCGTCATGCTAGTAGGTTACTCACTCAAACCTATCATTGCATGCAAATGTATCAAGAATGAACTTGCAAGTTACCCTCCACTACATTCAATTGGCTTATATAATTTGATAATCATTATAATGTAACAATTTTAATTCATGCTTTTGCCTTGGCTGTTTCAGCTGCCAAGGTGCAGGGTCAAACTTGTACTTGGGGAGGGACTGTGGCTTCCCTGTCCACAAGGTGGGCTTCTATGCCGGGATAATTACAACAGCTGTGGTTCTACTGGTCATGTTGGGGGTCCTGTTTGCTTACCTGCTGCTGACCAAGAGCAGGCAGAGGAGGTATGTGGTGGTGAGCAAGAGATGGACGAGGAGGATGAAGAGGAAGGGTTGGGGGATTGGGACAGGGGAGGGTAAAGAGGAGGAGGTACATGGTGGTGAAGAAGAGGAGGATAAGGAAGGGTTAGGGGATTGGGACAGGGGGGTAAAAAGGAGGAGGTATGTGGTGGTGAAGAAAAGGAGGATGAGGATGATAAGGAAGGGTTGGGAGGGTAGACAGAGCTGGTTGAACTGAAGGCCTTGTGACTGCATTAACATGTCATCCCTTTATCATCACACTCATTATACTCTTCTTTCCGCAATTCTCTTCTCTCCTCTCCGCTACTTTCCTCTCCCTTCCCTTCCTCTCCCACCCCTCTCCTCTACCCTTGTTGAAACATCCAGGAATCAAGACACTAAGGTGGGGATGGTGAACCAGTGGCTGGAGGATGACTTTGAGTGGCCCACCCCTAACAGCAGATCAACCCAACCTCACAGAGGTGCAAGCAACCTCTTCCCAAACATGATCCTCATGTGAATCACTGATATTCAGAGTCCTGAAAACGATCATCCTTGTTGGCATCGAACATTCCATATAGCAATAGCATTCTATTATTTTTTGGCATTCTCTGTGGAATTGGAATTGTTATGGAACCTTTGGGGCTACAGTAAAATGGGGTCCATTAAAGGTTCCTAACTCTATGGGTCTGCCGCTTCCAAAACAAACTGTTCAGATGCACTACTAGTGTTGAACATTTTAAATATGAAGCTGTGAACTGTGAAATGTCACTGACCTTACATTTATTTACTTCTTAAATAAATTCCTCGCTTTTAAAGCTCTGAACATTGTAAGAGGAGTCATTTATCTATTCCATTACTGCTATGTAAAATTAACATGGGTTTCTGTTTCTTCTCTTAGCCACATATGAAAACCCATCGTACACAGACGAGGCCTACAACATCTACAGACAGGCGGGCAGTAATGCTCCCTCCTTCACATTCAACCCATCTTTAAGCACCAGCTACCCGCTCCATCTGCAAAACGTATCTAACACCCAGCCTGTGAGTATACCAGCTTCTGTGGGGTGATGACCTCGCCAGTAAAGATTGATTATTCTCATCACAAACCAAACATTAAACAATAGTACATTTGTGTGCTTTCACCCATAAAGAGACGCAATATACACATGCACTGTGTAACACACACACACACACACACACACACACACACACACACACACACACACACACACACACACACACACACACACACACGGACGAACACACGCATGCAGCACACACACAATTAAACTTTCCATTTCTAATTCTGTCTCCACAGATAAGGATCAACAGGCCGCAGATACGGACATCGTTTGAGATCTAGCCTAATTTGTCAACAATACTGCCGAGAGACAACATGTATGTAAATATAACTAGCACAGTTAATCACAGTTAAAACATACAGTAAACAATTTGGGCCCAATTGCAATATTGGGATGATAGTCCAGTTGTCCAGTAGTTTGTATCATTCAATCTCAGTTTGTATCATCCAGTATTCATTGTCATGGTGGGTTATACTGTATATTATAGCCTGCTATTATTTATTGTGTCAATTTTTTACTGTACTATTGTTCTTTATCATGCTGCATGAACTGTTGTAATCAGTGAAGCAAATGTATCCCAGTAAATATGGTTTGTTAAAAGATGTATGGAAATGTGCATTATTTAATGTTATTTTAGAAACTGATAACTTGATGTTCTTGTGATGAGATTATTGTTGTAAGGATTAAAATTGTCTATGAAATAAACAAGAGTTCAACTCATGTGACAATACTAAACAAAAAATCATATAAACTTAAAAGGTAAACATAGATTAAAGCCAGAACTACTTAGACACAAGTTGTACCAAAAAATGCCTCAAAAACAAGTATTACAAGTATTCAGCTAGGCTAGTTTCCTGGACCCAGATTAAGTTTAGTTCTGGACTAAACACTATGTTAATCATTTGAAAGAGTTTAGTGCTTTGCTTTCTATTGGTAGGCTTAACCTCAGAAAAACCACTCATACTATTTAAAATGAAGACATGTCTGACATAATGGTAGCTGGTGGTATCCCACCACACACTGTAGCACTCGCAAGCCTGTAGCCTAAGTATCAAAACGGTTGTGAATTGTCTCATGGGAGAGGCTGTGTTAAAAAACACAAATGTTTGTGACCTTGCAAAACAAACTCAACTGAGTTAGGAAGCCTCAATCAAGACCTCAAGACTGAACAAACATTTCCTGACCATAAAGCTCATTATCAGAGGAGCATATAACCAGGTCATGAGACTATAATAACAAGGTTATGAGACGGTTTCAGAAGATATTGCCTCAAATGACAGACCTTTGTATAGAAACAGCGTAGTTGTGCCAGGATAGGGAGAGCTTAGTTAGTATCGAGGTATAGGAGTGCGCCCGGCCTACCGCCGGGTGGTTTCGGGTGGTTCTGGTTTTGTTACAATACATACTATTGTTACGGTCAGAGCTAAGGAACCCAAGCACAGGACACAGAGACAGGGCACAAATATAAAAGAATCTGGTTTTAATGAGGGAATAGGGGAAAACGGAGTAGCAGGGTGGAATGTCAAGCAGGGTAGGGTAGCAGGCAGGCAGGGCAGGCAGGCAGGGCAGACAGGGCAGGCAGGCAAGGCAGACAGGGCAGGCAAGTAGACAGGGCAGGCAAGCAGGGCAGACAGGGCAGGCAGGACAGGTAGACAGGCAGACAGGGTAGGTAGGTCAGGTAGGCAGGGCAAGTAGACAGGCCGACAGGGCAGGTAGGCAGGGCAGGCTGGCAGACAGGTAGGCAGAATCCAGGAAGTGTTCCTGTAGAGGAACTGTAATAGTCTTTTCTCAGGCCTTCCCAAAAAGACACTTAGGCAGTTACAGCTCATTCAGAATGCTGCTGCTAGAGTTCTAACAAGGACTAAGAAAGCTGAACATATTACACCAGTCTCTGCATTGGCTACCAGTATGTTATAGAATTGACTTCAAAATGCTATTACTTGTCTATAAATCACTTAATGGTTTAGGGCCAAAATACATCACTGACTTGCTTCTACACGATGAACCCTCTAGACTTCTTAGGTCATCAGGGATCGGTCTACAAACTGTTCCTTGGATTAAAACAAAACATGGTGACGCAGCATTCAGTTATTATGCTATGCTATGCTATTATGCTATGCTACACATAGCTGGAATAAACTTCCGCAAGCTCTTAGATCAGTCTGAAATCAAATTTGGGTTAGATTAGATTAGATTAGATTCAACTTTATTGTCATTGTGCAGAGTACAAGTACAGAGACAACGAAATGCAGCTAGCGTCTAACCAGAAGTGCAAAAAAGCAGAAAAGTGCAGTGTGAACAGTATATACAGGTAGTGCAGTACAGGCTTTAAGGGCACAAAGGCCACATGACAGGGCACAAAGGCCGTTGGGTTAAATTACGCTGGTTTTACCTTTCAGATTAATACCTTAACATTCTCATTCACCAAGAAACATTAATTATGTATTAAAACATTTGTTTTAATTTAAAAACATTGAAAAACTAAAGAAATGTCAGAATTTGAGTTCAAAAAGCCCAGAAATTCATATAAGAAGGATTCCAAAAGTAACCCCTACAATTGACCAAAGTAACTGTATTCTAAATACCACTCAATGAAAATGTAACTGTAACAAAATACAGTTACTCATAATTTTGTATTCTGAATACGTAAACATGTATTCAGTTACTTCCCAACACTGGTTGCGTTTCCATCCAGCTCATTCACATATTCTATCTTGCATTCGTGAAAATTCGGCTACAGAAAATGCGCATCTGCGTGCATTAAGATGTTTGATGGTAACGCGACTATTGTTGACTTTCCAGCAGGAGTCAGTCAGCTGTCAGGTGCAGTAGTCTAGGTAACCCTCTTGGCATTTTGCGAGTGTCAGATATTGGAGTGACAATAGTGAGCTACAATTACATTTATTTGGTCAACTGTGGGTATTTGGACTGGCGAGAAATGGCTAAATTCACAGGTTCAAGTAACTTATAGATGCCGACCTTTTTTTCCCCGCCAAAGAGAGACGTATCCTAACTAGTGATAGCTCACCAGCTATCGCTAGTCAATCAACATGACAGAAAAGTGGAGCACTAACGTCAACACCAGTCGTTTTAACATTACAAATGGCTGAATAGCAATCGTGTTTCTTAAACGTATACGTTAAGTTCAGCCATAAACCACATAAGTCAGTCATGTATTATATCAAAACCGCTTAGCAAGAAAAATACTAGATTCAAAGCTGACCGTAGCTGACGTAAATTGATTTTTTTTTCACAGGGCATCAAGGCCAAAGTGCGGGGCAACGACGGCCATGGCCGCTCATCAGAACACTTGAATTGCCTCTATACTTGAAATGTGCTATAAACTAAATTTGCCTTGCCTTGCCTTACTGTTACATAAAGGAAAATAGATAATCTGACCGTTTAGTCATATTGTTTATGGTGCACTGATTGAGAACTTCAGTGTTCAAATGAGTGGTAGTGAAAGACAGAAACCCTTGTCACATGTTCCGCAGAACATGAGAATGCAGGGTGGTGACAAGCCCTAGATTAAATGCCCATAAACGCATTTAGCCTGCTCATTATAGCTCTGTGGCACAGTTCAACACTTGAGCCCAATTCCAGTCCTATACTTCACAAGTGTATTGATCATCAGGACTTTGTAGCTGAAGTAGTGCTCAATTTATGGGCCTCAATTTTCAAAAGAGATACAGTACTACTTTAGCTACAAAGCTTTCCGGAAACTAACCCCTGGCCCACTATCACTTCATCACACAGTGAGAGTATGAGTTTGTGATTTACAACCTCAACCACATGCCAAAGCTTAAATGATATTAACCACTGTCAATAAATGAATCATGTTTTATAGCTTTGTTCTGTATACCCTTATCTTGGCCATTGTCTTCAACCTGGGAGGTAACACAAGTTTGTGATTACTTTCACATAGACAGATGTGTGTATATGTGTGAGTGTGACTGACACAGAGAGGTGTATCTGTGGATCTATGGCACATCATAGAGAGCTACACTAGGAGGATAACCATGGCGTTTACATGGAGGACCTACTCCTGGACCTCCATCCTGGTCCTCTGCCTGTGTATCGCTGCTGGTGAGTTCATCACTCTTTCTCTCTCTGCTGACTGATTACTGTATAAACAGTGGTGGAGGAGGGGGGGGGACCAGGTTCAGGGAATTAACTTGTAGTTGGTGTTAAAATACTTTAATTTCAGCATTCAGTTTGTCTTTGGACCCACCAAATAGTCAGATGGTTCCTTACCTTGAAAGTAATCTATGGGCCAGGAGAAACTGGAATCCAGGGTTCAGAGTTGTTTAAATACCCATGACTAACTTCAGCTTTCGTTAACAAAAAAACTATTGGAGTGACTGTGGAACAAAAAAACTTTCTACATTTGTGGCCTAATCACCTTAAATTACTTTGTTGGAAGTTACTTTGAGGTGATTTGGTGATTTTTTGGTGATCACTACCATACCACACTTAAGTATTATATTTCTACTATAGTTGAGTTTAAATATACTTAAGTATATTAAAGGATACTAAAATGACCCATCTTAAATTGTATTTAAGTTGTATTTAATATACTTAATATACTAATATACTCTTAGCATATTATACTTAAGTATACTTGAAATATGTTAAATTGACCCCTCTTAATTCATATTTAAGTATACCTATAATAACAATATCTGATATGTGCTTACCGCGTAAACGCAAGGTTCCTGGTTTGATTCCGACCCTCGACCTATCTTGCATGTCATCCCTCCTCTCTCTCCCGTCCTTCCTGTCAATCTCTACTGTCTCTATCCCAATAAAGCAGAAACGCCCTAAAAACATATATTTAAAAAAAAAAAAAGAATGCAATCTTAGTCAAAGCGACTGTCAAATAGTATGAAGTATATTAGAAGTGTGTTAATAATGTGTCACTAGCATAATTCTGTGTATTCTAAAAGTACACTTAAATTAGATAGAAAATGCATTGGTATTTATGTTATTTTTAATTTAAATATTCAACCTTTATTAATGCATTAAGTCCCATTGAGGTTGAGGGGGACATGAAATGTAACAATGCAACTCTGTAACTCTTGCAGCCAGTCAACTGCCAAGCAAGGAGGCCCATAGGCTTCTGACTTCTATTTACATTTTACATTTTAGACATTTAGCAGACACCTTTATCCAAAGTGACTTACAACAAGTACATTTGTCTAAGTAAGTAATTCATCTATACATCAGTCATCATAAGAAAAACAAATCTATGCTAGGACCAGGGGCCATTGGCAGTCACAATGCTAGAATTATTTTAAAAGTTTTTTTATTTATTTTTGTATTTACAGTAAAGAAACTGTACAGGGGGGTAGTGGGGATGAAGAGGTCTTTAGGAGGGACAGTCAAGATGTAGCTTGAAGAGATGGGTCTTCAGTCTACGGCGGAAGATAGGTAGTGACTCTGCAGTCTTGACAGCAGTGGGAAGCTCGTTCCACCAAAATTACCTTATCTTGGTCCTAATTATGGTCCTAATTATTTACAGTTAAGGTTAGCAACTTAAAACACATAACTGAGGGATACTGTAGCAGGAATTGAAGTATACAAAACTGAAGGGTAGCACGTAAATACAAAATGTTGTTGTTAACAAAAACTTACATTTGAGACAGGAATGCTGGGTAATATGTAAATGAAATGGAATATACTTAAAGTATATTAACATTATATTCGAAGCATACTTCATTTCAGATAATTTTATTGGGATTCGTTCTAAATACAGATTCAGTGACATGACAATGAAGTATACTTTTTGTAAGTATGCTAAAGTACAATTTAAAATACATTTCTAGTATACTTTTTGAAAAAAAAAGGCACAAATTTAAGTGCGTGAAAATAAAGTATACTTTATGTAAGTACACACAAGTACAACGTCAATGTTTTTGCTTGGGGTTGCTTTCATGAAAACCGATTAACCCTAATCCTAGACTAAAAAGCATCCTCAATGGAGATTTTCCATCAACAGTGTAATTTAGTACAGGACTACAGAAGGCTCAATCAGTGTCTGGGAACATGCCCCCAAAGCCTCAGCTGTGAACTGAGAGAAAGTATGAACTGTATTTATATGAAATGATGAGATACACAGTACATGGGTCACTCTTGTTATTAGTGATCTGAAAAACA
Organism: Argentina silus; assembly: GCF_951799395.1. Taxonomy (NCBI): domain Eukaryota; kingdom Metazoa; phylum Chordata; class Actinopteri; order Argentiniformes; family Argentinidae; genus Argentina; species Argentina silus. The sequence goes on from NC_139655.1 coordinate 14,572,540, forward strand.
TAGGACATAATAGATTATAACTTGACAAAGACAATACAGACATGGCGGGACATGCACATTTGTACAGTGTGTATTGTTACAAACTTTGTTGTGACAACGAGTTGTCCTTTGGCAGGCTTCTGGGATTTATGATTATGAATAAGAACAGTGTTAATGCACTTATCAGGTGAATGGAAAAACGTTGACTCCCTGCTCTGACCCTTGTACAGCAATCTGACCTTTGTACAGCATTTACAGTATGTCACATTTGGTCAATCAATCAATAGAGGCTGAGTTCATTTTTCGTTGTTAGAGGCCACATGACGCTGGATCATTTATAATCAGAAGACCATGCAGTAAAACAATAGCTTTGTCTGGGGAGTCAAATCAGCAATCATCAAGGTCAGGGTTCAAATCTCAGACTGTGTTCTATATGCAGTGACTTAAGGTTTTTAGTTTTTATTATCTCCCTCTGGTTTTATTTATTCTTTCTGTAAAGTGAAAAAAATACACTTAAAGTCTGGAAGATTAATTAATTTATCAAATGTGACATAACTGCTGTACAAGGGTCAGATTGCTGTACAAGGGTCAGATTGTTTTTCAGATCACTGATAATGAGAGTGACACTTGTACAGTAGCAGGTCCTATGGGGAAAAGGAAACCTAAGAGTCATTTCATCATGAAGGAAACCTAACTGAGGAATGAGTTTTTCCTGAAGAAGCAAAAAAAAACAAAAAAAAAGGAGAAGACAACAAAAACAAAACATGGTTCCAATAAAAACAGGTTATACAAATATGTTTGTTGCAGGTGATGTGAGAAACACCAAAGGCTTAGATAAAAAAACAACTCAGTGATTGATAATCTTGTTTCATGATCAAAATAATAATAATTAAAAAATAATAATAATAAAAAAGAAAATATGGAGAAAAGAAACATAATATAAAAGAAAAGATGTGACAATGTGTTTATATGTGTCACAATAGAAATAAACTATATACTGTATATTCATGACCAATCCATTCACTCACTCATTCATTCAGTTTTGTTTGTTCATTAATTCAGTACAAATAAAGTACTATATGGGGACTTAAATCATTCTAGTAGTGGCTGTGGTAGGAAATCACCAAATAATCAGATGGTTCCTTACCTTGAAAGTAGTTTATGGGCCAGGAGAAATTGTAATCCATGATTCAGTGTTGTTAAAACAGCCATCATCAACTTTAGCTAACTTTAGCTAACTTTAGCTACCTCTAACAAAAAACTATTGAAGTGACCGGGGAACAAACACACGTTCTACAGTTGTGGCCAAATCACCTCAAATTACCTGGTTTTGCACTGTTTTTGTTGTTCTCCTATTACTGCCATTGATTTTTGTTAGCGGTGGCAAAGTTAACTGAAGATTAGTAATGATTATTTAAACAACTATGGCCAAGCGTGTGTAATGGGAAATAGGAGAAATCAAAAGGCTAATACCATAGCCAATCGCAACATTGGTGGGATTGCTACACAATCCCTGCAAATTTGTCAAGACCATTGTAGTGGTGAATCTTATAAAATTCTTATAAAAGTCCTAGAGAGCGCACAAAACATAGGCCTACTGTACCATACCTGTTGAACATTTCTGGTAATTTCTCGCTGTTATATTGGTATTAAATAAAATGTACAGTTATATTAAAAAGGTTTTAAAAAGGCTTGAAAAATGTGAGGAACGCAAGCCAAGTCGGTGTGCGTTTTCCTAAAAAAATTAGCTCCCTCAGCTGCCTGTCTTGCAAATGTATTTTTTGTATTTAGAAAATACAAAATACATGTATTTTAATAAAATAACTTTTTTGACAAAATAATTGTATTTTATTTTGATACATTCGTCTTTGGGGTATGTTGTATTTCTAACATGACACATTTTGATGCATCATTGCCCATCACTGGGCACAGCAAGACAAAAGCCAAACAGAACAGAATGGATGGAACTAGCCAATAGCAAGCATCTGAAATCGAGATAGGGGGATCATGAACACACTTGATAGCCTAGACGCACACAGAACGACAGTGGCAGACACAGCTGATTAGGACATCCAAACTGATTTAAGAGATCAATTTCGTCACCTCAACACTGACTCATGACACAGAAAATTAGGATACGGTATAAAGAATCATCTGAATACAGTATAATTTGTAAAATAGTGAACTATCCCATTCATTCATTCTAATTTCACCACTGTGTATAAGAGTGATGAGAGTCTATAGGTTTCCTGGACACATATTAAGCCTAATCCTGAACGAAATCAAGACTACAAGAAGATTTTGCATGCAGAGTGATTTAATTTAGGACTAAGCTGAATCTGTTTCCGGGAAACTGCTCCTAAGAGTGGAACTGTGAACTGAGTGATAGTATGATCTGTAAATGATTATATGAATTTATTAGATAGGAGTGTACAGTATCTTGGGTGTGGAAGATTTTGGAGCAGTTTCCTGGGCACAAATTAAGATCAGTCTAGGAGATAAGCATGCATATTAGTTGAGATTAGGTTTAGTTTAGTTTAGATGAGATAAAATTGGACTTGCTCTGTGTCTGGGAAACAAGCATAATTACATGATGTAATTGTTAGTTAGATAAATTCTGAAGAGAAACATTTGAACCAGTTTACAATGCATTTTGTTAATTTAAGAGAATAAATATAATCAACATCTTGAATGAACTACATCTCATTCAACTACACGTAAACCAACAACATGAAATGTTACCACAGCTAAACCAACTACTCATGATCCAACTACAGCTGAATCTACTTCACCTGAAGGAACTACATCTAAACCAACTTTCCCTGATGTAACTACAACTGGACGGAATACAACTGATGTAAATAAAGCAGGAACAACTACATCTGATGTAAGTAAAACTGTACCATCTACAGCTAACAGAACGACAGCTGAAGCAACACCTGAAGTTACTACAACTGAACAAGCTACAAGTGAACAAATAACAGCTGATGTAACTACAGCTGAACCAACTACCCCTGATGTAATGACAGCTGGAACAACTACACCTGATGTCACTACACCTGGACCAACTACACCTGATCCAACTACACCTGATGCAAATACAGCTGACCCAACTACACCTGAAGCATCTACAGCTGACCCAGCGACACCTGATGTCATTACTGCTGAAGCAACAACACCTGGTTTGACTACAGCTGGACCAACTACAGTTGATGTAACTACAGCTGACCCAACGACACCTGATGCCACTACTGATGAAGCAACTACACCTGATTTAACTACAGCTGGACCAACTACACCTGATCCAACTACACCTGATGCAACTAAAGCTGAACCAACTACACCTGATGTAACTACAGCTGAACCAACTACACCTGATGTAACTACAGCTGAACCAACTACAACTGAACCAACTACACCTGATGTAACTACAGCTGAACCAACTACACCTGATGCAACTACACCTGATGCATCTACACCTGATGTAACTACAGTTGAACCAACTACACCTGATGCAACTACACCTGATGTAACTACAGCTGAACCAACTACACCTGATGTAACTACAGCTGAACCAACTACACCTGATGTAACTACAGCTGAACCAACTACACCTGATGTAACTACAGCTGAACCAACTACACCTGATGCAACTACACCTGACCCATCTACACCTGATGTAACTACAGCTGAACCAACTACACCTGATGCAACTACACCTGATGCATCTACACCTGATGTAACTACAGCTGAACCAACTACACCTGATGCAACTACACCTGATGTAACTACAGCTGAACCAACTACACCTGATGTAACTACAGCTGAACCAACTACACCTGATGTAACTACAGCTGAACCAACTACAGCTGAACCAACTACACCTGATGTAACTACAGCTGAACCAACTACACCTGATGCAACTACACCTGATGCAACTACACCTGATGCATCTACACCTGATGTAACTACAGCTGAACCAACTACACCTGATGCAACTACACCTGATGCATCTACACCTGATGTAACTACAGCTGAACCAACTACACCTGATGCAACAACACCTGATGTAACTACAGCTGAACCAACTACACCTGATGTAACTACAGCTGATGTTACTACAGCTGAACCAACTACACCTGATGTAACTACAGCTGAACCAACTACACCTGATGTAACTACAGCTGAACCAACTACACCTGATGCAACTACACCTGACCCATCTACACCTGATGTAACTACAGCTGAACCAACTACACCTGATGCAACTACACCTGATGCATCTACACCTGATGTAACTACAGCTGAACCAACTACAGCTGATGTAACTACAGCTGAACCAACTACACCTGATGCAACTACACCTGATGCAACTACACCTGATGCATCTACACCTGATGTAACTACAGCTGAACCAACTACACCTGATGCAACTACAACTGATGTAACTACAGCTGAACCAACTACACCTGATGTAACTACAGCTGAACCAACTACACCTGATGCAACTACACCTGATGTAACTACAGCTGAACCAACTACACCTGATGTAACTACAGCTGAACCAACTACACCTGATGTAACTACAGCTCAACCAACTACAACTGAACCAACTACACCTGATGTAACTACAGCTGAACCAACTACACCTGATGCAACTACACCTGATGCATCTACACCTGATGTAACTACAGTTGAACCAACTACACCTGATGTAACTACACCTGATGTAACTACAGCTGAACCAACTACACCTGATGTAACTACAGCTGAACCAACTACACCTGATGTAACTACAGCTCAACCAACTACAACTGAACCAACTACACCTGATATAACTACAGCTGAACCAACTACACCTGATGCAACTACACCTGATGCATCTACACCTGATGTAACTACAGTTGAACCAACTACACCTGATGCAACTACATCTGATGTAACTACAGCTGAACCAACTACACCTGATGTAACTACAGCTGAACCAACTACACCTGATGTAACTACAGCTGAACCAACTACACCTGATGTAACTACAGGTGAACCAACTACAGCTGAACCAACTACACCTGATGTAACTACAGCTGAACCAACTACACCTGATGCAACTACACCTGATGTAACTACAGCTGAACCAACTACACCTGATGTAACTACAGCTGAACCAACTACACCTGATGCAACTACACCTGATGCATCTACACCTGATGTGACTACAGCTGAACCAACTACACCTGATGCAACTACACCTGATGCATCTACACCTGATGTAACTACAGCTGAACCAACTACACCTGATGCAACTACACCTGATGCATCTACACCTGATGTAACTACAGCTGAACCAACTACAGCTGATGCAACTACACCTGATGTAACTACAGCTGAACGAACTACACCTGATGTAACTACAGCTGAACCAACTACACCTGATGTAACTACAGCTGAACCAACTACACCTGATGCAACTACACCTGATGCATCTACACCTGATGTGACTACAGCTGAACCAACTACACCTGATGCAACTACACCTGATGCATCTACACCTGATGTAACTACAGCTGAACCAACTACACCTGATGCAACGACACCTGATGTAACTACAGCTGGACCAACTACACCTGATGTCACTACTGCTGGACCAACTACACCTGATGTAACTACAGCTGGACCAACTTCACCTGATGTAACTACATCTGACCGACCTACACCTGATGTAACTACAGCTGAACAAACTACAGCTGAACCAACTACACCTGATGTAACTACAGCTGAACCAACTACACCTGATGTAACTACAGCTGAACCAACTACACCTGATGCAACTACACCTGATGCAACTACAGCTGAACCAACTACACCTGATGCAACTACACCTGATGCATCTACAGCTGAACCAACTACACCTGATGCAACTACACCTGATGCAACTACACCTGATGCATCTACACCTGATGTAACTACAGCTGAACCAACTACACCTGATGTAACTACAGCTGAACCAACTACACCTGATGTAACTACAGCTGAACCAACTACAGCTGAACCAACTACACCTGATGTAACTACAGCTGAACCAACTACACCTGATGCAACTACACCTGATGCAACTACACCTGATGTAACTACAGCTGAACCAACTACACCTGATGCAACTACACCTGATGTAACTACAGCTGAACCAACTACACCTGATGTAACTACAGCTCAACCAACTACAACTGAACCAACTACACCTGATGTAACTACAGCTGAACCAACTACACCTGATGCAACTACACCTGATGCATCTACACCTGATGTAACTACAGTTGAACCAACTACACCTGATGCAACTACACCTGATGTAACTACAGCTGAACCAACTACACCTGATGTAACTACAGCTGAACCAACTACAGCTGAACCAACTACACCTGATGTAACTACAGCTGAACCAACTACACCTGATGCAACTACACCTGATGTTACTACAGCTGAACCAACTACACCTGATGTAACTACAGCTGAACCAACTACACCTGATGCAACTACACCTGATGTTACTACAGCTGAACCAACTACACCTGATGTAACTACAGCTGAACCAACTACACCTGATGCAACTACACCTGATGCATCTACACCTGATGTGACTAGAGCTGAACCAACTACACCTGATGCAACTACACCTGATGCATCTACACCTGATGTAACTACAGCTGAACCAACTACACCTGATGCAACTACACCTGATGCATCTACACCTCATGTGACTACAGCTGAACCAACTACACCTGATGCAACTACACCTGATGCATCTACACCTGATGTAACTACAGCTGAACCAACTACACCTGATGCAACTACACCTGATGCATCTACACCTGATGTAACTACAGCTGAACCAACTACAGCTGATGTAACTACAGCTGAACCAACTACACCTGATGCAACTACACCTGATGCAACTACACCTGATGCATCTACACCTGATTTAACTACAGCTGAACCAACTACACCTGATGCAACTACAACTGATGTAACTACAGCTGAACCAACTTCACCTGATGTAACTACAGCTGAACCAACTACAGCTGAACCAACTACACCTGATGTAACTACAGCTGAACCAACTACACCTGATGCAACTACACCTGATACAACTACAGCTGAACCAACTACACCTGATGTAACTACAGCTCAACCAACTACAACTGAACCAACTACACCTGATGTAACTACAGCTGAACCAACTACACCTGATGCAACTACACCTGATGCATCTACACCTGATGTAACTACAGTTGAACCAACTACACCTGATGCAACTACACCTGATGTAACTACAGCTGAACCAACTACACCTGATGTAACTACAGCTGAACCAACTACAGCTGAACCAACTACACCTGATGTAACTACAGCTGAACCAACTACACCTGATGCAACTACACCTGATGTTACTACAGCTGAACCAACTACACCTGATGTAACTACAGCTGAACCAACTACACCTGATGCAACTACACCTGATGTTACTACAGCTGAACCAACTACACCTGATGCAACTACACCTGATGCATCTACACCTGATGTGACTACAGCTGAACCAACTACACCTGATGCAACTACACCTGATGCATCTACACCTGATGTAACTACAGCTGAACCAACTACACCTGATGCAACGACACCTGATGTAACTACAGCTGAAACAACTTCACCTGGTGTAACTACAGCTGGACCAACTACACCTGATGCAACTACACCTGATGCATCTACACCTGATGTAACTACAGTTGAACCAACTACACCTGATGCAACTACACCTGATGTAACTACAGCTGAACCAACTACACCTGATGTAACTACAGCTGAACCAACTACAGCTGAACCAACTACACCTGATGCAACTACACCTGATGTTACTACAGCTGAACCAACTACACCTGATGTAACTACAGCTGAACCAACTACACCTGATGCAACTACACCTGATGTTACTACAGCTGAACCAACTACACCTGATGCAACTACACCTGATGCATCTACACCTGATGTGACTACAGCTGAACCAACTACACCTGATGCAACTACACCTGATGCATCTACACCTGATGTAACTACAGCTGAACCAACTACACCTGATGCAACGACACCTGATGTAACTACAGCTGAAACAACTTCACCTGGTGTAACTACAGCTGGACCAACTACACCTGATGTAACTACTGCTGGACCAACTACACCTGATGTAACTACAGCTGAACCAACTACACCTGATGCAACTACACCTGATGTAACTACAGCTGAACCAACTACAGCTGAACCAACTACACCTGATGTAACTACAGCCGAACCAACTACACCTGATGCAACTACACCTGATGCAACTACACCTGATGTAACTACAGCTGAACCAACTACACCTGATGCAACTACACCTGATGTAACTACAGCTGAACCAACTACACCTGATGTAACTACAGCTCAACCAACTACAACTGAACCAACTACACCTGATGTAACTACAGCTGAACCAACTACACCTGATGCAACTACACCTGATGCATCTACACCTGATGTAACTACAGCTGAACCAACTACAGCTGATGCAACTACACCTGATGTAACTACAGCTGAACGAACTACACCTGATGTAACTACAGCTGAACCAACTACACCTGATGCAACTACACCTGATGCAACTACACCTGATGCATCTACACCTGATTTAACTACAGCTGAACCAACTACACCTGATGCAACTACAACTGATGTAACTACAGCTGAACCAACTTCACCTGATGTAACTACAGCTGAACCAACTACAGCTGAACCAACTACACCTGATGTAACTACAGCTGAACCAACTACACCTGATGCAACTACACCTGATACAACTACAGCTGAACCAACTACACCTGATGTAACTACAGCTCAACCAACTACAACTGAACCAACTACACCTGATGTAACTACAGCTGAACCAACTACACCTGATGCAACTACACCTGATGCATCTACACCTGATGTAACTACAGTTGAACCAACTACACCTGATGCAACTACACCTGATGTAACTACAGCTGAACCAACTACACCTGATGTAACTACAGCTGAACCAACTACAGCTGAACCAACTACACCTGATGTAACTACAGCTGAACCAACTACACCTGATGCAACTACACCTGATGTTACTACAGCTGAACCAACTACACCTGATGTAACTACAGCTGAACCAACTACACCTGATGCAACTACACCTGATGTTACTACAGCTGAACCAACTACACCTGATGCAACTACACCTGATGCATCTACACCTGATGTGACTACAGCTGAACCAACTACACCTGATGCAACTACACCTGATGCATCTACACCTGATGTAACTACAGCTGAACCAACTACACCTGATGCAACGACACCTGATGTAACTACAGCTGAAACAACTTCACCTGGTGTAACTACAGCTGGACCAACTACACCTGATGCAACTACACCTGATGCATCTACACCTGATGTAACTACAGTTGAACCAACTACACCTGATGCAACTACACCTGATGTAACTACAGCTGAACCAACTACACCTGAACCAACTACAGCTGAACCAACTACAGCTGAACCAACTACAGCTGAACCAACTACACCTGATGCAACTACACCTGATGTTACTACAGCTGAACCAACTACACCTGATGTAACTACAGCTGAACCAACTACACCTGATGCAACTACACCTGATGTTACTACAGCTGAACCAACTACACCTGATGCAACTACACCTGATGCATCTACACCTGATGTGACTACAGCTGAACCAACTACACCTGATGCAACTACACCTGATGCATCTACACCTGATGTAACTACAGCTGAACCAACTACACCTGATGCAACGACACCTGATGTAACTACAGCTGAAACAACTTCACCTGGTGTAACTACAGCTGGACCAACTACACCTGATGTAACTACTGCTGGACCAACTACACCTGATGTAACTACAGCTGAACCAACTACACCTGATGCAACTACACCTGATGTAACTACAGCTGAACCAACTACAGCTGAACCAACTACACCTGATGTAACTACAGCCGAACCAACTACACCTGATGCAACTACACCTGATGCAACTACACCTGATGTAACTACAGCTGAACCAACTACACCTGATGCAACTACACCTGATGTAACTACAGCTGAACCAACTACACCTGATGTAACTACAGCTCAACCAACTACAACTGAACCAACTACACCTGATGTAACTACAGCTGAACCAACTACACCTGATGCAACTACACCTGATGCATCTACACCTGATGTAACTACAGCTGAACCAACTACAGCTGATGCAACTACACCTGATGTAACTACAGCTGAACGAACTACACCTGATGTAACTACAGCTGAACCAACTACACCTGATGTAACTACAGCTGAACCAACTACACCTGATGCAACTACACCTGATGCATCTACACCTGATGTAACTACAGCTGATGTAACGACAGCTGACCCATCTACACCTGATGTAACTACAGCTGACCCATCTACACCTGATGTTACTACAGCTGACCCATCTACACCTGATGCAACTACAGCTGACCCATCTACACCTGATGTAACTACAGCTGATGTAACGACAGCTGACCCATCTAAACCTGATGCAACTACAGCTGACCCATCTACAACTGATGTAACTACAGCTGAACCATCCACACCTGGTGTTACTACAGCTGATGTAACTACAGCTGACCCATCTACACCTGATGCAACTACAGCTGACCCATCTACACCTGATGTAACTACAGCTGATACATCTACACCTCATGTAACTACAGCTGATGTAACGACAGCTGACCCATCTACACCTGATGTAACTACAGCTGACCCATCTACACCTGATGTTACTACAGCTGACCCATCTACACCTGATGCAACTACAGCTGACCCATCTACACCTGATGTAACTACAGCTGATACATCTACACCTGATGTAACTACAGCTGACCCATCTACAACTGATGCAACTACAGCTGACCCATCCACACCTGTTGTTACTACAGCTGACCCATCTACACCTGATGTTACTACAGCTGACCCATCTACACCTGATGCAACGACAGTTGACCCATCTACACCTGATGTAACTACAGATGATGTGACGACAGCTGACCCATCTACACCTGATGCAACTACAGCTGACCCATCTACAACTGATGTAACTACAGCTGATGTAACTACAGCTGACCCATCTACACCTGATGTAACTACAGCTGACCCATCTACACCTGATGTAACTACCGCTGACCCATCTACACCTGATGCAACTACAGATGACCCAACTACACCTGATGTGACTACAGCTGATGTAACTACAGCTGACCCATCTACCCCTGATGTAACTACAGCTGACCCATCTACACCTGATGTAACTACAGCTGAACCATCCACACCTGGTGTTACTACAGCTGACCCATCTACACCTGATGCAACTACAGCTGACCCATCTACACCTCATGTAACTACAGCTGATGTAACGACAGCTGACCCATCTACACCTGATGTAACTACAGCTGACCCATCTACACCTGATGTTACTACAGCTGACCCATCTACACCGAATGCAACTACAGCTGACCCATCTACACCTGATGTAACTACAGCTGATACATCTACACCTGATGTAACTACAGCTGACCCATCTACACCTGATGCAACTACAGCTGACCCATCTACACCTGATGAAACTACAGCTGATGTAACTACAGCTGACCCATCTACACCTGATGTAACTACAGCTGACCCATCTACACCTGATGTACCTACCGCTGACCCATCCACACCTGATGTTACTACAGCTGACCCATCTACACCTGATGCAACTACAGCTGACCCATCTACACCTGATGTAACTACAGCTGACCCATCTACACCTGATGCAACTACAGCTGACCCATCTACACCTGATGTAACTACAGCTGATGTTACTACAGCTGACCCATCTACACCTGATGTAACTACAGCTGACACATCTACACCTGATGTAACGACAGCTGACCCATCTACACCTGATGCAACTACAGCTGACCCATCTACACCTGATGTAACTACAGCTGATGTAACGACAGCTGACCCATCTACACCTGATGTAACTACAGCTGACCCATCTACGCCTGATGTAACTACAGCTGACCCATCTACACCTGATATAACTACAGCTGAACCATCCACACCTGGTGTTACTACAGCTGACCCATCTACACCTGATGCAACTACAGCTGACCCAACTACACCTGATGTAACTACAGCTGATGTAACGACAGCTGACCCATCTACACCTGATGCAACTACAGCTGACCCATCTACACCTGATGTAACTACAGCTGATGTAACGACAGCTGACCCATCCACACCTGATGTTACGACAGCTGACCCATCTACACCTGATGCAACTACAGCTGACCCATCTACACCTCATGTAACTACAGCTGACCCATCTACACCTGATATAACTACAGCTGAACCATCCACACCTGGTGTTACTACAGCTGACCCATCTACACCTGATGCAACTACAGCTGACCCAACTACACCTGATGTAACTTCAGCTGATGTAACGACAGCTGACCCATCTACACCTGATGTAACTACAGCTGAACCATCCACACCTGGTGTTACTACAGCTGACCCATCTACACCTGATGCAACTACAGCTGACCCATCTACACCTGATGTAACTACAGCTGATACATCTACACCTGATGTAACTACAGCTGACCCATCTACACCTGATGAAACTACAGCTGATGTAACTACAGCTGACCCATCTACACCTGATGTAACTACAGCTGACCCATCTACACCTGATGTACCTACCGCTGACCCATCCACACCTGATGTTACTACAGCTGACCCATCTACACCTGATGCAACTACAGCTGACCCATCTACACCTGATGTAACTACAGCTGACCCATCTACACCTGATGCAACTACAGCTGACCCATCTACACCTGATGTAACTCCAGCTGATGTTACTACAGCTGACCCAACTACACCTGATGTAACTACAGCTGATGTAACGACAGCTGACCCATCTACACCTGATGCAACTACAGCTGACCCATCTACACCTGATGTAACTACAGCTGATGTAACGACAGCTGACCCATCCACACCTGATGTTACGACAGCTGACCCATCTACACCTGATGCAACTACAGCTGACCCATCTACACCTCATGTAACTACAGCTGACCCATCTACACCTGATATAACTACAGCTGAACCATCCACACCTGGTGTTACTACAGCTGACCCATCTACACCTGATGCAACTACAGCTGACCCAACTACACCTGATGTAACTTCAGCTGATGTAACGACAGCTGACCCATCTACACCTGATGTAACTACAGCTGAACCATCCACACCTGGTGTTACTACAGCTGACCCATCTACACCTGATGCAACTACAGCTGACCCATCTACACCTGATGTAACTACAGCTGATACATCTACACCTGATGTAACTACAGCTGACCCATCTACACCTGATGAAACTACAGCTGATGTAACTACAGCTGACCCATCTACACCTGATGTAACTACAGCTGACCCATCTACACCTGATGTACCTACCGCTGACCCATCCACACCTGATGTTACTACAGCTGACCCATCTACACCTGATGCAACTACAGCTGACCCATCTACACCTGATGTAACTACAGCTGACCCATCTACACCTGATGCAACTACAGCTGACCCATCTACACCTGATGTAACTCCAGCTGATGTTACTACAGCTGACCCATCTACACCTGGTGTTACTACAGCTGACCCATCTACACCTGATGCAACTACAGCTGACCCAACTACACCTGATGTAACTTCAGCTGATGTAACGACAGCTGACCCATCTACACCTGATGTAACTACAGCTGAACCATCCACACCTGGTGTTACTACAGCTGACCCATCTACACCTGATGCAACTACAGCTGACCCATCTACACCTGATGTAACTACAGCTGATACATCTACACCTGATGTAACTACAGCTGACCCATCTACACCTGATGAAACTACAGCTGATGTAACTACAGCTGACCCATCTACACCTGATGTAACTACAGCTGACCCATCTACACCTGATGTACCTACCGCTGACCCATCTACACCTGATGTAACTACAGCTGACCCATCTACACCTGATGTACCTACCGCTGACCCATCCACACCTGATGTTACTACAGCTGACCCATCTACACCTGATGCAACTACAGCTGACCCATCTACACCTGATGTAACTACAGCTGACCCATCTACACCTGATGCAACTACAGCTGACCCATCTACACCTGATGTAACTACAGCTGATGTTACTACAGCTGACCCATCTACACCTGATGTAACTACAGCTGACACATCTACACCTGATGTAACGACAGCTGACCCATCTACACCTGATGCAACTACAGCTGACCCATCTACACCTGATGTAACTACAGCTGATGTAACGACAGCTGACCCATCTACACCTGATGTAACTACAGCTGACCCATCTACGCCTGATGTAACTACAGCTGACCCATCTACACCTGATATAACTACAGCTGAACCATCCACACCTGGTGTTACTACAGCTGACCCATCTACACCTGATGCAACTACAGCTGACCCAACTACACCTGATGTAACTACAGCTGATGTAACGACAGCTGACCCATCTACACCTGATGCAACTACAGCTGACCCATCTACACCTGATGTAACTACAGCTGATGTAACGACAGCTGACCCATCCACACCTGATGTTACGACAGCTGACCCATCTACACCTGATGCAACTACAGCTGACCCATCTACACCTCATGTAACTACAGCTGACCCATCTACACCTGATATAACTACAGCTGAACCATCCACACCTGGTGTTACTACAGCTGACCCATCTACACCTGATGCAACTACAGCTGACCCAACTACACCTGATGTAACTTCAGCTGATGTAACGACAGCTGACCCATCTACACCTGATGTAACTACAGCTGAACCATCCACACCTGGTGTTACTACAGCTGACCCATCTACACCTGATGCAACTACAGCTGACCCATCTACACCTGATGTAACTACAGCTGATACATCTACACCTGATGTAACTACAGCTGACCCATCTACACCTGATGAAACTACAGCTGATGTAACTACAGCTGACCCATCTACACCTGATGTAACTACAGCTGACCCATCTACACCTGATGTACCTACCGCTGACCCATCCACACCTGATGTTACTACAGCTGACCCATCTACACCTGATGCAACTACAGCTGACCCATCTACACCTGATGTAACTACAGCTGACCCATCTACACCTGATGCAACTACAGCTGACCCATCTACACCTGATGTAACTCCAGCTGATGTTACTACAGCTGACCCATCTAC
Organism: Argentina silus; assembly: GCF_951799395.1. Classification (NCBI taxonomy): domain Eukaryota; kingdom Metazoa; phylum Chordata; class Actinopteri; order Argentiniformes; family Argentinidae; genus Argentina; species Argentina silus. The sequence continues at coordinate 14,587,981 of NC_139655.1, forward strand.
ACCTGATGTAACTACAGCTGACACATCTACACCTGATGTAACGACAGCTGACCCATCTACACCTGATGCAACTACAGCTGACCCATCAACACCTGATGTAACTACAGCTGATGTAACGACAGCTGACCCATCTACACCTGATGTAACTACAGCTGACCCATCTACGCCTGATGTAACTACAGCTGACCCATCTACACCTGATATAACTACAGCTGAACCATCCACACCTGGTGTTACTACAGCTGACCCATCTACACCTGATGCAACTACAGCTGACCCAACTACACCTGATGTAACTACAGCTGATGTAACGACAGCTGACCCATCTACACCTGATGCAACTACAGCTGACCCATCTACACCTGATGTAACTACAGCTGATGTAACTACAGCTGACCCATCTACACCTGATGTAACTACAGCTGAACCATCCACACCTGGTGTTACTACAGCTGACCCATCTACACCTGATGCAACTACAGCTGACCCATCTACACCTGATGTAACTACAGCTGATACATCTACACCTGATGTAACTACAGCTGACCCATCTACACCTGATGCAACTACAGCTGACCCATCCACACCTGATGTTACTACAGCTGACCCATCTACACCTGATGTTACTACAGCTGACCCATCTACACCTGATGCAACGACAGCTGACCCATCTACACCTGATGTAACTACAGATGATATAATTACAGCTGACCCATCTACACCTGATGCAACTACAGCTGACCCAACTACACCTGATGTAACTTCAGCTGATGTAACGACAGCTGACCCATCTACACCTGATGCAACTACAGCTGACCCATCTACACCTGATGTAACTACAGCTGATGTAACTACAGCTGACCCATCTACACCTGATGTAACTACAGCTGAACCATCCACACCTGGTGTTACTACAGCTGACCCATCTACACCTGATGCAACTACAGCTGACCCATCTACACCTGATGTAACTACAGCTGATACATCTACACCTGATGTAACTACAGCTGACCCATCTACACCTGATGCAACTACAGCTGACCCATCCACACCTGATGTTACTACAGCTGACCCATCTACACCTGATCTTACTACAGCTGATACATCTACACCTGATGTAACTACAGCTGACCCATCTACACCTGATGAAACTACAGCTGAACCATCCACACCTGGTGTTACTACAGCTGACCCATCTACACCTGATGCAACTACAGCTGACCCAACTACACCTGATGTAACTACAGCTGATGTAACGACAGCTGACCCATCTACACCTGATGCAACTACAGCTGACCCATCTACACCTGATGTAACTACAGCTGATGTAACTACAGCTGACCCATCTACACCTGATGTAACTACAGCTGAACCATCCACACCTGGTGTTACTACAGCTGACCCATCTACACCTGATGCAACTACAGCTGACCCATCTACACCTGATGTAACTACAGCTGATACATCTACACCTGATGTAACTACAGCTGACCCATCTACACCTGATGCAACTACAGCTGACCCATCCACACCTGATGTTACTACAGCTGACCCATCTACACCTGATGTTACTACAGCTGACCCATCTACACCTGATGCAACGACAGCTGACCCATCTACACCTGATGTAACTACAGATGATATAATTACAGCTGACCCATCTACACCTGATGCAACTACAGCTGACCCAACTACACCTGATGTAACTTCAGCTGATGTAACGACAGCTGACCCATCTACACCTGATGCAACTACAGCTGACCCATCTACACCTGATGTAACTACAGCTGATGTAACTACAGCTGACCCATCTACACCTGATGTAACTACAGCTGAACCATCCACACCTGGTGTTACTACAGCTGACCCATCTACACCTGATGCAACTACAGCTGACCCATCTACACCTGATGTAACTACAGCTGATACATCTACACCTGATGTAACTACAGCTGACCCATCTACACCTGATGCAACTACAGCTGACCCATCCACACCTGATGTTACTACAGCTGACCCATCTACACCTGATCTTACTACAGCTGACCCATCTACACCTGATGCAACGACAGCTGACCCATCTACACCTGATGTAACTACAGATGATATAATGACAGCTGACCCATCTACACCTGATGCAACTACAGCTGACCCATCTACACCTGATGTAACTACAGCTGATGTAACGACAGCTGACCCATCCACACCTGATGTTACGACAGCTGACCCATCTACACCTGATGCAACTACAGCTGACCCATCTACACCTGATGTAACTACAGCTGATGTAACGACAGCTGACCCATCTACACCTGATGTAACTACCGCTGACCCATCTACACCTGATGCAACTACAGATGACCCAACTACACCTGATGTGACTACAGCTGATGTAACTACAGCTGACCCATCTACGCCTGATGTAACTACAGCTGACCCATCTACACCTGATGTAACTACAGCTGAACCATCCACACCTGGTGTTACTACAGCTGACCCATCTACACCTGATGCAACTACAGCTGACCCATCTACACCTCATGTAACTACAGCTGATGTAACGACAGCTGACCCATCTACACCTGATGTAACTACAGCTGACCCATCTACACCTGATGTTACTACAGCTGACCCATCTACACCTGATGCAACTACAGCTGACCCATCTACACCTGATGTAACTACAGCTGATACATCTACACCTGATGTAACTACAGCTGACCCATCTACACCTGATGCAACTACAGCTGACCCATCTACACCTGATGAAACTACAGCTGATGTAACTACAGCTGACCCATCCACACCTGATGTTACTGCAGCTGACCCATCTACACCTGATGTTACTACAGCTGACCCATCTACACCTGATGCAACGACAGCTGACCCATCTACACCTGATGTAACTACAGCTGATGTAACTACAGCTGACCTATCTACACCTGATGTAACTACAGCTGACCCATCTACACCTGATGTTACTACAGCTGACACATCTACACCTGATGCAACTACAGCTGACCCATCTACACCTGATGTAACTACAGCTGATACATCTACACCTGATGTAACTACAGCTGACCCATCTACACCTGATGCAACTACAGCTGACCCATCTACACCTGATGTAACTACAGCTGATGTTACTACAGCTGACCCATCTACACCTGATGTAACTACAGCTGACACATCTACACCTGATGTAACGACAGCTGACCCATCTACACCTGATGCAACTACAGCTGACCCATCTACACCTGATGTAACTACAGCTGATGTAACGACAGCTGACCCATCTACACCTGATGTAACTACAGCTGACCCATCTACGCCTGATGTAACTACAGCTGACCCATCTACACCTGATATAACTACAGCTGAACCATCCACACCTGGTGTTACTACAGCTGACCCATCTACACCTGATGCAACTACAGCTGACCCAACTACACCTGATGTAACTACAGCTGATGTAACGACAGCTGACCCATCTACACCTGATGCAACTACAGCTGACCCATCTACACCTGATGTAACTACAGCTGATGTAACTACAGCTGACCCATCTACACCTGATGTAACTACAGCTGAACCATCCACACCTGGTGTTACTACAGCTGACCCATCTACACCTGATGCAACTACAGCTGACCCATCTACACCTGATGTAACTACAGCTGATACATCTACACCTGATGTAACTACAGCTGACCCATCTACACCTGATGCAACTACAGCTGACCCATCCACACCTGATGTTACTACAGCTGACCCATCTACACCTGATGTTACTACAGCTGACCCATCTACACCTGATGCAACGACAGCTGACCCATCTACACCTGATGTAACTACAGATGATATAATGACAGCTGACCCATCTACACCTGATGCAACTACAGCTGACCCATCTACACCTGATGTAACTACAGCTGATGTAACGACAGCTGACCCATCCACACCTGATGTTACGACAGCTGACCCATCTACACCTGATGCAACTACAGCTGACCCATCTACACCTCATGTAACTACAGCTGACCCATCTACACCTGATATAACTACAGCTGAACCATCCACACCTGGTGTTACTACAGCTGACCCATCTACACCTGATGCAACTACAGCTGACCCAACTACACCTGATGTAACTTCAGCTGATGTAACGACAGCTGACCCATCTACACCTGATGCAACTACAGCTGACCCATCTACACCTGATGTAACTACAGCTGATGTAACTACAGCTGACCCATCTACACCTGATGTAACTACAGCTGAACCATCCACACCTGGTGTTACTACAGCTGACCCATCTACACCTGATGCAACTACAGCTGACCCATCTACACCTGATGTAACTACAGCTGATACATCTACACCTGATGTAACTACAGCTGACCCATCTACACCTGATGAAACTACAGCTGATGTAACTACAGCTGACCCATCTACACCTGATGTAACTACAGCTGACCCATCTACACCTGATGTACCTACCGCTGACCCATCCACACCTGATGTTACTACAGCTGACCCATCTACACCTGATGCAACTACAGCTGACCCATCTACACCTGATGTAACTACAGCTGACCCATCTACACCTGATGCAACTACAGCTGACCCATCTACACCTGATGTAACTCCAGCTGATGTTACTACAGCTGACCCATCTACACCTGATGTAACTACAGCTGACACATCTACACCTGATGTAACGACAGCTGACCCATCTACACCTGATGCAACTACAGCTGACCCATCAACACCTGATGTAACTACAGCTGATGTAACGACAGCTGACCCATCTACACCTGATGTAACTACAGCTGACCCATCTACGCCTGATGTAACTACAGCTGACCCATCTACACCTGATATAACTACAGCTGAAACATCCACACCTGGTGTTACTACAGCTGACCCATCTACACCTGATGCAACTACAGCTGACCCAACTACACCTGATGTAACTACAGCTGATGTAACGACAGCTGACCCATCTACACCTGATGCAACTACAGCTGACCCATCTACACCTGATGTAACTACAGCTGATGTAACTACAGCTGACCCATCTACACCTGATGTAACTACAGCTGAACCATCCACACCTGGTGTTACTACAGCTGACCCATCTACACCTGATGCAACTACAGCTGACCCATCTACACCTGATGTAACTACAGCTGATACATCTACACCTGATGTAACTACAGCTGACCCATCTACACCTGATGCAACTACAGCTGACCCATCCACACCTGATGTTACTACAGCTGACCCATCTACACCTGATGTTACTACAGCTGACCCATCTACACCTGATGCAACGACAGCTGACCCATCTACACCTGATGTAACTACAGATGATATAATTACAGCTGACCCATCTACACCTGATGCAACTACAGCTGACCCAACTACACCTGATGTAACTTCAGCTGATGTAACGACAGCTGACCCATCTACACCTGATGCAACTACAGCTGACCCATCTACACCTGATGTAACTACAGCTGATGTAACTACAGCTGACCCATCTACACCTGATGTAACTACAGCTGAACCATCCACACCTGGTGTTACTACAGCTGACCCATCTACACCTGATGCAACTACAGCTGACCCATCTACACCTGATGTAACTACAGCTGATACATCTACACCTGATGTAACTACAGCTGACCCATCTACACCTGATGCAACTACAGCTGACCCATCCACACCTGATGTTACTACAGCTGACCCATCTACACCTGATCTTACTACAGCTGATACATCTACACCTGATGTAACTACAGCTGACCCATCTACACCTGATGAAACTACAGCTGAACCATCCACACCTGGTGTTACTACAGCTGACCCATCTACACCTGATGCAACTACAGCTGACCCAACTACACCTGATGTAACTACAGCTGATGTAACGACAGCTGACCCATCTACACCTGATGCAACTACAGCTGACCCATCTACACCTGATGTAACTACAGCTGATGTAACTACAGCTGACCCATCTACACCTGATGTAACTACAGCTGAACCATCCACACCTGGTGTTACTACAGCTGACCCATCTACACCTGATGCAACTACAGCTGACCCATCTACACCTGATGTAACTACAGCTGATACATCTACACCTGATGTAACTACAGCTGACCCATCTACACCTGATGCAACTACAGCTGACCCATCCACACCTGATGTTACTACAGCTGACCCATCTACACCTGATCTTACTACAGCTGACCCATCTACACCTGATGCAACGACAGCTGACCCATCTACACCTGATGTAACTACAGATGATATAATGACAGCTGACCCATCTACACCTGATGCAACTACAGCTGACCCATCTACACCTGATGTAACTACAGCTGATGTAACGACAGCTGACCCATCCACACCTGATGTTACGACAGCTGACCCATCTACACCTGATGCAACTACAGCTGACCCATCTACACCTGATGTAACTACAGCTGATGTAACGACAGCTGACCCATCTACACCTGATGTAACTACCGCTGACCCATCTACACCTGATGCAACTACAGATGACCCAACTACACCTGATGTGACTACAGCTGATGTAACTACAGCTGACCCATCTACGCCTGATGTAACTACAGCTGACCCATCTACACCTGATGTAACTACAGCTGAACCATCCACACCTGGTGTTACTACAGCTGACCCATCTACACCTGATGCAACTACAGCTGACCCATCTACACCTCATGTAACTACAGCTGATGTAACGACAGCTGACCCATCCACACCTGATGTTACTGCAGCTGACCCATCTACACCTGATGTTACTACAGCTGACCCATCTACACCTGATGCAACGACAGCTGACCCATCTACACCTGATGTAACTACAGCTGATGTAACTACAGCTGACCTATCTACACCTGATGTAACTACAGCTGACCCATCTACACCTGATGTTACTACAGCTGACACATCTACACCTGATGCAACTACAGCTGACCCATCTACACCTGATGTAACTACAGCTGATACATCTACACCTGATGTAACTACAGCTGACCCATCTACACCTGATGCAACTACAGCTGACCCATCTACACCTGATGTAACTACAGCTGATGTTACTACAGCTGACCCATCTACACCTGATGTAACTACAGCTGACACATCTACACCTGATGTAACGACAGCTGACCCATCTACACCTGATGCAACTACAGCTGACCCATCTACACCTGATGTAACTACAGCTGATGTAACGACAGCTGACCCATCTACACCTGATGTAACTACAGCTGACCCATCTACGCCTGATGTAACTACAGCTGACCCATCTACACCTGATATAACTAAAGCTGAACCATCCACACCTGGTGTTACTACAGCTGACCCATCTACACCTGATGCAACTACAGCTGACCCAACTACACCTGATGTAACTACAGCTGATGTAACGACAGCTGACCCATCTACACCTGATGCAACTACAGCTGACCCATCTACACCTGATGTAACTACAGCTGATGTAACTACAGCTGACCCATCTACACCTGATGTAACTACAGCTGAACCATCCACACCTGGTGTTACTACAGCTGACCCATCTACACCTGATGCAACTACAGCTGACCCATCTACACCTGATGTAACTACAGCTGATACATCTACACCTGATGTAACTACAGCTGACCCATCTACACCTGATGCAACTACAGCTGACCCATCCACACCTGATGTTACTACAGCTGACCCATCTACACCTGATGTTACTACAGCTGACCCATCTACACCTGATGCAACGACAGCTGACCCATCTACACCTGATGTAACTACAGATGATATAATGACAGCTGACCCATCTACACCTGATGCAACTACAGCTGACCCATCTACACCTGATGTAACTACAGCTGATGTAACGACAGCTGACCCATCCACACCTGATGTTACGACAGCTGACCCATCTACACCTGATGCAACTACAGCTGACCCATCTACACCTCATGTAACTACAGCTGACCCATCTACACCTGATATAACTACAGCTGAACCATCCACACCTGGTGTTACTACAGCTGACCCATCTACACCTGATGCAACTACAGCTGACCCAACTACACCTGATGTAACTTCAGCTGATGTAACGACAGCTGACCCATCTACACCTGATGCAACTACAGCTGACCCATCTACACCTGATGTAACTACAGCTGATGTAACTACAGCTGACCCATCTACACCTGATGTAACTACAGCTGAACCATCCACACCTGGTGTTACTACAGCTGACCCATCTACACCTGATGCAACTACAGCTGACCCATCTACACCTGATGTAACTACAGCTGATACATCTACACCTGATGTAACTACAGCTGACCCATCTACACCTGATGAAACTACAGCTGATGTAACTACAGCTGACCCATCTACACCTGATGTAACTACAGCTGACCCATCTACACCTGATGTACCTACCGCTGACCCATCCACACCTGATGTTACTACAGCTGACCCATCTACACCTGATGCAACTACAGCTGACCCATCTACACCTGATGTAACTACAGCTGACCCATCTACACCTGATGCAACTACAGCTGACCCATCTACACCTGATGTAACTCCAGCTGATGTTACTACAGCTGACCCATCTACACCTGATGTAACTACAGCTGACACATCTACACCTGATGTAACGACAGCTGACCCATCTACACCTGATGCAACTACAGCTGACCCATCAACACCTGATGTAACTACAGCTGATGTAACGACAGCTGACCCATCTACACCTGATGTAACTACAGCTGACCCATCTACGCCTGATGTAACTACAGCTGACCCATCTACACCTGATATAACTACAGCTGAACCATCCACACCTGGTGTTACTACAGCTGACCCATCTACACCTGATGCAACTACAGCTGACCCAACTACACCTGATGTAACTACAGCTGATGTAACGACAGCTGACCCATCTACACCTGATGCAACTACAGCTGACCCATCTACACCTGATGTAACTACAGCTGATGTAACTACAGCTGACCCATCTACACCTGATGTAACTACAGCTGAACCATCCACACCTGGTGTTACTACAGCTGACCCATCTACACCTGATGCAACTACAGCTGACCCATCTACACCTGATGTAACTACAGCTGATACATCTACACCTGATGTAACTACAGCTGACCCATCTACACCTGATGCAACTACAGCTGACCCATCCACACCTGATGTTACTACAGCTGACCCATCTACACCTGATGTTACTACAGCTGACCCATCTACACCTGATGCAACGACAGCTGACCCATCTACACCTGATGTAACTACAGATGATATAATTACAGCTGACCCATCTACACCTGATGCAACTACAGCTGACCCAACTACACCTGATGTAACTTCAGCTGATGTAACGACAGCTGACCCATCTACACCTGATGCAACTACAGCTGACCCATCTACACCTGATGTAACTACAGCTGATGTAACTACAGCTGACCCATCTACACCTGATGTAACTACAGCTGAACCATCCACACCTGGTGTTACTACAGCTGACCCATCTACACCTGATGCAACTACAGCTGACCCATCTACACCTGATGTAACTACAGCTGATACATCTACACCTGATGTAACTACAGCTGACCCATCTACACCTGATGCAACTACAGCTGACCCATCCACACCTGATGTTACTACAGCTGACCCATCTACACCTGATCTTACTACAGCTGATACATCTACACCTGATGTAACTACAGCTGACCCATCTACACCTGATGAAACTACAGCTGAACCATCCACACCTGGTGTTACTACAGCTGACCCATCTACACCTGATGCAACTACAGCTGACCCAACTACACCTGATGTAACTACAGCTGATGTAACGACAGCTGACCCATCTACACCTGATGCAACTACAGCTGACCCATCTACACCTGATGTAACTACAGCTGATGTAACTACAGCTGACCCATCTACACCTGATGTAACTACAGCTGAACCATCCACACCTGGTGTTACTACAGCTGACCCATCTACACCTGATGCAACTACAGCTGACCCATCTACACCTGATGTAACTACAGCTGATACATCTACACCTGATGTAACTACAGCTGACCCATCTACACCTGATGCAACTACAGCTGACCCATCCACACCTGATGTTACTACAGCTGACCCATCTACACCTGATGTTACTACAGCTGACCCATCTACACCTGATGCAACGACAGCTGACCCATCTACACCTGATGTAACTACAGATGATATAATTACAGCTGACCCATCTACACCTGATGCAACTACAGCTGACCCAACTACACCTGATGTAACTTCAGCTGATGTAACGACAGCTGACCCATCTACACCTGATGCAACTACAGCTGACCCATCTACACCTGATGTAACTACAGCTGATGTAACTACAGCTGACCCATCTACACCTGATGTAACTACAGCTGAACCATCCACACCTGGTGTTACTACAGCTGACCCATCTACACCTGATGCAACTACAGCTGACCCATCTACACCTGATGTAACTACAGCTGATACATCTACACCTGATGTAACTACAGCTGACCCATCTACACCTGATGCAACTACAGCTGACCCATCCACACCTGATGTTACTACAGCTGACCCATCTACACCTGATCTTACTACAGCTGACCCATCTACACCTGATGCAACGACAGCTGACCCATCTACACCTGATGTAACTACAGATGATATAATGACAGCTGACCCATCTACACCTGATGCAACTACAGCTGACCCATCTACACCTGATGTAACTACAGCTGATGTAACGACAGCTGACCCATCCACACCTGATGTTACGACAGCTGACCCATCTACACCTGATGCAACTACAGCTGACCCATCTACACCTGATGTAACTACAGCTGATGTAACGACAGCTGACCCATCTACACCTGATGTAACTACCGCTGACCCATCTACACCTGATGCAACTACAGATGACCCAACTACACCTGATGTGACTACAGCTGATGTAACTACAGCTGACCCATCTACCCCTGATGTAACTACAGCTGACCCATCTACACCTGATGTAACTACAGCTGAACCATCCACACCTGGTGTTACTACAGCTGACCCATCTACACCTGATGCAACTACAGCTGACCCATCTACACCTCATGTAACTACAGCTGATGTAACGACAGCTGACCCATCTACACCTGATGTAACTACAGCTGACCCATCTACACCTGATGTTACTACAGCTGACCCATCTACACCTGATGCAACTACAGCTGACCCATCTACACCTGATGTAACTACAGCTGATACATCTACACCTGATGTAACTACAGCTGACCCATCTACACCTGATGCAACTACAGCTGACCCATCTACACCTGATGAAACTACAGCTGATGTAACTACAGCTGACCCATCCACACCTGATGTTACTGCAGCTGACCCATCTACACCTGATGTTACTACAGCTGACCCATCTACACCTGATGCAACGACAGCTGACCCATCTACACCTGATGTAACTACAGCTGATGTAACTACAGCTGACCTATCTACACCTGATGTAACTACAGCTGACCCATCTACACCTGATGTTACTACAGCTGACACATCTACACCTGATGCAACTACAGCTGACCCATCTACACCTGATGTAACTACAGCTGATACATCTACACCTGATGTAACTACAGCTGACCCATCTACACCTGATGCAACTACAGCTGACCCATCCACACCTGATGTTACTACAGCTGACCCATCTACACCTGATGCAACGACAGCTGACCCATCTACACCTGATGTAACTACAGATGATGTAACGACAGCTGACCCATCTACACCTGATGCAACTACAGCTGACCAATCTACACCTGATGTAACTACAGCTGATGTAACGACAGCTGACCCATCTACACCTGATGTAACGACAGCTGACCCATCTACACCTGATGTTACTACAGCTGACCCATCTACACCTGATGTTACTACAGCTGACCCATCTTCACCTGATGCAACGACAGCTGACCCATCTACACCTGATGTAACTACAGATGATGTAACGACAGCTGACCCATCGACACCTGATGCAACTACAGCTGATGTAACTACAGCTGACCCATCTACACCTGATGTAACTACAGCTGACACATCTACACCTGATGTAACTACAGCTGACCCATCTACACCTGATGCAACTACAGCTGACCCATCCACACCTGATGTTACTACAGCTGACACATCTACACCTGATGCAACTACAGCTGACCTATCTACACCTGATGTAACTACAGCTGATGTAACGACAGCTGACCCATCTACACCTGATGCAACTACAGCTGACCCAACTACACCTGATGTAACTACAGCTGATGTAACGACAGCTGACCCATCTAAACCTGATGCAACTACAGCTGACCCATCTACAACTGATGTAACTACAGCTGAACCATCCACACCTGGTGTTACTACAGCTGATGTAACTACAGCTGATACATCTACACCTGATGTAACTACAGCTGATACATCTACACCTGATGTAACTACAGCTGACCCATCTACACCTGATGCAACTACAGCTGACCCATCCACACCTGATGTTACTACAGCTGACCCATCTACACCTGATGTTACTACAGCTGACCCATCTACACCTGATGCAACGACAGCTGACCCATCTACACCTGATGTAACTACAGATGATGTAACGACAGCTGACCCATCTACACCTGATGCAACTACAGCTGACCCATCTACACCTGATGTAACTACAGCTGACCCATCTACACCTGATGTAACTACCGCTGACCCATCTACACCTGATGCAACTACAGATGACCCAACTACACCTGATGTGACTACAGCTGATGTAACGACAGCTGACCCATCTACACCTGATGTAACTACAGCTGACCCATCTACACCTGATGTTACTACAGCTGACCCATCTACACCTGATGCAACTACAGCTGACCCATCTACACCTGATGTAACTACAGCTGATACATCTACACCTGATGTAACTACAGCTGACCCATCTACACCTGATGTAACTACAGCTGACCCATCTACACCTGATGAAACTACAGCTGATGTAACTACAGCTGACCCATCTACACCTGATGCAACTACAGCTGACCCATCCACACCTGATGTTACTACAGCTGACCCATCTACACCTGATGTTACTACAGCTGACCCATCTACACCTGATGCAACGACAGCTGACCCATCTACACCTGATGTAACTACAGATGATATAATTACAGCTGACCCATCTACACCTGATGCAACTACAGCTGACCCAACTACACCTGATGTAACTTCAGCTGATGTAACGACAGCTGACCCATCTACACCTGATGCAACTACAGCTGACCCATCTACACCTGATGTAACTACAGCTGATGTAACTACAGCTGACCCATCTACACCTGATGTAACTACAGCTGAACCATCCACACCTGGTGTTACTACAGCTGACCCATCTACACCTGATGCAACTACAGCTGACCCATCTACACCTGATGTAACTACAGCTGATACATCTACACCTGATGTAACTACAGCTGACCCATCTACACCTGATGCAACTACAGCTGACCCATCCACACCTGATGTTACTACAGCTGACCCATCTACACCTGATCTTACTACAGCTGACCCATCTACACCTGATGCAACGACAGCTGACCCATCTACACCTGATGTAACTACAGATGATATAATGACAGCTGACCCATCTACACCTGATGCAACTACAGCTGACCCATCTACACCTGATGTAACTACAGCTGATGTAACGACAGCTGACCCATCCACACCTGATGTTACGACAGCTGACCCATCTACACCTGATGCAACTACAGCTGACCCATCTACACCTGATGTAACTACAGCTGATGTAACGACAGCTGACCCATCTACACCTGATGTAACTACCGCTGACCCATCTACACCTGATGCAACTACAGATGACCCAACTACACCTGATGTGACTACAGCTGATGTAACTACAGCTGACCCATCTACGCCTGATGTAACTACAGCTGACCCATCTACACCTGATGTAACTACAGCTGAACCATCCACACCTGGTGTTACTACAGCTGACCCATCTACACCTGATGCAACTACAGCTGACCCATCTACACCTCATGTAACTACAGCTGATGTAACGACAGCTGACCCATCTACACCTGATGTAACTACAGCTGACCCATCTACACCTGATGTTACTACAGCTGACCCATCTACACCTGATGCAACTACAGCTGACCCATCTACACCTGATGTAACTACAGCTGATACATCTACACCTGATGTAACTACAGCTGACCCATCTACACCTGATGCAACTACAGCTGACCCATCTACACCTGATGAAACTACAGCTGATGTAACTACAGCTGACCCATCCACACCTGATGTTACTGCAGCTGACCCATCTACACCTGATGTTACTACAGCTGACCCATCTACACCTGATGCAACGACAGCTGACCCATCTACACCTGATGTAACTACAGCTGATGTAACTACAGCTGACCTATCTACACCTGATGTAACTACAGCTGACCCATCTACACCTGATGTTACTACAGCTGACACATCTACACCTGATGCAACTACAGCTGACCCATCTACACCTGATGTAACTACAGCTGATACATCTACACCTGATGTAACTACAGCTGACCCATCTACACCTGATGCAACTACAGCTGACCCATCCACACCTGATGTTACTACAGCTGACCCATCTACACCTGATGCAACGACAGCTGACCCATCTACACCTGATGTAACTACAGATGATGTAACGACAGCTGACCCATCTACACCTGATGCAACTACAGCTGACCAATCTACACCTGATGTAACTACAGCTGATGTAACGACAGCTGACCCATCTACACCTGATGTAACGACAGCTGACCCATCTACACCTGATGTTACTACAGCTGACCCATCTACACCTGATGTTACTACAGCTGACCCATCTTCACCTGATGCAACGACAGCTGACCCATCTACACCTGATGTAACTACAGATGATGTAACGACAGCTGACCCATCGACACCTGATGCAACTACAGCTGATGTAACTACAGCTGACCCATCTACACCTGATGTAACTACAGCTGACACATCTACACCTGATGTAACTACAGCTGACCCATCTACACCTGATGCAACTACAGCTGACCCATCCACACCTGATGTTACTACAGCTGACACATCTACACCTGATGCAACTACAGCTGACCTATCTACACCTGATGTAACTACAGCTGATGTAACGACAGCTGACCCATCTACACCTGATGCAACTACAGCTGACCCAACTACACCTGATGTAACTACAGCTGATGTAACGACAGCTGACCCATCTAAACCTGATGCAACTACAGCTGACCCATCTACAACTGATGTAACTACAGCTGAACCATCCACACCTGGTGTTACTACAGCTGATGTAACTACAGCTGATACATCTACACCTGATGTAACTACAGCTGATACATCTACACCTGATGTAACTACAGCTGACCCATCTACACCTGATGCAACTACAGCTGACGCATCCACACCTGATGTTACTACAGCTGACCCATCTACACCTGATGTTACTACAGCTGACCCATCTACACCTGATGCAACGACAGCTGACCCATCTACACCTGATGTAACTACAGATGATGTAACGACAGCTGACCCATCTACACCTGATGCAACTACAGCTGACCCATCTACACCTGATGTAACTACAGCTGACCCATCTACACCTGATGTAACTACCGCTGACCCATCTACACCTGATGCAACTACAGATGACCCAACTACACCTGATGTGACTACAGCTGATGTAACGACAGCTGACCCATCTACACCTGATGTAACTACAGCTGACCCATCTACACCTGATGTTACTACAGCTGACCCATCTACACCTGATGCAACTACAGCTGACCCATCTACACCTGATGTAACTACAGCTGATACATCTACACCTGATGTAACTACAGCTGACCCATCTACACCTGATGTAACTACAGCTGACCCATCTACACCTGATGAAACTACAGCTGATGTAACTACAGCTGACCCATCTACACCTGATGTAACTACAGCTGACCCATCTACACCTGATGTACCTACCGCTGACCCATCCACACCTGATGTTACTACAGCTGACCCATCTACACCTGATGCAACTACAGCTGACCCATCTACACCTGATGTAACTACAGCTGACCCATCTACACCTGATGCAACTACAGCTGACCCATCTACACCTGATGTAACTACAGCTGATGTTACTACAGCTGACCCATCTACACCTGATGTAACTACAGCTGACACATCTACACCTGATGTAACGACAGCTGACCCATCTACACCTGATGCAACTACAGCTGACCCATCTACACCTGATGTAACTACAGCTGATGTAACGACAGCTGACCCATCTACACCTGATGTAACTACAGCTGACCCATCTACGCCTGATGTAACTACAGCTGACCCATCTACACCTGATATAACTACAGCTGAACCATCCACACCTGATGTTACTACAGCTGACCCATCTACACCTGATGTAACTACAGCTGACCCATCTACACCTGATGTAACTACAGCTGACCCATCTACACCTGATGCAACTACAGCTGACCCATCTACACCTGATGCAACTACAGCTGACCCATCTACACCTCATGTAACTACAGCTGATGTAACGACAGCTGACCCATCTACACCTGATGTAACTACAGCTGACCCATCTACACCTGATGTTACTACAGCTGACCCATCTACACCTGATGTAACTACAGCTGACCCATCTACACCTGATGTAACTACAGCTGATGTAACGACAGCTGACCCATCTACACCTGATGCAACTACAGCTGATGTAACGACAGCTGACCCATCTACACCTGATGTAACCACAGCTGACCCATCTACACCTGATGCAACTACAGCTGACCCATCTACACCTGATGCAACTACAGCTGACCCATCCACACCTGATGTTACTACAGCTGACCCATCTACACCTGATGTTACTACAGCTGACCCATCTACACCTGATGCAACGACAGCTGACCCATCTACACCTGATGTAACTACAGATGATGTAACGACAGCTGACCCATCTACACCTGATGCAACTACAGCTGACCCATCTACAACTGATGTAACTACAGCTGATGTAACTACAGCTGACCCATCTACACCTGATGTAACTACAGCTGACCCATCTACACCTGATGTAACTACCGCTGACCCATCTACACCTGATGCAACTACAGATGACCCAACTACACCTGATGTGACTACAGCTGATGTAACGACAGCTGACCCATCTACACCTGATGTAACTACAGCTGACCCATCTACACCTGATGTTACTACAGCTGACCCATCTACACCTGATGCAACTACAGCTGACCCATCTACACCTGATGTAACTACAGCTGATACATCTACACCTGATGTAACTACAGCTGACCCATCTACACCTGATGTAACTACAGCTGACCCATCTACACCTGATGAAACTACAGCTGATGTAACTACAGCTGACCCATCTACACCTGATGTAACTACAGCTGACCCATCTACACCTGATGTACCTACCGCTGACCCATCCACACCTGATGTTACTACAGCTGACCCATCTACACCTGATGCAACTACAGCTGACCCATCTACACCTGATGTAACTACAGCTGACCCATCTACACCTGATGCAACTACAGCTGACCCATCTACACCTGATGTAACTACAGCTGATGTTACTACAGCTGACCCATCTACACCTGATGTAACTACAGCTGACACATCTACACCTGATGTAACGACAGCTGACCCATCTACACCTGATGCAACTACAGCTGACCCATCTACACCTGATGTAACTACAGCTGATGTAACGACAGCTGACCCATCTACACCTGATGTAACTACAGCTGACCCATCTACGCCTGATGTAACTACAGCTGACCCATCTACACCTGATATAACTACAGCTGAACCATCCACACCTGATGTTACTACAGCTGACCCATCTACACCTGATGTAACTACAGCTGACCCATCTACACCTGATGTAACTACAGCTGACCCATCTACACCTGATGCAACTACAGCTGACCCATCTACACCTGATGCAACTACAGCTGACCCATCTACACCTCATGTAACTACAGCTGATGTAACGACAGCTGACCCATCTACACCTGATGTAACTACAGCTGACCCATCTACACCTGATGTTACTACAGCTGACCCATCTACACCTGATGTAACTACAGCTGACCCATCTACACCTGATGTAACTACAGCTGATGTAACGACAGCTGACCCATCTACACCTGATGCAACTACAGCTGATGTAACGACAGCTGACCCATCTACACCTGATGTAACCACAGCTGACCCATCTACACCTGATGCAACTACAGCTGACCCATCTACACCTGATGCAACTACAGCTGACCCATCCACACCTGATGTTACTACAGCTGACCCATCTACACCTGATGTTACTACAGCTGACCCATCTACACCTGATGCAACGACAGCTGACCCATCTACACCTGATGTAACTACAGATGATGTAACGACAGCTGACCCATCTACACCTGATGCAACTACAGCTGACCCATCTACAACTGATGTAACTACAGCTGATGTAACTACAGCTGACCCATCTACACCTGATGTAACTACAGCTGACCCATCTACACCTGATGTAACTACCGCTGACCCATTTACACCTGATGCAACTACAGATGACCCAACTACACCTGATGTGACTACAGCTGATGTAACGACAGCTGACCCATCTACACCTGATGTAACTACAGCTGACCCATCTACACCTGATGTTACTACAGCTGACCCATCTACACCTGATGCAACTACAGCTGACCCATCTACACCTGATGTAACTACAGCTGATACATCTACACCTGATGTAACTACAGCTGACCCATCTACACCTGATGTAACTACAGCTGACCCATCTACACCTGATGAAACTACAGCTGATGTAACTACAGCTGACCCATCTACACCTGATGTAACTACAGCTGACCCATCTACACCTGATGTACCTACCGCTGACCCATCCACACCTGATGTTACTACAGCTGACCCATCTACACCTGATGCAACTACAGCTGACCCATCTACACCTGATGTAACTACAGCTGACCCATCTACACCTGATGCAACTACAGCTGACCCATCTACACCTGATGTAACTACAGCTGATGTTACTACAGCTGACCCATCTACACCTGATGTAACTACAGCTGACACATCTACACCTGATGTAACGACAGCTGACCCATCTACACCTGATGCAACTACAGCTGACCCATCTACACCTGATGTAACTACAGCTGATGTAACGACAGCTGACCCATCTACACCTGATGTAACTACAGCTGACCCATCTACGCCTGATGTAACTACAGCTGACCCATCTACACCTGATATAACTACAGCTGAACCATCCACACCTGATGTTACTACAGCTGACCCATCTACACCTGATGTAACTACAGCTGACCCATCTACACCTGATGTAACTACAGCTGACCCATCTACACCTGATGCAACTACAGCTGACCCATCTACACCTGATGCAACTACAGCTGACCCATCTACACCTCATGTAACTACAGCTGATGTAACGACAGCTGACCCATCTACACCTGATGTAACTACAGCTGACCCATCTACACCTGATGTTACTACAGCTGACCCATCTACACCTGATGTAACTACAGCTGACCCATCTACACCTGATGTAACTACAGCTGATGTAACGACAGCTGACCCATCTACACCTGATGCAACTACAGCTGATGTAACGACAGCTGACCCATCTACACCTGATGTAACCACAGCTGACCCATCTAAACCTGATGCAACTACAGCTGACCCATCTACACCTGATGTAACGACAGCTGACCCATCTACACCTGATGCAACTACAGCTGACCCATCTACACCTGATGTAACTACAGCTGACCCATCTACACCTGATGCAACTACAGCTGACCCATCCACACCTGATGTTACTACAGCTGACCCATCTACACCTGATGCAACTACAGCTGACCCATCTACACCTGATGTAACTACAGCTGATGTAACGACAGCTGACCCATCTAAACCTGATGCAACTACAGCTGACCCATCTACAACTGATGTAACTACAGCTGAACCATCCACACCTGGTGTTACTACAGCTGATGTAACTACAGCTGACCCATCTACACCTGATGCAACTACAGCTGACCCATCTACACCTGATGTAACTACAGCTGATACATCTACACCTCATGTAACTACAGCTGATGTAACGACAGCTGACCCATCTACACCTGATGTAACTACAGCTGACCCATCTACACCTGATGTTACTACAGCTGACCCATCTACACCTGATGCAACTACAGCTGACCCATCTACACCTGATGTAACTACAGCTGATACATCTACACCTGATGTAACTACAGCTGACCCATCTACAACTGATGCAACTACAGCTGACCCATCCACACCTGTTGTTACTACAGCTGACCCATCTACACCTGATGTTACTACAGCTGACCCATCTACACCTGATGCAACGACAGTTGACCCATCTACACCTGATGTAACTACAGATGATGTGACGACAGCTGACCCATCTACACCTGATGCAACTACAGCTGACCCATCTACAACTGATGTAACTACAGCTGATGTAACTACAGCTGACCCATCTACACCTGATGTAACTACAGCTGACCCATCTACACCTGATGTAACTACCGCTGACCCATCTACACCTGATGCAACTACAGATGACCCAACTACACCTGATGTGACTACAGCTGATGTAACTACAGCTGACCCATCTACGCCTGATGTAACTACAGCTGACCCATCTACACCTGATGTAACTACAGCTGAACCATCCACACCTGGTGTTACTACAGCTGACCCATCTACACCTGATGCAACTACAGCTGACCCATCTACACCTCATGTAACTACAGCTGATGTAACGACAGCTGACCCATCTACACCTGATGTAACTACAGCTGACCCATCTACACCTGATGTTACTACAGCTGACCCATCTACACCGAATGCAACTACAGCTGACCCATCTACACCTGATGTAACTACAGCTGATACATCTACACCTGATGTAACTACAGCTGACCCATCTACACCTGATGCAACTACAGCTGACCCATCTACACCTGATGAAACTACAGCTGATGTAACTACAGCTGACCCATCTACACCTGATGTAACTACAGCTTACCCATCTACACCTGATGTACCTACCGCTGACCCATCCACACCTGATGTTACTACAGCTGACCCATCTACACCTGATGCAACTACAGCTGACCCATCTACACCTGATGCAACTACAGCTGACCCATCCACACCTGATGTTACTACAGCTGACCCATCTACACCTGATGTTACTACAGCTGACCCATCTACACCTGATGCAACGACAGCTGACCCATCTACACCTGATGTAACTACAGATGATGTAACGACAGCTGACCCATCTACACCTGATGCAACTACAGCTGACCCATCTACAACTGATGTAACTACAGCTGATGTAACTACAGCTGACCCATCTACACCTGATGTAACTACAGCTGACCCATCTACACCTGATGTAACTACCGCTGACCCATTTACACCTGATGCAACTACAGATGACCCAACTACACCTGATGTGACTACAGCTGATGTAACGACAGCTGACCCATCTACACCTGATGTAACTACAGCTGACCCATCTACACCTGATGTTACTACAGCTGACCCATCTACACCTGATGCAACTACAGCTGACCCATCTACACCTGATGTAACTACAGCTGATACATCTACACCTGATGTAACTACAGCTGACCCATCTACACCTGATGTAACTACAGCTGACCCATCTACACCTGATGAAACTACAGCTGATGTAACTACAGCTGACCCATCTACACCTGATGTAACTACAGCTGACCCATCTACACCTGATGTACCTACCGCTGACCCATCCACACCTGATGTTACTACAGCTGACCCATCTACACCTGATGCAACTACAGCTGACCCATCTACACCTGATGTAACTACAGCTGACCCATCTACACCTGATGCAACTACAGCTGACCCATCTACACCTGATGTAACTACAGCTGATGTTACTACAGCTGACCCATCTACACCTGATGTAACTACAGCTGACACATCTACACCTGATGTAACGACAGCTGACCCATCTACACCTGATGCAACTACAGCTGACCCATCTACACCTGATGTAACTACAGCTGATGTAACGACAGCTGACCCATCTACACCTGATGTAACTACAGCTGACCCATCTACGCCTGATGTAACTACAGCTGACCCATCTACACCTGATATAACTACAGCTGAACCATCCACACCTGATGTTACTACAGCTGACCCATCTACACCTGATGTAACTACAGCTGACCCATCTACACCTGATGTAACTACAGCTGACCCATCTACACCTGATGCAACTACAGCTGACCCATCTACACCTGATGCAACTACAGCTGACCCATCTACACCTCATGTAACTACAGCTGATGTAACGACAGCTGACCCATCTACACCTGATGTAACTACAGCTGACCCATCTACACCTGATGTTACTACAGCTGACCCATCTACACCTGATGTAACTACAGCTGACCCATCTACACCTGATGTAACTACAGCTGATGTAACGACAGCTGACCCATCTACACCTGATGCAACTACAGCTGATGTAACGACAGCTGACCCATCTACACCTGATGTAACCACAGCTGACCCATCTAAACCTGATGGAACTACAGCTGACCCATCTACACCTGATGTAACGACAGCTGACCCATCTACACCTGATGCAACTACAGCTGACCCATCTACACCTGATGTAACTACAGCTGACCCATCTACACCTGATGCAACTACAGCTGACCCATCCACACCTGATGTTACTACAGCTGACCCATCTACACCTGATGCAACTACAGCTGACCCATCTACACCTGATGTAACTACAGCTGATGTAACGACAGCTGACCCATCTAAACCTGATGCAACTACAGCTGACCCATCTACAACTGATGTAACTACAGCTGAACCATCCACACCTGGTGTTACTACAGCTGATGTAACTACAGCTGACCCATCTACACCTGATGCAACTACAGCTGACCCATCTACACCTGATGTAACTACAGCTGATACATCTACACCTCATGTAACTACAGCTGATGTAACGACAGCTGACCCATCTACACCTGATGTAACTACAGCTGACCCATCTACACCTGATGTTACTACAGCTGACCCATCTACACCTGATGCAACTACAGCTGACCCATCTACACCTGATGTAACTACAGCTGATACATCTACACCTGATGTAACTACAGCTGACCCATCTACAACTGATGCAACTACAGCTGACCCATCCACACCTGTTGTTACTACAGCTGACCCATCTACACCTGATGTTACTACAGCTGACCCATCTACACCTGATGCAACGACAGTTGACCCATCTACACCTGATGTAACTACAGATGATGTGACGACAGCTGACCCATCTACACCTGATGCAACTACAGCTGACCCATCTACAACTGATGTAACTACAGCTGATGTAACTACAGCTGACCCATCTACACCTGATGTAACTACAGCTGACCCATCTACACCTGATGTAACTACCGCTGACCCATCTACACCTGATGCAACTACAGATGACCCAACTACACCTGATGTGACTACAGCTGATGTAACTACAGCTGACCCATCTACGCCTGATGTAACTACAGCTGACCCATCTACACCTGATGTAACTACAGCTGAACCATCCACACCTGGTGTTACTACAGCTGACCCATCTACACCTGATGCAACTACAGCTGACCCATCTACACCTCATGTAACTACAGCTGATGTAACGACAGCTGACCCATCTACACCTGATGTAACTACAGCTGACCCATCTACACCTGATGTTACTACAGCTGACCCATCTACACCGAATGCAACTACAGCTGACCCATCTACACCTGATGTAACTACAGCTGATACATCTACACCTGATGTAACTACAGCTGACCCATCTACACCTGATGCAACTACAGCTGACCCATCTACACCTGATGAAACTACAGCTGATGTAACTACAGCTGACCCATCTACACCTGATGTAACTACAGCTTACCCATCTACACCTGATGTACCTACCGCTGACCCATCCACACCTGATGTTACTACAGCTGACCCATCTACACCTGATGCAACTACAGCTGACCCATCTACACCTGATGTAACTACAGCTGACCCATCTACACCTGATGCAACTACAGCTGACCCATCTACACCTGATGTAACTACAGCTGATGTTACTACAGCTGACCCATCTACACCTGATGTAACTACAGCTGACACATCTACACCTGATGTAACGACAGCTGACCCATCTACACCTGATGCAACTACAGCTGACCCATCTACACCTGATGTAACTACAGCTGATGTAACGACAGCTGACCCATCTACACCTGATGTAACTACAGCTGACCCATCTACGCCTGATGTAACTACAGCTGACCCATCTACACCTGATATAACTACAGCTGAACCATCCACACCTGGTGTTACTACAGCTGACCCATCTACACCTGATGCAACTACAGCTGACCCAACTACACCTGATGTAACTACAGCTGATGTAACGACAGCTGACCCATCTACACCTGATGCAACTACAGCTGACCCATCTACACCTGATGTAACTACAGCTGATGTAACTACAGCTGACCCATCTACACCTGATGTAACTACAGCTGAACCATCCACACCTGGTGTTACTACAGCTGACCCATCTACACCTGATGCAACTACAGCTGACCCATCTACACCTGATGTAACTACAGCTGATACATCTACACCTGATGTAACTACAGCTGACCCATCTACACCTGATGCAACTACAGCTGACCCATCCACACCTGATGTTACTACAGCTGACCCATCTACACCTGATGTTACTACAGCTGACCCATCTACACCTGATGCAACGACAGCTGACCCATCTACACCTGATGTAACTACAGATGATATAATGACAGCTGACCCATCTACACCTGATGCAACTACAGCTGACCCATCTACACCTGATGTAACTACAGCTGATGTAACGACAGCTGACCCATCCACACCTGATGTTACGACAGCTGACCCATCTACACCTGATGCAACTACAGCTGACCCATCTACACCTCATGTAACTACAGCTGACCCATCTACACCTGATATAACTACAGCTGAACCATCCACACCTGGTGTTACTACAGCTGACCCATCTACACCTGATGCAACTACAGCTGACCCAACTACACCTGATGTAACTTCAGCTGATGTAACGACAGCTGACCCATCTACACCTGATGCAACTACAGCTGACCCATCTACACCTGATGTAACTACAGCTGATGTAACTACAGCTGACCCATCTACACCTGATGTAACTACAGCTGAACCATCCACACCTGGTGTTACTACAGCTGACCCATCTACACCTGATGCAACTACAGCTGACCCATCTACACCTGATGTAACTACAGCTGATACATCTACACCTGATGTAACTACAGCTGACCCATCTACACCTGATGAAACTACAGCTGATGTAACTACAGCTGACCCATCTACACCTGATGTAACTACAGCTGACCCATCTACACCTGATGTACCTACCGCTGACCCATCCACACCTGATGTTACTACAGCTGACCCATCTACACCTGATGCAACTACAGCTGACCCATCTACACCTGATGTAACTACAGCTGACCCATCTACACCTGATGCAACTACAGCTGACCCATCTACACCTGATGTAACTACAGCTGATGTTACTACAGCTGACCCATCTACACCTGATGTAACTACAGCTGACACATCTACACCTGATGTAACGACAGCTGACCCATCTACACCTGATGCAACTACAGCTGACCCATCTACACCTGATGTAACTACAGCTGATGTAACGACAGCTGACCCATCTACACCTGATGTAACTACAGCTGACCCATCTACGCCTGATGTAACTACAGCTGACCCATCTACACCTGATATAACTACAGCTGAACCATCCACACCTGATGCAACTACAGCTGACCCAACTACACCTGATGTAACTACAGCTGATGTAACGACAGCTGACCCATCTACACCTGATGCAACTACAGCTGACCCATCTACACCTGATGTAACTACAGCTGATGTAACTACACCTGACCCATCTACACCTGATGTAACTACAGCTGAACCATCCACACCTGGTGTTACTACAGCTGACCCATCTACACCTGATGCAACTACAGTTGACCCATCTACACCTGATGTAACTACAGCTGATACATCTACACCTGATGTAACTACAGCTGACCCATCTACACCTGATGCAACTACAGCTGACCCATCCACACCTGATGTTACTACAGCTGACCCATCTACACCTGATGTTACTACAGCTGACCCATCTACACCTGATGCAACGACAGCTGACCCATCTACACCTGATGTAACTACAGATGATATAATGACAGCTGACCCATCTACACCTGATGCAACTACAGCTGACCCAACTACACCTGATGTAACTTCAGCTGATGTAACGACAGCTGACCCATCTACACCTGATGCAACTACAGCTGACCCATCTACACCTGATGTAACTACAGCTGATGTAACTACAGCTGACCCATCTACACCTGATGTAACTACAGCTGAACCATCCACACCTGGTGTTACTACAGCTGACCCATCTACACCTGATGCAACTACAGCTGACCCATCTACACCTGATGTAACTACAGCTGATACATCTACACCTGATGTAACTACAGCTGACCCATCTACACCTGATGCAACTACAGCTGACCCATCCACACCTGATGTTACTACAGCTGACCCATCTACACCTGATCTTACTACAGCTGACCCATCTACACCTGATGCAACGACAGCTGACCCATCTACACCTGATGTAACTACAGATGATATAATGACAGCTGACCCATCTACACCTGATGCAACTACAGCTGACCCATCTACACCTGATGTAACTACAGCTGATGTAACGACAGCTGACCCATCCACACCTGATGTTACGACAGCTGACCCATCTACACCTGATGCAACTACAGCTGACCCATCTACACCTGATGTAACTACAGCTGATGTAACGACAGTTGACCCATCTACACCTGATGTAACTACAGCTGACCCATCTACACCTGATGTTACTACAGCTGACCCATCTACACCTGATGCAACTACAGCTGACCCATCTACACCTGATGTAACTACAGCTGATACATCTACACCTGATGTAACTACAGCTGACCCATCTACACCTGATGCAACTACAGCTGACCCATCTACACCTGATGAAACTACAGCTGATGTAACTACAGCTGACCCATCCACACCTGATGTTACTGCAGCTGACCCATCTACACCTGATGTTACTACAGCTGACCCATCTACACCTGATGCAACGACAGCTGACCCATCTACACCTGATGTAACTACAGCTGATGTAACTACAGCTGACCTATCTACACCTGATGTAACTACAGCTGACCCATCTACACCTGATGTTACTACAGCTGACACATCTACACCTGATGCAACTACAGCTGACCCATCTACACCTGATGTAACTACAGCTGATACATCTACACCTGATGTAACTACAGCTGACCCATCTACACCTGATGCAACTACAGCTGACCCATCCACACCTGATGTTACTACAGCTGACCCATCTACACCTGATGCAACGACAGCTGACCCATCTACACCTGATGTAACTACAGATGATGTAACGACAGCTGACCCATCTACACCTGATGCAACTACAGCTGACCAATCTACACCTGATGTAACTACAGCTGATGTAACGACAGCTGACCCATCTACACCTGATGTAACGACAGCTGACCCATCTACACCTGATGTTACTACAGCTGACCCATCTACACCTGATGTTACTACAGCTGACCCATCTTCACCTGATGCAACGACAGCTGACCCATCTACACCTGATGTAACTACAGCTGATGTAACTACAGCTGACCCATCTACACCTGATGTAACTACAGCTGACACATCTACACCTGATGTAACTACAGCTGACCCATCTACACCTGATGCAACTACAGCTGACCCATCCACACCTGATGTTACTACAGCTGACCCATCTACACCTGATGCAACTACAGCTGACCTATCTACACCTGATGTAACTACAGCTGATGTAACGACAGCTGACCCATCTACACCTGATGCAACTACAGCTGACCCAACTACACCTGATGTAACTACAGCTGATGTAACGACAGCTGACCCATCTAAACCTGATGCAACTACAGCTGACCCATCTACAACTGATGTAACTACAGCTGAACCATCCACACCTGGTGTTACTACAGCTGATGTAACTACAGCTGACCCATCTACACCTGATGCAACTACAGCTGACCCATCTACACCTGATGTAACTACAGCTGATACATCTACACCTGATGTAACTACAGCTGACCCATCTACACCTGATGCAACTACAGCTGACCCATCCACACCTGATGTTACTACAGCTGACCCATCTACACCTGATGTTACTACAGCTGACCCATCTACACCTGATGCAACGACAGCTGACCCATCTACACCTGATGTAACTACAGATGATGTAACGACAGCTGACCCATCTACACCTGATGCAACTACAGCTGACCCATCTACAACTGATGTAACTACAGCTGATGTAACTACAGCTGACCCATCTACACCTGATGTAACTACAGCTGACCCATCTACACCTGATGTAACTACCGCTGACCCATCTACACCTGATGCAACTACAGATGACCCAACTACACCTGATGTGACTACAGCTGATGTAACGACAGCTGACCCATCTACACCTGATGTAACTACAGCAGACACATCTACACCTGATGCAACTACAGCTGACCCATCTACACCTGATGTAACTACAGCTGATGTAACGACAGCTGACCCATCTACACCTGATGTAACTACAGCTGACCCATCTACACCTGATGTAACTACAGCTGATGTAACGACAGCTGACCCATCTACACCTGATGTAACTACAGCTGACCCATCTACACCTGATGTTACTACAGCTGACCCATCTACACCTGATGCAACTACAGCTGACCCATCTACACCTGATGTAACTACAGCTGATACATCTACACCTGATGTAACTACAGCTGACCCATCTACACCTGATGTAACTACAGCTGACCCATCTACACCTGATGAAACTACAGCTGATGTAACTACAGCTGACCCATCTACACCTGATGTAACTACAGCTGACCCATCTACACCTGATGTTACTACAGCTGACCCATCTACACCGAATGCAACTACAGCTGACCCATCTACACCTGATGTAACTACAGCTGATACATCTACACCTCATGTAACTACAGCTGACCCATCTACACCTGATGCAACTACAGCTGACCCATCCACACCTGATGTTACTACAGCTGACCCATCTACACCTGATGCAACTACAGCTGACCCATCTACACCTGATGTAACTACAGCTGACCCATCTACACCTGATGCAACTACAGCTGACCCATCTACACCTGATGTAACTACAGCTGATGTTACTACAGCTGACCCATCTACACCTGATGTAACTACAGCTGACACATCTACACCTGATGTAACGACAGCTGACCCATCTACACCTGATGCAACTACAGCTGACCCATCTACACCTGATGTAACTACAGCTGATGTAACGACAGCTGACCCATCTACACCTGATGTAACTACAGCTGACCCATCTACGCCTGATGTAACTACAGCTGACCCATCTACACCTGATATAACTACAGCTGAACCATCCACACCTGGTGTTACTACAGCTGACCCATCTACACCTGATGCAACAACAGCTGACCCAACTACACCTGATGTAACTACAGCTGATGTAACGACAGCTGACCCATCTACACCTGATGCAACTACAGCTGACCCATCTACACCTGATGTAACTACAGCTGATGTAACTACAGCTGACCCATCTACACCTGATGTAACTACAGCTGAACCATCCACACCTGGTGTTACTACAGCTGACCCATCTACACCTGATGCAACTACAGCTGACCCATCTACACCTGATGTAACTACAGCTGATACATCTACACCTGATGTAACTACAGCTGACCCATCTATACCTGATGCAACTACAGCTGACCCATCCACACCTGATGTTACTACAGCTGACCCATCTACACCTGATGTTACTACAGCTGACCCATCTACACCTGATGCAACGACAGCTGACCCATCTACACCTGATGTAACTACAGATGATATAATGACAGCTGACCCATCTACACCTGATGCAACTACAGCTGACCCATCTACACCTGATGTAACTACAGCTGATGTAACGACAGCTGACCCATCCACACCTGATGTTACGACAGCTGACCCATCTACACCTGATGCAACTACAGCTGACCCATCTACACCTCATGTAACTACAGCTGACCCATCTACACCTGATATAACTACAGCTGAACCATCCACACCTGGTGTTACTACAGCTGACCCATCTACACCTGATGCAACTACAGCTGACCCAACTACACCTGATGTAACTTCAGCTGATGTAACGACAGCTGACCCATCTACACCTGATGCAACTACAGCTGACCCATCTACACCTGATGTAACTACAGCTGATGTAACTACAGCTGACCCATCTACACCTGATGTAACTACAGCTGAACCATCCACACCTGGTGTTACTACAGCTGACCCATCTACACCTGATGCAACTACAGCTGACCCATCTACACCTGATGTAACTACAGCTGATACATCTACACCTGATGTAACTACAGCTGACCCATCTACACCTGATGCAACTACAGCTGACCCATCCACACCTGATGTTACTACAGCTGACCCATCTACACCTGATGTTACTACAGCTGACCCATCTACACCTGATGCAACGACAGCTGACCCATCTACACCTGATGTAACTACAGATGATATAATGACAGCTGACCCATCTACACCTGATGCAACTACAGCTGACCCAACTACACCTGATGTAACTTCAGCTGATGTAACGACAGCTGACCCATCTACACCTGATGCAACTACAGCTGACCCATCTACACCTGATGTAACTACAGCTGATGTAACTACAGCTGACCCATCTACACCTGATGTAACTACAGCTGAACCATCCACACCTGGTGTTACTACAGCTGACCCATCTACACCTGATGCAACTACAGCTGACCCATCTACACCTGATGTAACTACAGCTGATACATCTACACCTGATGTAACTACAGCTGACCCATCTACACCTGATGCAACTACAGCTGACCCATCCACACCTGATGTTACTACAGCTGACCCATCTACACCTGATCTTACTACAGCTGACCCATCTACACCTGATGCAACGACAGCTGACCCATCTACACCTGATGTAACTACAGATGATATAATGACAGCTGACCCATCTACACCTGATGCAACTACAGCTGACCCATCTACACCTGATGTAACTACAGCTGATGTAACGACAGCTGACCCATCCACACCTGATGTTACGACAGCTGACCCATCTACACCTGATGCAACTACAGCTGACCCATCTACACCTGATGTAACTACAGCTGATGTAACGACAGCTGACCCATCTACACCTGATGTAACTACCGCTGACCCATCTACACCTGATGCAACTACAGATGACCCAACTACACCTGATGTGACTACAGCTGATGTAACTACAGCTGACCCATCTACGCCTGATGTAACTACAGCTTACCCATCTACACCTGATGTAACTACAGCTGAACCATCCACACCTGGTGTTACTACAGCTGACCCATCTACACCTGATGCAACTACAGCTGACCCATCTACACCTCATGTAACTACAGCTGATGTAACGACAGCTGACCCATCTACACCTGATGTAACTACAGCTGACCCATCTACACCTGATGTTACTACAGCTGACCCATCTACACCTGATGCAACTACAGCTGACCCATCTACACCTGATGTAACTACAGCTGATACATCTACACCTGATGTAACTACAGCTGACCCATCTACACCTGATGCAACTACAGCTGACCCATCTACACCTGATGAAACTACAGCTGATGTAACTACAGCTGACCCATCCACACCTGATGTTACTGCAGCTGACCCATCTACACCTGATGTTACTACAGCTGACCCATCTACACCTGATGCAACGACAGCTGACCCATCTACACCTGATGTAACTACAGCTGATGTAACTACAGCTGACCTATCTACACCTGATGTAACTACAGCTGACCCATCTACACCTGATGTTACTACAGCTGACACATCTACACCTGATGCAACTACAGCTGACCCATCTACACCTGATGTAACTACAGCTGATACATCTACACCTGATGTAACTACAGCTGACCCATCTACACCTGATGCAACTACAGCTGACCCATCCACACCTGATGTTACTACAGCTGACCCATCTACACCTGATGCAACGACAGCTGACCCATCTACACCTGATGTAACTACAGATGATGTAACGACAGCTGACCCATCTACACCTGATGCAACTACAGCTGACCAATCTACACCTGATGTAACTACAGCTGATGTAACGACAGCTGACCCATCTACACCTGATGTAACGACAGCTGACCCATCTACACCTGATGTTACTACAGCTGACCCATCTACACCTGATGTTACTACAGCTGACCCATCTTCACCTGATGCAACGACAGCTGACCCATCTACACCTGATGTAACTACAGATGATGTAACGACAGCTGACCCATCTACACCTGATGCAACTACAGCTGATGTAACTACAGCTGACCCATCTACACCTGATGTAACTACAGCTGACACATCTACACCTGATGTAACTACAGCTGACCCATCTACACCTGATGCAACTACAGCTGACCCATCCACACCTGATGTTACTACAGCTGACCCATCTACACCTGATGCAACTACAGCTGACCTATCTACACCTGATGTAACTACAGATGATGTAACGACAGCTGACCCATCTACACCTGATGCAACTACAGCTGACCCATCTACAACTGATGTAACTACAGCTGATGTAACTACAGCTGACCCATCTACACCTGATGTAACTACAGCTGACCCATCTACACCTGATGTAACTACCGCTGACCCATCTACACCTGATGCAACTACAGATGACCCAACTACACCTGATGTGACTACAGCTGATGTAACGACAGCTGACCCATCTACACCTGATGTAACTACAGCAGACACATCTACACCTGATGCAACTACAGCTGACCCATCTACACCTGATGTAACTACAGCTGATGTAACGACAGCTGACCCATCTACACCTGATGTAACTACAGCTGACCCATCTACACCTGATGTAACTACAGCTGATGTAACGACAGCTGACCCATCTACACCTGATGTAACTACAGCTGACCCATCTACACCTGATGTTACTACAGCTGACCCATCTACACCTGATGCAACTACAGCTGACCCATCTACACCTGATGTAACTACAGCTGATACATCTACACCTGATGTAACTACAGCTGACCCATCTACACCTGATGTAACTACAGCTGACCCATCTACACCTGATGAAACTACAGCTGATGTAACTACAGCTGACCCATCTACACCTGATGTAACTACAGCTGACCCATCTACACCTGATGTTACTACAGCTGACCCATCTACACCGAATGCAACTACAGCTGACCCATCTACACCTGATGTAACTACAGCTGATACATCTACACCTCATGTAACTACAGCTGACCCATCTACACCTGATGCAACTACAGCTGACCCATCCACACCTGATGTTACTACAGCTGACCCATCTACACCTGATGCAACTACAGCTGACCCATCTACACCTGATGTAACTACAGCTGACCCATCTACACCTGATGCAACTACAGCTGACCCATCTACACCTGATGTAACTACAGCTGATGTTACTACAGCTGACCCATCTACACCTGATGTAACTACAGCTGACACATCTACACCTGATGTAACGACAGCTGACCCATCTACACCTGATGCAACTACAGCTGACCCATCTACACCTGATGTAACTACAGCTGATGTAACGACAGCTGACCCATCTACACCTGATGTAACTACAGCTGACCCATCTACGCCTGATGTAACTACAGCTGACCCATCTACACCTGATATAACTACAGCTGAACCATCCACACCTGGTGTTACTACAGCTGACCCATCTACACCTGATGCAACAACAGCTGACCCAACTACACCTGATGTAACTACAGCTGATGTAACGACAGCTGACCCATCTACACCTGATGCAACTACAGCTGACCCATCTACACCTGATGTAACTACAGCTGATGTAACTACAGCTGACCCATCTACACCTGATGTAACTACAGCTGAACCATCCACACCTGGTGTTACTACAGCTGACCCATCTACACCTGATGCAACTACAGCTGACCCATCTACACCTGATGTAACTACAGCTGATACATCTACACCTGATGTAACTACAGCTGACCCATCTATACCTGATGCAACTACAGCTGACCCATCCACACCTGATGTTACTACAGCTGACCCATCTACACCTGATGTTACTACAGCTGACCCATCTACACCTGATGCAACGACAGCTGACCCATCTACACCTGATGTAACTACAGATGATATAATGACAGCTGACCCATCTACACCTGATGCAACTACAGCTGACCCATCTACACCTGATGTAACTACAGCTGATGTAACGACAGCTGACCCATCCACACCTGATGTTACGACAGCTGACCCATCTACACCTGATGCAACTACAGCTGACCCATCTACACCTCATGTAACTACAGCTGACCCATCTACACCTGATATAACTACAGCTGAACCATCCACACCTGGTGTTACTACAGCTGACCCATCTACACCTGATGCAACTACAGCTGACCCAACTACACCTGATGTAACTTCAGCTGATGTAACGACAGCTGACCCATCTACACCTGATGCAACTACAGCTGACCCATCTACACCTGATGTAACTACAGCTGATGTAACTACAGCTGACCCATCTACACCTGATGTAACTACAGCTGAACCATCCACACCTGGTGTTACTACAGCTGACCCATCTACACCTGATGCAACTACAGCTGACCCATCTACACCTGATGTAACTACAGCTGATACATCTACACCTGATGTAACTACAGCTGACCCATCTACACCTGATGCAACTACAGCTGACCCATCCACACCTGATGTTACTACAGCTGACCCATCTACACCTGATGTTACTACAGCTGACCCATCTACACCTGATGCAACGACAGCTGACCCATCTACACCTGATGTAACTACAGATGATATAATGACAGCTGACCCATCTACACCTGATGCAACTACAGCTGACCCAACTACACCTGATGTAACTTCAGCTGATGTAACGACAGCTGACCCATCTACACCTGATGCAACTACAGCTGACCCATCTACACCTGATGTAACTACAGCTGATGTAACTACAGCTGACCCATCTACACCTGATGTAACTACAGCTGAACCATCCACACCTGGTGTTACTACAGCTGACCCATCTACACCTGATGCAACTACAGCTGACCCATCTACACCTGATGTAACTACAGCTGATACATCTACACCTGATGTAACTACAGCTGACCCATCTACACCTGATGCAACTACAGCTGACCCATCCACACCTGATGTTACTACAGCTGACCCATCTACACCTGATCTTACTACAGCTGACCCATCTACACCTGATGCAACGACAGCTGACCCATCTACACCTGATGTAACTACAGATGATATAATGACAGCTGACCCATCTACACCTGATGCAACTACAGCTGACCCATCTACACCTGATGTAACTACAGCTGATGTAACGACAGCTGACCCATCCACACCTGATGTTACGACAGCTGACCCATCTACACCTGATGCAACTACAGCTGACCCATCTACACCTGATGTAACTACAGCTGATGTAACGACAGCTGACCCATCTACACCTGATGTAACTACCGCTGACCCATCTACACCTGATGCAACTACAGATGACCCAACTACACCTGATGTGACTACAGCTGATGTAACTACAGCTGACCCATCTACGCCTGATGTAACTACAGCTTACCCATCTACACCTGATGTAACTACAGCTGAACCATCCACACCTGGTGTTACTACAGCTGACCCATCTACACCTGATGCAACTACAGCTGACCCATCTACACCTCATGTAACTACAGCTGATGTAACGACAGCTGACCCATCTACACCTGATGTAACTACAGCTGACCCATCTACACCTGATGTTACTACAGCTGACCCATCTACACCTGATGCAACTACAGCTGACCCATCTACACCTGATGTAACTACAGCTGATACATCTACACCTGATGTAACTACAGCTGACCCATCTACACCTGATGCAACTACAGCTGACCCATCTACACCTGATGAAACTACAGCTGATGTAACTACAGCTGACCCATCCACACCTGATGTTACTGCAGCTGACCCATCTACACCTGATGTTACTACAGCTGACCCATCTACACCTGATGCAACGACAGCTGACCCATCTACACCTGATGTAACTACAGCTGATGTAACTACAGCTGACCTATCTACACCTGATGTAACTACAGCTGACCCATCTACACCTGATGTTACTACAGCTGACACATCTACACCTGATGCAACTACAGCTGACCCATCTACACCTGATGTAACTACAGCTGATACATCTACACCTGATGTAACTACAGCTGACCCATCTACACCTGATGCAACTACAGCTGACCCATCCACACCTGATGTTACTACAGCTGACCCATCTACACCTGATGCAACGACAGCTGACCCATCTACACCTGATGTAACTACAGATGATGTAACGACAGCTGACCCATCTACACCTGATGCAACTACAGCTGACCAATCTACACCTGATGTAACTACAGCTGATGTAACGACAGCTGACCCATCTACACCTGATGTAACGACAGCTGACCCATCTACACCTGATGTTACTACAGCTGACCCATCTACACCTGATGTTACTACAGCTGACCCATCTTCACCTGATGCAACGACAGCTGACCCATCTACACCTGATGTAACTACAGATGATGTAACGACAGCTGACCCATCTACACCTGATGCAACTACAGCTGATGTAACTACAGCTGACCCATCTACACCTGATGTAACTACAGCTGACACATCTACACCTGATGTAACTACAGCTGACCCATCTACACCTGATGCAACTACAGCTGACCCATCCACACCTGATGTTACTACAGCTGACCCATCTACACCTGATGCAACTACAGCTGACCTATCTACACCTGATGTAACTACAGCTGATGTAACGACAGCTGACCCATCTACACCTGATGCAACTACAGCTGACCCAACTACACCTGATGTAACTACAGCTGATGTAACGACAGCTGACCCATCTAAACCTGATGCAACTACAGCTGACCCATCTACAACTGATGTAACTACAGCTGAACCATCCACACCTGGTGTTACTACAGCTGATGTAACTACAGCTGACCCATCTACACCTGATGCAACTACAGCTGACCCATCTACACCTGATGTAACTACAGCTGATACATCTACACCTGATGTAACTACAGCTGACCCATCTACACCTGATGCAACTACAGCTGACCCATCCACACCTGATGTTACTACAGCTGACCCATCTACACCTGATGTTACTACAGCTGACCCATCTACACCTGATGCAACGACAGCTGACCCATCTACACCTGATGTAACTACAGATGATGTAACGACAGCTGACCCATCTACACCTGATGCAACTACAGCTGACCCATCTACACCTGATGTAACTACAGCTGATGTAACTACAGCTGACCCATCTACACCTGATGTAACTACAGCTGACCCATCTACACCTGATGTAACTACCGCTGACCCATCTACACCTGATGCAACTACAGATGACCCAACTACACCTGATGTGACTACAGCTGATGTAACGACAGCTGACCCATCTACACCTGATGTAACTACAGCAGACACATCTACACCTGATGCAACTACAGCTGACCCATCTACACCTGATGTAACTACAGCTGATGTAACGACAGCTGACCCATCTACACCTGATGTAACTACAGCTGACCCATCTACACCTGATGTAACTACAGCTGATGTAACGACAGCTGACCCATCTACACCTGATGTAACTACAGCTGACCCATCTACACCTGATGTTACTACAGCTGACCCATCTACACCTGATGCAACTACAGCTGACCCATCTACACCTGATGTAACTACAGCTGATACATCTACACCTGATGTAACTACAGCTGACCCATCTACACCTGATGTAACTACAGCTGACCCATCTACACCTGATGAAACTACAGCTGATGTAACTACAGCTGACCCATCTACACCTGATGTAACTACAGCTGACCCATCTACACCTGATGTACCTACCGCTGACCCATCCACACCTGATGTTACTACAGCTGACCCATCTACACCTGATGCAACTACAGCTGACCCATCTACACCTGATGTAACTACAGCTGACCCATCTACACCTGATGCAACTACAGCTGACCCATCTACACCTGATGTAACTACAGCTGATGTTACTACAGCTGACCCATCTACACCTGATGTAACTACAGCTGACACATCTACACCTGATGTAACGACAGCTGACCCATCTACACCTGATGCAACTACAGCTGACCCATCTACACCTGATGTAACTACAGCTGATGTAACGACAGCTGACCCATCTACACCTGATGTAACTACAGCTGACCCATCTACGCCTGATGTAACTACAGCTGACCCATCTACACCTGATATAACTACAGCTGAACCATCCACACCTGATGTTACTACAGCTGACCCATCTACACCTGATGTAACTACAGCTGACCCATCTACACCTGATGTAACTACAGCTGACCCATCTACACCTGATGCAACTACAGCTGACCCATCTACACCTGATGCAACTACAGCTGACCCATCTACACCTCATGTAACTACAGCTGATGTAACGACAGCTGACCCATCTACACCTGATGTAACTACAGCTGACCCATCTACACCTGATGTTACTACAGCTGACCCATCTACACCTGATGTAACTACAGCTGACCCATCTACACCTGATGTAACTACAGCTGATGTAACGACAGCTGACCCATCTACACCTGATGCAACTACAGCTGATGTAACGACAGCTGACCCATCTACACCTGATGTAACCACAGCTGACCCATCTACACCTGATGCAACTACAGCTGACCCATCTACACCTGATGTAACGACAGCTGAACCATCTACACCTGATGGAACTACAGCTGACCCATCTACACCTGATGTACCTACAGCTGACCGATCTACACCTGATGTAACTACAGCTGACCGATCAACACCTGATGCAACTACAGCTGACCCATCTACACCTGATGTAACTACAGCTGACCCATCTACACCTGATGCGACTACAGCTGACCCATCGACACCTGATGTAACTACAGCTGACGCATCTACACCTGATGCAACTACAGCTGACCCATCTACACCTGATGTAACTACAGCTGACCCATCTACACCTGATGTAACTACAGCTGATGTAACGACAGCTGACCCATCTAAACCTGATGCAACTACAGCTGACCCATCTACACCTGATATAACGACAGCTGACCCATCTACACCTGATGCAACTACAGCTGACCCATCCACACCTGATGTTACTACAGCTGACCCATCTACACCTGATGTTACTACAGCTGACCCATCTACACCTGATGCAACGACAGCTGACCCATCTACACCTGATGTAACTACAGCTGATGTAACTACAGCTGACCCATCTACACCTGATGTAACTACAGCTGACACATCTACACCTGATGTAACTACAGCTGATGTAACTACAGCTGAACCATCCACACCTGGTGTTACTACATCTGACCCATCTACACCTGATGCAACTACAGCTGACCCATCTACACCTCATGTAACTACAGCTGATGTAACGACAGCTGACCCATCTACACCTGATGTAACTACAGCTGACCCATCTACACCTGATGTTACTACAGCTGACCCATCTACACCTGATGCAACTACAGCTGACCCATCTACACCTGATGTAACTACAGCTGATACATCTACACCTGATGTAACTACAGCTGACCCATCTACACCTGATGCAACTACAGCTGACCCATCTACACCTGATGAAACTACAGCTGATGTAACTACAGCTGACCCATCTACACCTGATGTAACTACAGCTGACCCATCTACACCTGATGTACCTACCGCTGACCCATCCACACCTGATGTTACTACAGCTGACCCATCTACACCTGATGCAACTACAGCTGACCCATCTACACCTGATGTAACTACAGCTGATACATCTACACCTGATGTAACTACAGCTGACCCATCTACACCTGATGCAACTACAGCTGACCCATCTACACCTGATGAAACTACAGCTGATGTAACTACAGCTGACCCATCTACACCTGATGTAACTACAGCTGACCCATCTACACCTGATGTACCTACCGCTGACCCATCCACACCTGATGTTACTACAGCTGACCCATCTACACCTGATGCAACTA
Organism: Argentina silus; assembly: GCF_951799395.1. Classification (NCBI taxonomy): domain Eukaryota; kingdom Metazoa; phylum Chordata; class Actinopteri; order Argentiniformes; family Argentinidae; genus Argentina; species Argentina silus. Next base: position 14,628,990 of record NC_139655.1, read on the forward strand.
CAGCTGACCCATCTACACCTGATGTAACTACAGCTGACCCATCTACACCTGATGCAACTACAGCTGACCCATCTACACCTGATGTAACTACAGCTGATGTTACTACAGCTGACCCATCTACACCTGATGTAACTACAGCTGACACATCTACACCTGATGTAACGACAGCTGACCCATCTACACCTGATGCAACTACAGCTGACCCATCTACACCTGATGTAACTACAGCTGATGTAACGACAGCTGACCCATCTACACCTGATGTAACTACAGCTGACCCATCTACGCCTGATGTAACTACAGCTGACCCATCTACACCTGATATAACTACAGCTGAACCATCCACACCTGGTGTTACTTCAGCTGACCCATCTCCACCTGATGTAACTACAGCTGACCCATCTACACCTGATGTAACTACAGCTGACCCATCTACACCTGATGCAACTACAGCTGACCCATCTACACCTGATGCAACTACAGCTGACCCATCTACACCTCATGTAACTACAGCTGATGTAACGACAGCTGACCCATCTACACCTGATGTAACTACAGCTGACCCATCTACACCTGATGTTACTACAGCTGACCCATCTACACCTGATGTAACTACAGCTGACCCATCTACACCTGATGTAACTACAGCTGATGTAACGACAGCTGACCCATCTACACCTGATGCAACTACAGCTGATGTAACGACAGCTGACCCATCTACACCTGATGCAACTACAGCTGACCCATCTACACCTGATGTAACGACAGCTGAACCATCTACACCTGATGGAAGTACAGCTGACCCATCTACACCTGATGTACCTACAGCTGACCCATCTACACCTGATGTGACTACAGCTGACCCATCTACACCTGATGTAACTACAGCTGACCGATCTACACCTGATGCAACTACAGCTGACCCATCTACACCTGATGTAACTACAGCTGACCCATCTACACCTGATGCGACTACAGCTGACCTATCGACACCTGATGTAACTACAGCTGACCCATCTACACCTGATGCAACTACAGCTGACCCATCTACACCTGATGTAACTACAGCTGACCCATCTACACCTGATGTAACTACAGCTGATGTAACGACAGCTGACCCATCTACACCTGATGTAACTACAGCTGACCCATCTACTCCTGATGTAACTACAGCTGACCCATCTACACCTGATGTAACTACAGATGATGTAACTACAGCTGACCCATCTACACCTGATGTAACTACAGCTGATGTAACTACAGCTGACTCATCTACAGCTGATGTAACTACAGCTGATGTAACTACAGCTGACCCATCTACATCTGATGCAAGTACAGCTGACCGATCTACACCTGACCCATCTACACCTGATGTAACTACAGCTGACCTATCTACACCTGATGTAACTACAGCTGACCCATCTACACCTGATGTAACTACAGCTGACCCATCTACACCTGATGCGACTACAGCTGACCCATCTACACCTGATACAACTACAGCTGACCCATCTACACCTGATGTAACTACAGCTGACCCATCTACACCTGATGCAACTACAGCTGACCCATCTACATCTGACCCATCTACAGCTGATGCAACTACAGCTGACCCATCTACACTTGACCCATCTACAGCTGATGTAACTACAGCTGACCCATCTACACCTGATGTAACTACAGCTGACCCATCTACACCTGATGCAACTACAGCTGACCCATCTACACCTGAATTAACTACAGCTGATGTAACTACAGCTGACCCATCTACACCTGATGCAACTACAGCTGACCCATCTACACCTGATGTAACTACAGCTGACCCATCTACACCTGATGTAACTACAGCTGACCCATCTACACCTGACCCATCTACAGCTGATGCAACTACAGCTGACCCATCTACACTTGACCCATCTACAGCTGATGTAACTACAGCTGACCTATCTACACCTGATGTAACTACAGCTGACCCATCTACACCTGATACAACTACAGCTGACCCATCTACACCTGACCCATCTACACCTGATGTAACTACAGCTGACCCATCTACACCTGATGTAACTACAGCTGACCCATCTACACCTGATGCGACTACAGCTGACCCATCTACACCTGATGCAACTACAGCTGACCCATCTACACCTGATGTAACTACAGCTGACCCATCTACACCTGATGCAACTACAGCTGACCCATCTACATCTGACCCATCTACAGCTGATGCAACTACAGCTGACCCATCTACATCTGACCCATCTACAGCTGATGTAACTACAGCTGACCCATCTACACCTGATGTAACTACAGCTGACCCATCTACACCTGATGTACCTACCGCTGACCCATCCACACCTGATGTTACTACAGCTGACCCATCTACACCTGATGCAACTACAGCTGACCCATCTACACCTGATGTAACTACAGCTGATACATCTACACCTGATGTAACTACAGCTGACCCATCTACACCTGATGCAACTACAGCTGACCCATCTACACCTGATGAAACTACAGCTGATGTAACTACAGCTGACCCATCTACACCTGATGTAACTACAGCTGACCCATCTACACCTGATGTACCTACCGCTGACCCATCCACACCTGATGTTACTACAGCTGACCCATCTACACCTGATGCAACTACAGCTGACCCATCTACATCTGACCCATCTACAGCTGATGTAACTACAGCTGACCCATCTACACCTGATGTAACTACAGCTGACCCATCTACACCTGATGTACCTACCGCTGACCCATCCACACCTGATGTTACTACAGCTGACCCATCTACACCTGATGCAACTACAGCTGACCCATCTACACCTGATGTAACTACAGCTGATACATCTACACCTGATGTAACTACAGCTGACCCATCTACACCTGATGCAACTACAGCTGACCCATCTACACCTGATGAAACTACAGCTGATGTAACTACAGCTGACCCATCTACACCTGATGTAACTACAGCTGACCCATCTACACCTGATGTACCTACCGCTGACCCATCCACACCTGATGTTACTACAGCTGACCCATCTACACCTGATGCAACTACAGCTGACCCATCTACACCTGATGTAACTACAGCTGACCCATCTACACCTGATGCAACTACAGCTGACCCATCTACACCTGATGTAACTACAGCTGATGTTACTACAGCTGACCCATCTACACCTGATGTAACTACAGCTGACACATCTACACCTGATGTAACGACAGCTGACCCATCTACACCTGATGCAACTACAGCTGACCCATCTACACCTGATGTAACTACAGCTGATGTAACGACAGCTGACCCATCTACACCTGATGTAACTACAGCTGACCCATCTACGCCTGATGTAACTACAGCTGACCCATCTACACCTGATATAACTACAGCTGAACCATCCACACCTGGTGTTACTTCAGCTGACCCATCTCCACCTGATGTAACTACAGCTGACCCATCTACACCTGATGTAACTACAGCTGACCCATCTACACCTGATGCAACTACAGCTGACCCATCCACACCTGATGTAACTACAGCTGACCCATCTACACCTGATGTACCTACAGCTGACCGATCTACACCTGATGTAACTACAGCTGACCGATCAACACCTGATGTAACTACAGCTGACCCATCTACACCTGATGCAACTACAGCTGACCCATCTACACCTGATGCGACTACAGCTGACCTATCGACACCTGATGTAACTACAGCTGACCCATCTACACCTGATGCAACTACAGCTGACCCATCTACACCTGATGTAACTACAGCTGACCCATCTACACCTGATGTAACTACAGCTGATGTAACGACAGCTGACCCATCTACACCTGATGTAACTACAGCTGACCCATCTACTCCTGATGTAACTACAGCTGACCCATCTACACCTGATGTAACTACAGATGATGTAACTACAGCTGACCCATCTACACCTGATGTAACTACAGCTGATGTAACTACAGCTGACTCATCTACAGCTGATGTAACTACAGCTGACCTATCTACACCTGATGTAACTACAGCTGACCCATCTACACCTGATGTAACTACAGCTGACCCATCTACACCTGATGCGACTACAGCTGACCCATCTACACCTGATACAACTACAGCTGACCCATCTACACCTGATGTAACTACAGCTGACCCATCTACACCTGATGCAACTACAGCTGACCCATCTACATCTGACCCATCTACAGCTGATGCAACTACAGCTGACCCATCTACACTTGACCCATCTACAGCTGATGTAACTACAGCTGACCCATCTACACCTGATGTAACTACAGCTGACCCATCTACACCTGATGCAACTACAGCTGACCCATCTACACCTGAATTAACTACAGCTGATGTAACTACAGCTGACCCATCTACACCTGATGCAACTACAGCTGACCCATCTACACCTGATGTAACTACAGCTGACCCATCTACACCTGATGTAACTACAGCTGACCCATCTACACCTGACCCATCTACAGCTGATGCAACTACAGCTGACCCATCTACACTTGACCCATCTACAGCTGATGTAACTACAGCTGACCTATCTACACCTGATGTAACTACAGCTGACCCATCTACACCTGATACAACTACAGCTGACCCATCTACACCTGACCCATCTACACCTGATGTAACTACAGCTGACCCATCTACACCTGATGTAACTACAGCTGACCCATCTACACCTGATGCGACTACAGCTGACCCATCTACACCTGATGCAACTACAGCTGACCCATCTACACCTGATGTAACTACAGCTGACCCATCTACACCTGATGCAACTACAGCTGACCCATCTACATCTGACCCATCTACAGCTGATGTAACTACAGCTGACCCATCTACACCTGATGTAACTACAGCTGACCCATCTACACCTGATGTAACTATAGCTGACCCATCTACACCTGATGTAACTACAGCTGACCCATCTACACCTGATGCAACTACAGCTGACCCATCTACACCTGATGTAACTACAGCTAACCCATCTACACCTGATGCAACTACAGCTGACCCATCTACACCTGATGTAACTACAGCTGATGTAACTACAGCTGACCCATCTACACCTGATGTAACGACAGCTGACCCATCTACACCTGATGTAACGACAGCTGACCCATCTACCCCTGATGTAACTACAGCTGACCCATCTACTCCTGATGTAACTACAGCTGACCCATCTACACCTGATGCAACTACAGCTGACCCATCTACACCTGATGTAACTACAGCTGATGTAACTACAGCTGACCCATCTACATCTGATGTAACGACAGCTGACCCATCTACACCTGATGTAACGACAGCTGACCCATCTTCACCTGATGTAACTACAGCTGACCCATCTACTCCTGATGTAACTACAGCTGACCCATCTACACCTGATGTAACTACAGATGATGTAACTACAGCTGCCTCATCTACAGCTGATGTAACTACAGCTGACCAATCTACACCTGATGCAACTACAGCTGACCCATCTACACCTGACCCATCTACACCTGATGTCACTACAGCTGACCTATCTACACCTGATGTAACTACAGCTGACCCATCTACACCTGATGCAACTACAGCTGACCCATCTACACCTGACCCATCTACACCTGATGTAACTACAGCTGACCCATCTACACCTGATCTAACTACAGCTGACCCATCTACACCTGATGCGACTACAGCTGACCCATCTACACCTGATGCAACTACAGCTGACCCATCTACACCTGATGTAACTACAGCTGACCCATCTACTCCTGATGTAACTACAGCTGACCCATCTACACCTGATGCAACTACAGGTGACCCATCTACACCTGATGTAACTACAGCTGATGTAACTACAGCTGATCCATCTACACCTGATGTAACTACAGCTGTCCCATCTACACCTGATGCAACTACAGCTGACCCATCTACACCTGACCCATCTACACCTGATGTAACTACAGCTGACCTATCTACACCTGATGTAACTACAGCTGACCCATCTATACCTGATTTAACTACAGCTGACCCATCTACACCTGATGCAACTACAGCTGACCCATCTACAGCTGACCCATCTACACCTGATGCAACTACAGCTGACCCATCTACACCTGATGTAACTACAGCTGACCCATCTACTCCTGATGCAACTACAGCTGACCTATCTACACCTGATGCAACTACAGCTGACCCATCTACTCCTGATGTAACTACAGCTGACCCATCTACACCTGATGCAACTACAGGTGACCCATCTACACCTGATGTAACTACAGCTGATGTAACTACAGCTGATCCATCTACACCTGATGTAACTACAGCTGACCCATCTACAGCTGATGTAACTACAGCTGACCAATCTACACCTGATGTAACTACAGCTGACCCATCTACACCTGATGCAACTACAGCTGACCCATCTACACCTGACCCATCTACAGCTGATGCAACTACAGCTGACCCATCTACACCTGACCCATCTACACCTGATGTAACTACAGCTGACCCATCTACACCTGATGTAACTACAGCTGACCTATCTACACCTGATGCGACTACAGCTGACCCATCTACACCTGATGCAACTACAGCTGACCCATCTACACCTGATGTAACTACAGCTGCCCCATCTAATCCTGATGTAACTACAGCTGACCCATCTACACCTGATGTAACTACAGCTGATGTAACTACGGCTGATCCATCTACACCTGATGTAACTACAGCTGACCCATCTACACCTGATGCAACTACAGCTGACCCATCTACACCTGACCCATCTACACCTGATGTAACTACAGCTGACCTATCTACACCTGATGTAACTACAGCTGACCCATCTACACCTGATGTAACTACAGCTGACCCATCTACACCTGATGCAACTACAGCTGACCCATCTACAGCTGACCCATCTACACCTGATGCAACTACAGCTGACCCATCTACACCTGATGTAACTACAGCTGACCCATCTACTCCTGATGCAACTACAGCTGACCCATCTACACCTGATGCAACTACAGCTGACCCATCTACAGCTGACCCATCTACACCTGATGCAACTACAGCTGACCCATCTACACCTGATGTAACTACAGCTGACCCATCTACTCCTGATGTAACTACAGCTGACCCATCTACACCTGATGCAACTACAGGTGACCCATCTACACCTGATGTAACTACAGCTGATGTAACTACAGCTGATCCATCTACACCTGATGTAACTACAGCTGATGTAACTACAGCTGACCCATCTACAGCTGATGTAACTACAGCTGACCAATCTACACCTGATGTAACTACAGCTGACCCATCTACACCTGATGCAACTACAGCTGTCCCATCTACACCTGATGCAACTACAGCTGACCCATCTACACTTGACCCATCTACAGCTGATGTAACTACAGCTGACCCATCTACACCTGATGTAACTACAGCTGACCCATCTACACCTGATGCAACTACAGCTGACCCATCTACACCTGATGTAACTACAGCTGATGTAACTACAGCTGACCTATCTACACCTGACGTAACTACAGCTGATGTAACTACAGCTGACCCATCTACACCTGATGTAACTACAGCTGACCCATCTACACCTGATGTTACTACACCTATCCCTGTGACTACAACCATTACAACTACTATGCCTACTACTGCCACCACCACAACAAAGATCCCAATAAATTGTTTGAATGGAGGTAAACCAACTCCTGATGGCAACAGTTGTGAATGTCTCCCTGGATTCACAGGCCTAACGTGCAGAGAAATCCTTCCTGACATTAAGCCAGGTACGTCGACCATGTTGTGTGGTACATTCAGTTTGTGAAAAGAACGTGTCTGTAAGCACCTTGATTGAGCATCTCTGTTGTAGCAGTGTAGAAGGATGTGAAACAACAGCTGCTGTCAAAAGGCTTTAATGGGTCAGTTCAAATATTAGTCTGGTCAATATGTTATGATATAATCATTTGTTTTCTCTTGTAGAAAATCTCATTAGATCTGCAGTGGTTGAAATGGAAGTAAATAAGGCATACATAGTTGCATATGACAATCCAGAATCAGACGAATACAAAGCATTTGTGCAAGATTTCATAACCCAGGTAAGAAACACAATTTTGATCTACTTTAAGAGAAATGTCGTGAATGATAACTTCATGGTAATTGCAACTGGTGGACAACACATCACCAGCATATAATCATCACTGTTTATACTTCAGATGGTGGAATACTACAGTAAAAGTGACATTACGAACTTCCAAGGAGTGGACGTCAAAACTGTGAAGTATGACACATCTAATATGATAATTCTTTTTACATTTTACAAAAAAAACTTCAAATTGTGCAAAATGAACATGTATTTTCAGGGATTTGGACTGAATTATATTAGGATCTGACACTATTCTTGTTGAACAGTGGCAAAAAAGGGAGAATAGTACACATCTTCAAAAGGAACCAAATGCTTCCATCATCGCTAAAGGATTTGCACTGGTGTAAAAGTTATTCCAGACTTTGATATGCCTGAAAACCTGTGTAGTAACACACAAATTATTGATACTAGTGCCAACATTGTATCAACTCACAGCACTTGAGTACTAGCAATTGCTTTGTAATTGCAGTGTAATAGGGGATTGAATGGTTGTGTTATTACATGTGGAATAAGAAACATTCCTTATTCCACATGTGTAATAACAACTACTCAAGTGTATTACTAAAGTACACTGGACCAACATGTTAGTACACCATAGTTACTTGAGTAGTTTCAGCTGTACTACACAAGCAAAGTGTGACCGAAGGTGTCATGTCATATTGATATTTCTCATTGGCCCTCCTTCTCTCTGTCCTTTCACTCAGGCAAGGGGATCCAATAACGCGAGAGAGTGTGAGGGAAACGCCGCAACGATTCAATTCCAAAAAGGTGAAGGTGCAGGACGTAGAGGATTCATCGTCTTTCTGGTCTTTCAGTATAATCATGGAATTTATAAGATGTAACATTTGGTAATGATGATGTATTTGACGTTTTTCAGATGCCACTCCTGTACAGCAAGAACGTAGAACATGGGTAATCTTACAGAAATTATTTATTTATTAATTTGAAATTCTGGTCACATAATCCCCTTGAGGTGCATAATCTCATTGTCAAGGGGTTCCTGTATGAAATGACAGTATTTACATTTTACTGACAATCATTTACTGAGAGGCCAACTATATAGTCCAATAGACAATGAGAGGGAGAGAGTCATATTGCAATGAGAGGTCACGATTAAGGGAGAAACAATTCCACACAGAGTCCTATTATTACTTGCACTACCATGACAAATTGTTTGAATCAATCAGTCATCTTTTATTTTCTTCATCCCTCACTTTTCTTCAGTGTGAAAGTCACACATAACATCATTATAGAGGTTCTGAACAGCCAGGAAGCTGGGGATACATATGCAGAAATCTTCAACGAGATAAAGATATCTGTGGATGAAGTCATAAACTGTCTTGGGGCCCCAGGTAGGAATATTGCTAATTCAAATCAATCTATTGATATTATTGATATATCACAGACACCATAACAAAATTGGGAAATTAATGAGCAATTCCTGAATTTGATCAAGAAGTGGAGAACTTTGTATGAATTGAAATTCTAAGACCCTTCATGCAATGGAATTTAATTGCAATTTGAAATATAACTGCTACCCTTGGAATTGAAATAATTCAACCATTATAATTTGAATTGAATTTTCAAACTTGAATTGAGTTAAATTGGTCCATTTTGCATACTTTGGAATTGGAATTAGCATTTACTAATGATTGTACTGTGTTGTGTTGAAATAAACTGCATGATTTGTTTTAAATCCTCAGGTTGTCCTAATTTTGATGTTACCAGTGTCAAAGATCCAACCACAGTAGAGGTCGATGGCAAAGGTGAGAACAAATAGAGAGAGTCAGCAGCAGAGTAAATCTCCCCAAATTATGCAAATGTTAGAACAAACCTTCCCTAAAACATTTTTGACAACAAATTTCTCTCTCTCTCTCTCTCTCTTTCCCACAGCTGAATGTCTAAAAAGCATCAACCCTGATTTGTCCAAGTACTATGAGCCTTACCTGGTGAACGGGCAGCTTAGCTGCATCACTGTGTGTCACCGTGGACATTCAACACCCAAACACTGCAAGAACAATGGCACATGTGAAGTGTCCCCCGACGGACCGTCATGCTAGTAGGTTACTCACTCAAACCTATCATTGCATGCAAATGTATCAAGAATGAACTGTGAAACGGGCGAGTTACCCTCCACTACATTCAATTGGCTTATATCATTTGATAATTATTATAATGTAACCATTTTAATTTATACTTTTGCCTTGTCTGTTTCAGCTGCCAAGACACAGGGTCAAAATTGTACTTGGGGAGGGACTGTGGGTTCCCTGTCCACAAGGCGGGCTTCTACGCCGGCATAATTACAACAGCTGTGGTTCTACTGGTCATGGTGGGGGTCCTGTTTGCTTACCTGCTGCTGACCAAGAGCAGACAGAGGAGGTATGTGGTGGTGAGGAAGAGGAGGTTGAGAAGGATGAAGAGGAAGAGTTGGGGGATTGAGACAGAGGAGGGTATAGAGAAGGAGGTACATGGTAGTGAAGAAGAGGAGGATGAGGACGATAAGGAAGGGTTGGGGGGATTGAGACAGGGGAGGGCAAAGAGAGCTGTTCCCTTTATCATCACACTCATTATCCTCTTCTTTCCCCAATTCCCTCCACTCCCTTTCTCTCCTCTCCACTACTCTCCTCTCCTCTCCCTTCCTCTCCAACCCCTCTCCTCTACCTTCCTCTCCAACCCCTCTCCTCTACCTTCCTCTCCAACCCCTCTCCTCTACCTTCCTCTCCAACCCCTCTCCTCTACCTTCCTCTCCAACCCCTCTCCTCTCCTCTCCTCTCCTCTACCTTCCTCTCCTCTACCTTCCTCTCCAACCCCTCTCCTCTACCTTCCTCTCCAACCCCTCTCCTCTCCAACCCCTCTCCTCTACCTTCCTCTCCAACCCCTCTCCTCTCCTCTCCTCTCCTCTACCTTCCTCTCCAACCCCTCTCCTCTACCTTCCTCTCCAACCCCTCTCCTCTCCTCTCCTCTCCTCTACCTTCCTCTCCTCTACCTTCCTCTCCAACCCCTCTCCTCTACCTTCCTCTCCAACCCCTCTCCTCTACCTTCCTCTCCAACCCCTCTCCTCTAACATTGTGAAACTTCCAGGGATAAAGACACTACGGAGGAGATGATGAACCAGTGGCTGGAGGATGACTTTGAGTGGCCCACACCTAACAGTAGATCATTCCAACCTCACAGAGGTACGAGCAACCTCTTCCCAGAATTAACAATATACAGCTGTGATCCTCATTCCTGGTCCTGGGGAGCCGCAGTGGGTCTAGGTTGTTGTTCCTGCCTGGTGGTCCAGGAATGAGGATCACTGATATGAGGATCCTAACTCTACGGCTCTGCCTCTTCGGAAACAGACTGTTCAGATGCACCACTACATCCAGTGTTGTGTCACATTTTTAAATAAATTCCAAACTTTTAAAGCTCTGAAAATTGTAAGAGGAGTAATTTATCTATTCCATTACTGCTATGTAAAATTAACTTGGGTTTCTGTTTCTTCTCTTAGCCACATATGAAAACCCTTCGTACAGAGACGGGGCCTACAACATCTACAGACAGACGGGCAGTAATGCTCCCTCCTCTACATCCCACCCATCTTTAAGCACCAGCTACCCGCCGTTGCACAACTCCTTGCAACCTCAGCTCCATCAGCAAAACGTATCTAACACCCAGCCTGTGAGTATACCAGCTTCTGTGGGATGATGACGTCACCAGTGAAGAATGATTATTCAAACCAAACATTGAATAATAGTACATTTGTGCTTTCACCCCACCACACACACACACACACACACACACACACTTAAACTTTCCATTTCTATGTCTGTTTCCACAGATAAGGATCAACAGGCCACAGATACGGACATCGTTTGAGATCTAGCCTCATTTCATTTCATACTGCCTATAGACAACATGTGTGTGAATATAACTATAGGATCAAAACAGACATAGCTTGGCAGTTAAAACATATTTTAATTTCACAATAATTATGGAAAAAAAAGGAGAAGATAGTGGGGATGGGGGAAATGGGCCCATAGTGCATTTTAACATGAAGTTCTTACATTTTGATCATTCAATCTCAATTTGTATCAAATTGATTATTCAGTATTCAATATTCATTGTCAGGGTGGGTTATACTGTATATCATAGTTTGCTCTTATTTATTGTGTACATTTGTGACTGTACCTTTGCTCTTTGCTGCATATTCATTTAAAATTATAGCACTATTTATAGTGTACATGCCCCATACCCATTTCACAGCCCCTAGCCTCATTGCCACTTAGCCTCGCACAGCCTACAAAATGTATTGCTTTATTGTTCTATTTTGTAATTTTGTGATTGCTATTTTGTTATTATTTTGTTAATATTTTGCTTATATATTGTTGTTTTTTTAAATATTTTTTCTTATGTCCCATGCACCAACCTCACTAAGTCAATTTCCTGTATGTGCAAATATACAGTACATGGCCAAATAAAATAATTTTGATTCTGATGAACTGTTGTAATCAGTGAAGCAAATTGTATCCCACATATGGTTTGTTAACACATGGAATGTAAGAAATGTGCATTATTGAATGTTATTTTCTAAACAAAATAATATAAACTTCAAAGGAAAACACAGATTAAAGCTAGAACTATTACTACTAGTACCAAAAAGTGTCTCTCTGAAACAAATAAATGATTACAATTTTCAATGTGGGAGGCTAATTTCCTGGATCAAGATTAAGCGTAGTCCTGGACTAAACACCATGTTAAATGAATAATCTCTATTGAAAAGTGCTTCATGCTTTGCTTTCTAGTGGTAGGCTTAATTTTAGCAAAACCACTCATAGTATCAATGCTCTCATACTATTCAAAATGAAGACATGTCTGACATAATGGTACCTGGTGGCATCCCACCATACAATGTAACACTGGCAAGCCTGTAGCCTAAAAGTATCAAAAGTGTTGCAAACTGACTCATGGGAGAGGCTGTGTTCAAAGACACTAATGTTTGTGACCTTGCAAAACTAACTCAACCCAGTTAGAAAGCTTCAATCAAGACCTCGAGAACAAACAAACAGACCATAAAGCATATTACCAGAGGAGCATATAAATGGAGCATAGCTTTAGTTCAGGGAAGGCACTCTAAGTTGAACGACGCAGCTGTCAGTCAGGTGACAGGACGGCTGGTTCATATGTATGACAAAACATCACATGTTCAAGGGACATGCAGCCAAGTTTACACTCTACCTAGCATTCAACAGTGACATGGTTGTAATGGCTAGGAGAGTAGGTTTTGTGTGGTGAAGCCAACAGCCACCCCCAGCCTCCACCCGCTCTTTAATACATTTGATAAGTTATGGGCTCCCTGCCATATTACGTACTTGTATGTTGTGGTCATTTAAACTCCAGGCAGGGAGCTATACAGAGTGGAGCCATGCAATTACGCCAACCTTAAATGTATTACCATTTTCATGCAATAAATGCTTAAACTCATGTGACTGTCCTGACTGAACCAGGTTATGAGACTATTTCCAAAGCTATTGCCTTTGTATAGAAACAGCCTACAAGACAAGAAGATGAATTTCAACCATGTGATGATACATACTATTATTCTACATTACACTCTGTTATATGAAGGAAAACATTAATTAATTACCAAGATAAACTAAGCATTTAGTCGTATACTGTATTTTTCTACAGTATACTATACTGGAGTTTTCTCTCATGGTGATACTCTGTTAAATAAAGAGCACTTCTGGTTGTAAAGGAGAGATAATGGGTCTGATGACAGAAACCATTGTAACCTGTTCCGCAGAACATGAGTGCAGGGTGGTGACAAGCCCTAGATTAAATGGCTATAAATGGACTTCCTTTGGTCTGTTCATTATAGCCCTGTGGCAAAGCTCAACACTTCACTCTAATTCTAGTCCTATGCTTTGCAAGTGTCTTGATCATCAGGGGTGAGTTTCCTGAAAGGTTTTTAGCTTAAGTAGTGCTCAATTTCTCCTGCCAACTCAGCTGCAAAGCCGTGAGACAGTACCAGTATTGTAAAATTGATGTTTGTAGATCAATCTTCTGTGTGCGAATGAACGCTATTTGGGTTGAGAAAAGGATCAGTATCACTTCAGGAAACTAATCCCTGGCCCACTATCACCTTCGTACACAGTGATAAATGGTTGCATCCCATTTATCCACCCTTCTTCTGAAGCATGCACTTGTACATTCAATCAATCAAGTTTATTTGTATAGGGCTTTTTACATAGACAAATGTCACAAAATGTTTCACAACAAAAATAATACTAAACAATATAAACAATAAAATACAATACAAACAATATGATCTAACACCAAATCATAGATGCCCAAAAGTAAGCCAAGGAAGACGGGAGAAAATTATAGGTTATAGTGGCAAGGAAAAACTCCCTCAGAGGAAGAAACCTTGAGAGGAACCAGACTCCAGGGGGACCCATCATCCTCTGGCTGATCTGGTGCAGTAAACTAATGTGGAATGTGGTGTAGTACAAGAGTTCAGGGGTCTATAGTAAAGGGCAGCTTTCTGGTGAGACCCGGGTGGGGCGGCAAGGACCAGGATATAGGGTGGAGTAGACTCAGCATGGACGAATTTAGGAACTGGAGTCTAGTTTTGAGGGGCTCAGAGCCCCTCGGACAACACAAGATTAGAGGCTGTTGCAAACTGAAAAACTGATACAGTAAAACAGTAGGAGAAAATCAGCATAAAGCAGTTGACCTGAGGCCCCCGGCACATCTAAAACACATGGAAAGGACAAGGCCAGCGCCCGCTTACACTGCATCCACTCTGTCATGGGCCGGCCAGCCACACTCCCCCACATGGATTCAAATGAGAATAGATTGATGTACAGTAAGAGCAGATGCTTACACCACTTCTACAAGTGCATACTCCAGGAGAGGGGTGGAGAAATGAGATGCAGCACATAAATTTGTGATTTACAACCTCAATCACCCGTCAACAGGACGGTATGCTGAGGCCTTGCTCAAACACACGCAAGAACATGCCGAAGCAGGACTGGCTAGTTGAATAGAGCTGAATGTGTTGGTTACCACTAGAACAAATATCAACCACTCAATAATCTGTTAGACAACAGGTGGAGTCCTGAGCAATCATTAACTAGCCCAGTGTGAGTCTGTGTACTGTGCTAGTGTTTACAATCTTGAATTTCCATTCATTGATAAAAATGATTTGTAGGCTACTTTGTTTATACATAACATATACATACATAACATAGAAAAACAAGAATAACAGGGTTGGAAAAGTCATCAGTCCCCTGATTTAATACTTTGTAGAGCCACCTTTTGCTGCAATTACAGCCATCAATCTGTTTGGATATGTCTCTACTAGCTTTGCACACCTAGATTGGAGAATATTTGCCTTGAGTTCAGTCAAATTCCGTGGTGAGCGGCGATGGACTGCTCTCTTCAAGTCCATCCACAGACTTTCTATCGGATTTAAGTCAGGGCTCTGACTTGGCCACTCAAGGACATTCACCTTCCTATCCTTAAGCCACTGCGTTGTTCTTTTGGCTATATGTTTAGAATCGTTGTCGTGTTGGAAGGTCAATGACCTGCCCATCTTCAGCTGTCTACCAGAGGGACGCAGGTTGTCCTCAAGAATTTGGGTGTACTTGGCAGCATCCATTTTCCCTTCAATCCTGACCAATTGCCCAGTCCCCGCTGAAGAGAAACATCCCCACAACATAATGTTGCCACCACCATGCTTCACAGTAGGTATGGTGTGTTTTGGGTGGTGTGCTGTGTTTGGTTTTCGCCAAACATAGCGCTTGGAGTTCAGTCCAAAAAGTTCAATCTTAGTCTCGTTTGACCATAAAACCTTTTTCCACATGGCAACAGAATCTTCCAGGTGTGTTTTTGCATAGCACAAACGAGACTGACTGTGGCACTTTTTCAGAAAAGGCTTCTTTCTTGCTACCCTGCCATACAGGCCAGCTTTGTGTAAAGCTTGTGAGATTGTCACATGCACAGACAGACCAGTCCCAGCCATAAAGTTGCCTTTGGCCTCTTGGTAGCTTCTCTAATCAATGTCCTCCTGGCTCGGTCATCCAGTTTGGACGGACGGCCTGATCTAGGCAAGGTGTTGGTGGTGCCATACGCCTTCCACTTCTTAATGATGCTCTGAACAGTTCTCAGAGGGATAGCTAAAGCCTTCGAAATCTTTTTGAAGCCTTCACCTAACTTGTGCCTTCCTACAACTGTATCCCGGAGGCCTTTTGAAAGTACTTTTCCAACCATGGTGGAATCCTCAAGAAACAGCTGGTTTTATTCTGAAGTAATCAAAACCACTACAATTGATGTCAGGTGGGGGGCAATTAGCCTGGTGTTTGATCTGGAAGTTGATTGGTTGCACCTGAGCAGGTTTATAATGGTATACTCTAAGGGGCTGATCACTTAACCAAACCAGGTATTTCACTAATTAATTTTTAATAATTGTCCAGAATTTTTAAAATGTTTATTTTCACTTTGATGATGAGGGTTATAATGTGTACATACAGCTCAAAAAAGTTAGATTTGATTTATTTTAATTTCCAGGGTGTAATGTGACAAAAGGTAAAGATTTCACAGGGTATGATGACTTTCTATAGGCACTGTATAAGACACATGTTGCTACAAGTGAATGCTCATAGCCTAGAGGACATGAAGTAAATATTGAGCAAATATGCAGAATGAAATAGCAACAAACAGGAAGTACTTTTTTTGCTGCACCAATGGGAATAAGTGAGCTCACGTCAATGCAATCAAAGTTTTAGAGTGAAATGCCAACTCCATGCACCAAAAAATATTTATTTACTTATTTATTTTTATTTATTTACATATTTTAATATCTGCAACATCGAACCAATATTGTAATACAAAACTGTCCTTAATATAAATAAAGTATTCACACACTATACAAGTTCCGAACATTAACTGTCATTTCTCACACTGACAAGAGACCAATGAAAAAGTGGTCCAATAAAGCACAAATGAAGGCAAAAGAGATGCTGAAGCACCTTGGAAAGCAATCCTGAAACACCATTGCTTTTTTAACGAATCAAGTAAATGCTTATAAACAAGCTATGGAATCCTTGAGAAGGTCCGCCATTTAGTATCCTCTCTCAATGTGAATGTATACAAAATGGATGTCATGGCAACACCATTCTACTGACTGACTGAGCCTATCGCCGTGCCAACAGCTTCAGAGGCACCATAAATGGGTTGAGGGGACAGACACCTGCCTTCTCCCAAGGTTTCACCTTGCCAGTGTTCTCTGATTGGCTAGATGTCTTATTGGTGGCAGCTGATTGGCTCAGGCCATGTCTACCAGCCTGTGTGGGTGTTGCAGCATTAGTAATTGCTTGTTGCCCTGCTCTCCTTTGCGATCCAATACTGTCCATAGCAACAGAATGGGAAGCTCCTCCGGCGACCAGCTTGCCGTGTGCCTCCGTTGCAGAGGCAGCCTGGCCCTCATTGGTAGAATCCACCCTGTACCCTTCCCGACCATCTGGATCTCGACCAATCACTGAGCTCTGCTGTGTTTGAAGTGGGGCCCCCATGTCTCCGTTCTGACTGGGGGGGTCCTGAGCAGCAGCAGGTGCTGCCTCTCCCAACGCCCCGCCACCGTCTTGCCCTCCCCCCTCATGGCTTTGATGTTCTGTCCTCTTTGCTCCTACCACAGGGGATGAGAGTTGCGCATGTACCTAGAACGAGAGGAGTTCAGTTGTAGGTCTCAAGATGCCCCAAGAGGTAACCTGCATCTGCCTTAGGAGCATGTATATGATATGGAACTACCAGTGAATGGAACTGATTGAACTGAATGGAAGCATAGGAACTGCTTTGGCTACACTGTGTACTTCCTGGTCTCTTATGACATCACTTATGTCTAATCCTGATTTATTCTTCATTATTCTGGGGGAGCACTTCGGAGGAGTAGGTAGAAGTGGCTCGTAGACACTGAACTGAGGGCAGTTTAACATTCCCTCTGCAATGGGTTAGAATGGGGATAGGGTAGCCTAGCCTTGTCCCCCACAATGAAATTGGGGAGGGGACTATGATCGGTCTCTGTCTGTTCGTATGTCACAACATTCTTTCCGTTCGTGTGTCACAGGCTTTACATCCAGGCGTCTTGCCATACAGATGCGGCATTTACAAATTTACACTGATTGGCCTAATTTTGATAACTAACTATGGACAAAGATGCTTGCCTGCTTCCTATGTCTTGCCATAGAGATTGTTTAGAAGTTTCGAGGTGACGCCAATTCATCATTAAAAACATCATAATAGGGTGCAAAGTGGAGAGATAGGAGTGTAGCCTAATGCAGTAGGCAAGACAGACAATGATAAGCACTACACATAAGCACATTCCGGTAACTTTTCAGTCTGGCTATGAATGCAGCTGTAGTAGTGTAGCCTAATGCACATTTTGTGAGTGAAGTCTGTTATGCAGCATAATTTAATACCGACACTTAGCCTATAGCAATACGGAAACCAGAGTTGTGTAACCTAGGTTTATAGCCAGTGCAAATATTTTGTCTTAGCCTATTGGTGAAATGTGTATTTGAAGCAAAGATGTCTTATATCAATAAAGAGTTAGGATGATGGTAGCCTAATGGCACCCAAATTATTTTTCTATTTGGTCACAGAAGGTAGTCGCACCAAGAGCAAAGTCCTCCCTGTGCGCAAAGGGGACACAGCACTGTAAAACAGTTACAACCGGAGTGTCATAGTAAAACATGTTTATGAATAAACATCTTGCTTCATTCTCAAGCTTCTCCATCACTCTCCTTTTATAGAGGGGCGCTACATATTCATGGGGGACACTATGTTTACTGTACACTTGTTAGGATATTATGTCTACAGTACCTGGATCATGTGTTGCTGCAGTTGGGCACAATCCAACAGAGGGAGCTCTTCAGGCAGAGACATCAGTAGGTCCAACACCACAGCGCTCTCTGGGAGGAGGGACAACAATATTTTAGCAAAACATTTGAAGTAAACAATTACCAATAAAATGTTGGTCGTGTATCTTTGAAAAACTTGTGGTGAGAGAGGTACGCAATGGAGTATGTGGCAGGAAGACAGATCTCTCAACACTGAAGAGGAGAAGAGATGAGAAAGCAATACATCTTCAGGAGAACTAAATATCAGCTTCAAATATAACTGCGATCATTATCTGGATTATTATTATTACTATAAACAGAGACACACAGAACTGCACATATGCCATACAACGGTACTCACACTTACCCATGGGAGTTAGAGTATACTCTTGGTTCGGTTTGTGGACCGTGCTTAGGTACCGATAGATCTTCTCAAAATCAACAATACACCTCAGCCCTAGATTGGCCCTAGGTTGGTCCTCTTGGGCAAATTTACTTGGACGTCCAAATTTAGTGTGCGGTGTCGTGGTTGAGGCAGAGGGGGCATGAGAGGATGGCTGTTGGCTTGACACACTGGAGATGGCTTGGGTAGTCGTTACTGCTGGTTGAAACACAGCTGGGAAACACAGCTGGGTAGGGACACTGGACATGAAGATATTAGCTTGGGGGTTCAACTGAGGCTGAGGTGCACTGGTTCCAGAAGAAGAGGCGGAGGAGGGCTGTGATGATGTCACAAAAGGAGAGGGGAGTTGTAATGATGTCACAATGGCAGAGGGGGGCTGTAATGATTTCACAATGGGAGAGTGGGGCTGTAATGATTTCACGATGGCCATGGAGGATCCTGTCACAATGGATATGGAAGCAGTTCCAGAAGGGAAAGCAGAAGGAGGCTGTGATGATGTCACAATGGCAGAGGGGGGCTGTGATGATGTCACAGTGGCAGAGGGGGGCTGTGATGATGTCACAGTGGCAGAGGGGGGCAGTAACAATGGTGCAGTCACAAAGGCCGTGGTGGAAGCCCCTGCTGCTGGCTGACTGGGGTTGTGGGAGACAGAGTAGCCAGACTGTGCATCAGTGGCTGGTAGACTGGCTACTGTGCCCCCCCGGCTGGTGAGACCAGACTCAGTTGAGGCCGGCTGGGCGGCACCAGTAGGGCCTGGTGTGAGGGGAGATGGTTGAGGTGTGGTGGTATAAACCACTATGGGGCTGTTGCAAGTCCCAGTGGGGACTGGGGACAGAGTAGCTTGACCCGGAGATATGTAAGGGGGTTTAGCTATTATTATCTGGGTGGGCTTAAACAGTGGGTGGGCCATGGGCACAGGCATGGGTCTGAGTGGGATGGTCCGTGAGTTGGCAGAGATGTGCATCTCAGAGTTGTCCATACAAGGAGGGTCAGAGTTCCTCAAGCTGCAAGGCTCTGTGGAGGAGATGACCAGCATCTAGAGGGAGGGAGGGTGGGACAGGGAGAAAGAGAGATTTGTCATATCACACCAAGGTCGCAAGTTATCAACAGCTACAATCTGAATTTGAATGATGTCCAGACAAAGACAACTGGTATATCAGGTATTTGGGACCAGAAGAACCCTCATCCTGTAGCCTGTACACAACACATTGCCCTCTAGCCCCATTCACGACTAGGATTAAATGTGAATGTTGTGTATATAAGCCTATACAAGACCGACATTTAAAATGTACAAAAGCCTAGTAACAGATGGGGCTAATTGCCCTCAAGCACAAGCATTCACAATAGGAGAACCACACCGTCTGGTTCGCTGCCTCCACTGCCAAGGACAAAGGCAGACTGCAGCGGATCATTCGGTCAGCCGAGAAGGTCATCGGCTTCAACCTGCCGTCTCTCCTGGACCTGTTCCACTCCAGGACCAGTAGGCCAGCAGGAAAAATCATCGCTGCTCCTTCCCATCCTGGTTATAACCTCTTCCAGAGACTTCCATCCAGCAAAAGGTTCCGGTCAATCATAACTAAAACCTCGCACCACCTGAACAGTTTCTTCCCCATGGCAGTGGGGCTCACAAACAAGCCCCCTGCCTCTCACTGACTGGGACTTCCACCCCCCCCCCCCCCACACACACACAATGCATTGACAGTGTAATTTATAATTATTTAAAATTATTCTAATTATAGTGTACATGCCCCACAACCATTTCACAGCCTCTAGCCTCATTGCCACTTAGTCTCACACAGCCTACACAATGTATTGTTCTGCTGCTCTTTTTTGTAAATTTGTTATTGCTATTCTGTTAATGTTTTGCTATTTTGTAAATTTCTTGTCAATATTTGCTATTTGTTTTTTGTGTCCATGCACCAACCTCACCGTCAATTTCCTGTATGTGCAAATATAACCCTAACCCCTAATCCTAACCCAAATAAAAGAATTCTGATTCTGATTCTGAAAAACAAAACAAACCTGAGAGAAAGCAGTAGTGATGGGCTCCTCCAGAATCCCAGCCATATCTGCTGCCATCTCCGCCCACAACTCAATGGGCACTTTGGCCTTCTTCTGCTCCCGCCTCTGCCGCATTACCTGCTGCGCGACCCCTCGGATCACAAGGTTCTTCAGGGCCGCCAACAGCGTTTCGATCTGGGGGAGAGCAAACGACAACATTGGTTATGTCATATACAGCAACGCTTTTAGTGTGTAGTGAACACACACACACACACACACACACACACACACACACACACACACACACACACACACACACACACACACACACACACATTTATTCATCTCAGTTCAATTCAAGGAATTTAGGCGAGGCACGTGCTATTGTTTACCTCTCGAATGGATCTCTTGGGTAGTTTTTCTTTCAATTCAGCTAGGTGTATCTCACCGTTGCACCCGGCATCGGTCTTGCTTTGCTTTTTGAGACCCTGTATGAGGGTTCGCTGTTCCGTCTGATTCCATCCCTTGCAAACCAGTTTATTTTTGGTCAGCTGCCGTTTAAGTTCAGGTTTCTTATTCAAATAGCGGTTCGGTTGGGATCGCTGACGCGACGGAGGCTTCATCGTGCGAGTTGGCTTGGAATCTAGCTAGTATAGCAAGTTAGTTACCATAACATAAGCTGGAACTAGCGCTTTATTGGTTTTACCTCAAATAAACTGCAAATTAACAATGAATTGTGTTGTTTACCTGTAATTGCAACGTTTTTCCACAAAGGCTGATGTATCAGTTCTTCCTATCTTGTCGCTAGTCGCTAACGAGCTACTACGAAGGCAACACGTTTTGTCCATTTGACAGCTGTGTCATTACACTATGGAGAGCCGCACGTCCAAAAAGGACGGGCCAAAAGACACGCCAAGAACGCTTTCGGTCAAATGTAACCTACGCATATCCACTTGCAAAATATGTGACTTGGATGTAAGACGCATTCAATATATACATACAATTAAACAATTCACGAGATTTTGCTTCTGTGACAAAATAATGCTGACAGCGGTGGGATTCGAACCCACGCCCCCGGAGAGACTGGAGCCTTAATCCAGCGCCTTAGACCGCTCGGCCACGCTATCAATATTAACTTGTGAAAAAATAAACTTATTTAAAACTAACTTGAAAACTAGATACATACATTTATGTAAACGCCCGGAATATCTTACGAATTGCAATACAGTAGTCGGTTACGAAATTAATAATGATAAGAAATTGCAAATACAGTACACGCTCGGTCGACTATCATTTGTTTTAAGAGGAAAGGGCATGCACCGAAAACGAGTGGAGTTGATGTGACTCAGATACAGCAGACTAGTACACTATCGCCACCTTCTGGCTGGGAAGCGCAATAACGATTACGCACGACTCTCATCTGGCAAGGTCAACCAAAGAATTTCTCAAAGAGAAGAGCTATGAGTCAACTTGTCATTTTTTTTTTCCTGAACAAATTAAAGTGAAATAAAACACAACACAGAGAGGTATCAGGTAAGTACAATGATTGTCCTGCACCGTCTGCAGTCTACGCACTATGATGATGATGTAGTCCTGCTTCGTGACTGTCTCTATCCACTGGAGCAGATAATGGTGCATTGCTGTAACAGAGATAAGGACCCTCTGTCCCTGCCGCCTATCCTAAAGTTTAATAGTCTCACTGTGATCACAACAGTTATATTTAGATAACACTTTCTTCTCTTCCTCTCTTTATCTCTCTCTCTCTCTGTCACACACACACACACACACACACACACACACACACACACACACACACACACACACACACACACACACCACATGTGCACGTGCACACTCTCTCTCTCTCTCTCTCTCTCTCTCTCTCTCTCTCTCTCTCTCTCCCCTAGTCTATATATAAATCCTCACTGTCCCGGTTGTGTATCCAAAATAACTCAAATGACACACATAAGGTCCTCTCCCCTCAGGCATGAGAAAAACCTATGGAGGATATACAAGTCCATCTGTTACTGAAATGCTGCTGATAAACAGACCTTTGAAGATATGATATGATATGAATCAAGGACAAGGTCAAATGAAATAGCTAATAACACATATATGACATTGGCCTAAGACTAAGTGATGGGTGTGTGATGGAGGGAGTGATGTGTGTCAGTGTGAGAGGGATGAACAGACCGTTGCCGACCGTGACCTCAGAGGTCAGGTGTGACAGCTGACTTGAAACAGGATATTTAATCCTGGGGTTAACTGCTGGGAGTCAGTCTAGTCAAGAAAGCTCCAATACACTTAATATATCATGACTGAAACCAAACCAAACCAAACCAAGTGTACAATACGAATGATTTTAGCGCCCTTCTATAAAAGGAGAGTAATGGATTGAAGCCTGTGCATAAAGCAAGATGTTTATTCATGAACTTTTTACAATCACTTTTTGTGCAATTAGGCTACTATCGTACTAACTCTATTGGTATATGCCAAGTGTCAGTATTTATTCTGCATAACAGACTTCACTCACCAAATATTATTCCCAAATTCGTTAGGTACAGGCCTACTGCATTAGGCTACAGTCCTACAGCTGCATTCGTAGCCAGAATGAAAATTCACAAGAACCTGTAGTGCTTAATTGATCGGTTTAGCAGTCTTGCTTCTTCGAGCTTTGTGTTGATTTCTCAAAGTATTATTCCCAAATCTGTAAGGCTACAGTGCTGCTTGAAAGTACACTCACCCAACACTTTAGTAGGAACACTATATGAATACTGGGTAGGGCCTCCCTTTGCTCTCAACACAGCCTCAATTCTTCGTGGCATTGATTCCACTAGATGTTGGAAACATTCCTTTGAGATTCTGGTCCATGATGACATAATTGCACATAATTGCATTCAGGTGCATTTTTAAGCTGTGAATCTCTCGTTCTACCACATCCCAAAGGTGTTCTATTGGATTGAGATCTGGTGACTGGGAAGGCCACTAAAGAACACTGAACTCATTGTCTTGTTCATGAAACCAGTTTGAGACGACTTTTGCTTTATGACATTGTGCATTATCATGCTGGAAGTAGCCATTAGAAGATGGGTAAATTGTGGCCATGAAGGGATGCACATGGTCAGCAAGAATACTCAAATAGGCTGTGGCATTCAAGCGATGGATTGGTATTAATGGGCCCAAAGTGTGCCAAGAAAACATTCCCCACACCATTACACCACCTCCACCATGAGAAGGTGTATAGGTGTTCCTAATAAAGTGTTTAATGAGTGTATGTGAACCCCTTGTGCAATTATAGATGTTTTTAGTTTTTACCATATATCTTTTTTGTCTGATATAACAGGTTTATATTTACCAATTCCATATGTTGGTTTAGAGGAAATCATGTGTGTAGTAGAAAAACTAAATTATAAAGAAATTTGTGCAGGTGCAAAAATAAGTGAACCCCAAGTTGCGTAAAATCAGGTAGGTAAATAATTGGGGACCAAATGAACCAATCAAAGGAGAGTTCTTTAGGAAAGAGTTTGGGCGGGACTCTGATAAATAGAGATAAGAAACCTGGTCAGTTTTGTGTTCCCCATACAGGTGAATGCAAAACACACCATGCTGAGAGGAAAGGAGATCTCAGAGGACATCAGGAAGAGTGAGAGCTCATCAGTGTGGGGAAGGCTATAAAACCACCTCAACAAGATTTGAGCTCTATCAGTCCACTGTGAGGCTAATAATTTACAAATAGAGAGCATTTAACATGACAGCAACTCGGCCTAGAAGTGGACGCCCTTCCAAAATATCCCCAAGAGCCACAAGAAAAATAATAAATCAGGTAAAAGCCAACCCAAACATAACATCTAGAGATTTGCAGACCTCCCTTGCTGCATCTCAGGTAACTGTGCATGCTTCAACAATAAATAAAACATTGAATCGAAATGGCATTCATGGGAGGGTTGCTAGAAAGAAGCCTCTGCTGTCAAAAAAGAACCAAACTGCCCATCTTAACTTTGCCAGAGATCACCTGGACAAGCCTGAAGGTTTCTGGAAATCCGTTCTCTGGACAGATGAGTCCAAAATTGACCTTTTTGGTCACAATCAAAACCACTATGTTTGGTGAAAACCCAACACTACCTACCACCAAAAGGACCTTATCCCAACAGTCAAGCATGGTGGTGGGAATGTCAAATCTGGGGCTGCTTTTCCTCCTTTGGACCTGGACAACCCCGCATAAGGGAACCATGAATTCTGAGGTATACCAGGAGATTCTTGAACAGAACGTCAAGCCATCAATCAAGGAGCTAAAGCTGGGCTGAAAATGGGTCTTCCAACAAGACAACGACCCAAAGCATTCAAGCAAATCTACCAAAGAATGGCTCAGGAGAAAGAAGATTTGTGTTTTGGATTGGCCAAGTCAAAGTTCTGACCTAAATCCACTCGAGATGCTGTGGCAAGACCTGAAGCGGGTAGTTCATGCCCGACAGCCATCAAACCTCACTCAATTGGCTGAGTTCTGTAAGGAGGAGTGGGCAAAAATCCCTCAAAACAGATGTCAGAGACTGATTAGTGGCTATATGAGACTTGAGGTGCCACAAGCTATTGACTGAAGAGGTTCACATATTTTTGCACACATGAAATCTGAGTTGTTGTTAAATAAACCACTTTCTTTAAATAAACAATGAAAATATATCATATTTGTTTGTTTGTGTCCTTTATTTAGATTTATGTCTTTATTATGAATTGGGGTTTAGATAAAGATTTTATAAGTTCAAGTTTTTTATATTTTATACAAAAATAATGACCATCCCTGTAGCGTTCACAAACTTTCAAGCAGCACTGTATATGCCTACTGTATTAGGCTACACTCCTAGCTCTCCACTTTGCACCCTATTATGACGTGTTTAATGATGAATCAGTGTCACCTCGAAACTCCTAAATATTCTTCATGGCAAGACCCATCATTCACAGAAGTTTCATCAACACTGTCCTAGTGGTGTCGGAGAAGAAGCTTGTAACATACAAATGGACAGAGACCAAATCATAGTCCCCTCTCCAATTTCATCGGTGGGGGACAACAATAATATCTCATGCCCAGCCAAGCCCTTTAGTGGAGTTCCTTCTCAGGGCTGCTGACTAGGCATCCCTGCTGCAGGCTGGGACCAGGCTAACACTGTGCTTTGTTTCTCTTCTCTGTATATTCACAGTAAAGTGAAGCTCTCAGTCTTGTCCCAGCCTAGTGGATGGCTGCTCACTATAGAGTACCAAATGATGATGCCACTTCCTGGGCCACTTCCTGGGCTTGCGGGTATATGGTAACCTCTAGGAGATAGTCTATTGGATATTTCTTCAGATTTCTTCACATTTTGGTGTTGATTTAAACTGTATTGCTGTTGCCTTAGAATTGTCAGTCCCATATCTGTACACACACACACACACACACACACACACAGGTATGTGGTAGGAATTGTGTTAAAGGTTAAGTGGCGGGGCACTGTTTGCACACATGAACATACACACACACACACACACACACACACACACACACACACACACAGGTATGTAGTAGGAATTATGTTAGAGGTTAGGTGGTGTATTTTTGGTTACTGTACATCTGTTTCTCTGACTATAATCTTTAAGGTCCATTCTGAAACCTTCTGCTCAAATGTAAAAAAAGCCTGAAACACTTTCACTCCAATGTAATTGATAAGAGGTCTTTCTGTTGTTTAGATGTCTACTAATCGATTTATAGGTATTGCTAATCATAAGAATAGCCTACTTGTGCAGTCTACATTCACAGTCCCACTAGTTTATAGGCGATTTTCGTTTGTGAATTTGATTCTTTATAAGGCATAATCTCTTCTCAACTTTAACAGTGTAAATTGCGAACGACCACGAGTGACCTTATTTCATTCAAACCTCACCCAATCGTCAGAATCGAACATGTTGTATTTCGAGAACAGTGGAACCCGATGAGTTACACAAAGCTCAGAAGATAAAGAGATTACCGGGGTCATCCTGTGCATTCATATGATACCCGCACAGCTGTTATCCCCACAATTTCCAAGACGAGTCGCTCTTATCCTCTCTACTGAACCTGCCGTCAACAGGCCTACACACCACATTGCGCTCTGTTGGCGGAAATTACCACGAACCATGGCGCGCAGCGCGCACTAGGCTGGGTTTCTTTTACAGTACACCTGCTATTCCCTATGATGATACACACTTGTTCTGCTTACGTTAACGATTAAGTTATTGTACACAGAACAACTAAATCATTGAAATAGCCTAGAGTGTTTTTCTCACAAATGTTTATTTGTTTAGAACGAAGCCTTTTGGAATGTGGAAATATGCAAAATAACTATAACAATGTTATTCTTCTTCTTCTTGTTATTATTACTATTATTAATAATAATAATAACAACAACAACAACAACAATAATAATTAACTGTATATGTGTAGCATTTTTCAAACAATCCATAGTGCTTTACAATGAGCACTTTAGTCAATGCAGGCTTTATGACACAATGAATAAATCATGTGGCAATTGGTATTCATGAATTCACTGACAGAAAGTTCATTGACAATTTCATGTGATAATATAATGCAGTGCATTCTCCCAGACAACACAGCATTCCTATCTGATTAGCGTCTGGTAATAGCCTATTTTATTTCTTGTGTATATGTTTCCTATACGTACTATTCATGTCTCATGTACTATTCATTTTTTCTTCTTTTTAATCCTTAGTCAATGTCCAGTATTCAATTATCATTAGCTATAGCCCCTGTCATCTGTTGCCATGTCAACACTGCATAGAATTAGAAATATATTGGATTCAATTTGGTTGAGAGAGAGAGAGGGAGAGAGAGAGAGAGAGAGAGAGAGAGAGAGAGAGAGAGAGAGAGAGAGAGAGAGAGAGAGAGAGAGAGAGAGAGAGAGAGAGAGAGAGAGAGAGAGAGGGAGGGAGGGAGGGAGGGAAGGAAGAGAGGGGGTGGGGGCTACTGGTGATGGTGGGTAGGCTAGTTGGGGATAGATTGTCTACTACGAGGGGGTGAGGGTTGTAGGAGGGGCCTAACAGTAATCTCTTATATTGAAAGCTCAAGCCGGTTGCCGGTAGAATTAGGCTTTTATCCTGAAATTGAACAGTCGCCGCTGTAACCATCATCTCTCGCACCTGGCAATACACCTGCTGACCGTCAACACTAGCACGAGACCTCCGGGCTTCACTAACGGTAAGAGAATCCAGCCGAAAATCGCGCCGATAGACATTGGTCACATTGCTCTTATTGATCATTCATCACGGTATCTATATGATCGATCATTGTGATTTCTGTAATATTTTGAGTCTTATACTGATTTTTTTTTTTTTCAAATCCTATTTTCTATAGATATCAACATTGATACCTTACTGTACCATTGTGATCGGTTCCTCCACGTTGTCCTTGATCTGTGCCTCTACCAAGTCTTTTCTCCTATAACATCCCACTATCCCCAGCATTCTATTCTTATCGGCCATTTTGTGTGGCTCAAATTAAGGAATTTACCCAAGAGATTGAGCAATAAGGGATTATAAAAGATAAAGCGATATCATTATGGCATCGTCACGGAACCGCTCTAGTTTGAATGTGTAATGTAGCCTTAATCGCAAATGTGTAGGCTAAGCGTTCATAAAGCCTTGCCATGTATAAGCTTAATGCCGGTGTAATTGAATATGGATATGACCGCAAATTCATCCAATCATCAATGAGAATTGACTCACCACCATCACACGAGATGAACATTTTACTTTTCTTTTCTTTTTTTTCTTTTTTTTTTGGGGGGGGGGGGGGGGGGGGGGGGTAGTAGTCTAGGCTATATGACAGTTTTTAGGCACCGCCATTGTGATGCATTTATTATTTTTCACAATGCTAAGAATGTGCAGTCGAACTCAAGGTTCCGGATAAGGGCCACATAAAGGCTTTGACATAAAGGACAGATTTGGGTGTGGGGGCGGGGTGGATACGCGGGGAGGGTGGAGGGGTATCCTACTATAGGCAATGAAATGGCTGTGGTTGCCAAGCTACTATGCGTTATTCTATTTCTCATATCGACATCATGATTTTGATTATTTATGAAATCGGCGGGCGCTGTTGCATAAATTCGCATGTGCGCGGTAGTGGTGGTGGAGCGCGCCTCTCCACAGTGTGTGAGTGTGTGTGGATATACAGCCGTGGAGAGCACGTGCTTTATCGTGACAGCTAAGGTTCCATACAGTACGTTGGTCCTTGTGTGGCGCAGTTGACGTAGGCAATAGGTATTTCTAGCAACGACCTATTACCCAGACCTATTCCCCGTGCAGGCTTTAGGAAACATATATACTATATATAGTATATAGTATATATATTTCTTTATATTTAGTGTATATATATATACTAAAAGGCTTTTGGCTGATATCGTTTCATCCTACGACATTTCTCCTACCTCCAGGACCCGTATGCTCCTGTTTTATTCATACGCGTTCTATTTCTCCACATTCCATCGAGAGATGCGCGCTCTGCACGAATAGCCTGATGTTGGTGAGACTTTCTATCGCGCATCAGAGCGCGTGCGTCGGTGCGGTGCTCGTCGGATTGAAGAGGGGACGCGTCCTTCTCTATGGTCCCGTGATCTGATTCCTCTTGGCAGTTTGGAATTTGGGAGTGAAAGCGGGGAGACATCACTGTGTACTCATAATTAGTCGCATCAAGGGACAGTTGTGGGGAGAAAGATGGGAAAGCACAACATGGATCGAGTGACAAATGACATGCCAACCTTTTATAGAAAGGTATTTTTTAATCCCAGTCTGCCCCCCCACTCTCTCTCTCTCTCTGTCTCTCTCTCTCTCCATCTCTCTTGGTCTAAGACCAATAGCTTATAACTACCATCTCCCCTCAATGACTCTGCATCCTCCGTTTTACAAATTTCTCCACCATCTCGCTATCTTTTATCTGATGGACTCTGAGTAAGTGAGCGTTACAGCACTTTCAAAGGGCAGACCCAAGGGATGCTGAGATTAATGAGCCCATAGGTGCTGCAGAGCGGGGGGGGGCGACGACGACTCCATTGTCCCGCCTGACCAGTTTAATGTTTTACGAAGGTCCCCTATACTCATGTGTGAGCAACTGCAAAGTCACCTAGGGAGCATAGCTAAGCGAAGTGCGTAGTTTGCTTCTACACAGACATGCACTAGTGCCATATGCACCAGCGGCCGCCCAACCTCATCCGCTCTCCACACACACACACACACACACACACACACACACACACACACACACACACACACACACACACACACACACACACACACCCATCCCCCATTAATTCTCCTCCCATTCATCCACCCCTCTCCCCACCCCCATCTCTTTTCACCCAGAGCAATTCTGGTGAAACAAAATTGATTGAGGCACACTGGGCGCCTGATAACCTCACATAGCCTCCTGGACCCAGGCTTTAAAGCACCCACACATCACTGGCACCGTACCATCCACTTCTGGCACATACAGAGTAGAGTGGACCATAGTTATTTTTTGCCTGTTAATGTTCAAGGTTAGGATTGGGGAAGCATATTAGCTGATGCTAGATCTCCCTCTGGGCAATTTAGAGAGCCGTGTACACTGCACAGTCAATTATGTACAGAGTGAGGATGATGATGATGATGATGATGAGAGTGATGATGAGGATGAGGATGACGAAGGCAAAAGCGATGACATTATTTTAAGGACTCACTCCAATACACCAGTTTACCACTCATGTCTGTGGCTGCGTTGTCGTGACGCTCATGATGCCTCAGAGAGAGGTTATCAACCTAAAGCTGATTCATCATCTGAAAACATCATTTCTTTTTCTCCTATGTCACCAAGAGCTGCATGATCTCTAAGGGAATGTATTTGTTCTGTTTGTTTGTTTTGATTTGATTTGTGAGGTTTGTCAAGAGAATGATGTCAAAAAGACAAATGTTGATTCAACATAATGATAAGAGAAAACAAGATGTACTGTTGGGGCTATTGGCTGCCCTCGATGTCCTGTAGCCTCGTTGTTTTGGTGTTGTGTCTCTCATGTATCAGTGTGTGCTTGTGTTTGTGTTTGTTTGAGTGTCCCAATGTAGCTCATGTATGATAAGCGACTATGATTTTTGCTCTATGAAGGTTTCCCACCAAGGTCATCGTCTGTAATCCCTTCGAATGAAGTTACGTAAGAGATATGATAGGAAAATGAGTTCATTGAAATCATGCAACATGAGTTGCCGGATATCAGCATAGTTTTGGGTTTGTGACCAAAAAGATAATGATGGGAAAATGACGAGAGAGGTGGAAGTGAGAGAAGGGGGGGGGGGGGGGGCATAGAGATGGAGTGTGAGAGAGAGAGAGAAGAGAGGGAGAGAGGGAGAAAGGTGGAGAGAGGTTTATATACATGAGGGACACACTGTTCTCTTTCTTGATGATGCGTTCAATAGAGCTCTAACTAGGCCACATATTACATTCTGATGACATTTAACCCTGATGCCCCATATGAGGATCTCTGGCGCAGTAATCATCAAACTCCAACTAATTAACAGATTGTTGTAATTGATGTTATGCAGAATCATTGTAGAGATGAATCCCTGATGTAATGCCGAATAGGAGTAGAAACACAAAGATGTGCAAAATGTGCAAAATAATTTCTATATTTTATAATGATTCTCATGGGTTGTGGATTTCTGACTTGTATTATTTTGGGGGTTAAAAATTGTCACAAGGATCAAGCAGCACCCCACTTTGGGAGAGACATCATTTTGGAGTGAGCGTGTTTCACTACCGAGCTTGTTATCTGTATTGCAGAGACTGTAGGGGAAATACAGGGCAATCATCACAGGACTAGTGCAGAAAACGTCACAGGATTTTACCAGTGGGCGTTATGTAAACACTACACCATAAGCACATGGACCACATCCAGAGATAGAGAGAGACAGAGAGAGAGAGGATGAAGCAGTTGTTGTGTGTATGAGAGTGTGTGTGTGTGTGTGTGTGTGTGTGTGTGTGTGTGTGTGTGTGTGTGTGTGTGTGTGTGTGTGCGTGCGTGCGTGCGTGTGTGTGCGTGCGTGCTTCCATGTGTGCGAGTGTGCCTGCGTTCATGAAAAAGAACGGTCGAGAGCCAGAGCGAGTCTAATACCTGCGTGCTCACCACTGGCAGCTGTTGTGACGTACTTACAATACTCCACTGAAAGCAAGGGGCTACCCTTTTACAATAATCTTAAAAAACAGACTGCAGCTCAGCAGGACTGTATGCTCTCTCCAGGCAGTAGCTCAGCTTGTTAACTCAGCGTTGTGGGAATTCACTTTAAACTCTTTCTAGATTGGGTTGATTGTGCTTCCACCCTCCGGTACTCTGATGAGGAGCGCTTCCCTGTGTGTCATGCCGCGATGTGAGACGATGAAGGAACGCTTCGACACGGGTTTCTACTCAGCACGGATCGCTAGGCACCGCTCGCTGAATAAATTATCCCAGATTAGAATGGTAGTGGTGGTGATGTGTGTGCGTGTGTGTGTGTGTGAGAGAGAGAGAGAGAGAGAGAGAGACAACCCTCCATAGGTCCTATCCATAGGGGATGATAGATAGATAGATAGATAGATAGATAGATAGATAGATAGGTACTTTATTGATCCCCGAGGGGAAATTAAGGCGTTAAATCCGCTCTCATCACAAACAATAACAACAAAATAAAGTGACAGAACAGAACAGAATAACAGAATAATAGAATAAAATAGATATCTGAAACATTATATACAGTAAGAACAGTCCAGTATGATTTAACATCCCCCAGCCTGACTCTGATCACCCCGATCGAGCCAGCCGGAGGAGGAGTTGTACAATCTTATTGCGGCAGGCAGAAAAGATCTCCTATAGCACTCCTTAGTACAACGTGGTTGTAGTAGTCTGTTGCTAAAGGAGCTTCTCTGCTCTGCCACAGTGTCATGTAGGGGATGGGAGGGATTGTACATGATGGCCAGGAGTTTGGTCCTCATCCTCCTATTGGTCACCTCCTCCACAGTGTCCAGGGTGACACCGAGTTTAGAACCAGCTTTCCTAATAAGCTTGTTCAGCCTCTTGGTGTCACCTTCCTTGACGCTGCCCCCCCAGCATACCACCGCGTACAGCACTGCACTGTCCACCACTGACTGGTAGAACATGTTCAGCAGAGTCCTGCACACGCCAAAGGACCTGAGCCTCCTCAGGAAATAAAGCTGGCTCTGGCCCCTCTTGTACATCTGTGTTACAAGTCCAGTCCAGTTTATTGTCCAGGTGCACCTCCAGGTATTTGTAGCTCTGGACCACCTCCACTTCCTCTCCCTGGATGGAAACAGGAGACAGGGGGACCCTAGTCCTCCTAAAGTCCACCACCATTTCCTTTGTCTTGCTGATATTGAGTAGCAGGTGGTTCTGCTCACACCACTCAACAAAACTGTCCACCAGTCCTCTGTACTCGGTCTCCTGGCCTCCACTGACACCTCCCACTATAGCAAAATCATCCGAGAACTTCTGCAGATGGCAAGTATCTGTGTTGTGCCTGAAGTCCGAGGTATAGAGGGTGAAGAGGAAGGGAGCCAGAACTGTCCCCTGGGGGGCGCCAGTGCTGCTCACCACCCAGTCTAACACACATCCCTGCAGCTGTACAAACTGTGGCCTGTTGGTCAGGTAGTTTGTAATCCAGGAAACAATGGGAGAGTCCATCTGCATCCTCAGCAGCTTATCCACAAGTAGTAAGGGCTGTATGGTGTTAAATGCACTGGAGAAGTCAAAGAACATGACCCTCACAGTGCTGCCTTATCTAAATGGGAGTGAGCTCTGTGTAGCAGGTAGATGATGGCATCATCCACACCAATGTCTGCCTGGTAGGATGGAGATTCACTGTAGAAGTGGAGTGATACAGATTGAATGATACAGAAGGACCTGGTGCCAAGTCAGATGATGAAGTATGAGACACATTTAAAAAAAGAAATTATTTATTGATGAAAACATCTCTTTTATATTGGAGTTGATATGGTGTGAAATACAGAGGTCATTCTGTGGCTTGGAATGAGAATATTCTTCTTTGGTCTCTTTTTTTCAATCTTCCTAAACATGTTGACCTGGCCTCAGGCCCCATTACGGATATTACTATTATTGTTTATAAAACCACAGAAATCCTCAAATTCCCCCCAAAACATCCTTTTCCTCAACCATGACACATCTGTCGCCATGTCCCATCAATTACATAAAGGGATAACAGCAGCTTGCTAATCTCTGTGACATCCTGTATTTCTACAGGACAGTACTTTGCAAAGGAGTCACAGTTGTATGGCATCACAACACTGACATTTTAAGTCCTCTTAACTGTCATCCACTCTTCCTCGTCATCATCATCATCACCATCATCATCATCATCTTAGTCTGGATCATAGTCTCTGCAGTTCCGGGAGTGAGAGGAGATTCACAACTGTTCACAGTAATCTTATGTGTTCAGTGTTAGTATATACAGTTTGTATTGTCTTGGTGTCTGTTTATTGGTGTGTCTACCTATAGATCTACTATAAGCCTACTGACCAGTGCATCATCTATTTTAATGACAGATTATGTCTTATCAACATTCAAATCTCTGTCCCACAGCATGTCTGTCTTGCCAGAAAAAGATATTGAGGGACGGGTTAAAGCATTCATAACTCTAATGCTAACAATATTTAATTTAGCAATTTAGTTGATAGGAACAGTACACATGAATAAACATATCAGTTTATACATCAATGTAAATGTGTCAGGGTTAGCTAGAGAGCAAAAATGACCTCTCCCCTCCTCATCTATCCCCTCCTCCTCTTTCCTCTCCTCCTCTCCCCTCCTCCTCTCTCCGCTCCTCCTTTCTCCTCTCCTCCTCTCTCCTCTCCTCCTCTCCAGTCCTTTCTCGCCTCCTTCTCTGCCATCCTCTTCTCTCCCCTCCTTTCTCCCCTCCTTACACCACCTCTGATGGTCTCCTCCTCTCTCCTCTCCTCCTCTCTCCTCTCCTCCTCCTCTCCCCTCCTCTCTCCCCTCCTCACACCACCTCTGATGGCCTATTCTGTTTCGTCAGGTGTAATAGAGTTGACTAAAGCAGAAAGTGTCCATGGTCTCGACCAGTGATGCTGCGAACGAAGGCTAAAACAATCTCCCTGTTCTTCCCTTCCCTCCTCATGTAGCGGAGGTGATTTGTAATTACGCTCTTGTGATGAGGTAGCCCTGCCTGAGACATGTAAACTCAAGTGTCGCCCTCAGACCTTGAGGATGTTTTCTTGGTCTAATGGTAGATGCTTGTGTCTTTCATGGGTAAGACCCTGGTTCCATGTGGAAGACCCTGCTATCACACTCACACCAACCTCTGATGGGCTATAGTGTTTCTGTCCAGGGTGTATCCATATGGTGTCTCTTTACCGCCAGTCAGGTTGCCATTTCGAGGAAAATTAGTAAAGGGTTAACAATGTGTGTGTGTGTGTGTGTGTGTGTGTGTGTGTGTGTGTCTGTGTCTGTGTGTGTCTGTGTGTGTCTGTGTGTGTGCGTGTGTGTGCGTGTGTGTGCGTGTGTGTGCGTGTGTGTGCGTGTGTGTTTGTAGGGAGGAGGGGGAGGAAGTCAATTAATGGGAAGGACACTACTGGGAGATAGATGGGTATTGATGTGATGTTAAAGTTCATGAGGCAGCAGGTAGTGATTTTGTGTGTAAGAATGATGTGTTTGTGTGTCTGTGCCTCTCTCTGTGTTTGTGTGTCTTTCACACTGGCACCATATCCCAAGGCAGGCTAGGCCTAGGCTTGTCCTACTGTATGGATGCCAGCCAGCTGACGGAAAACTACCAGCCTGCCAGTGTCCAGCGCGGGGTCTGGTGGGACTAGACAGTGTTTTCTCTGGCCGTGCCCTGGCCGCGCACATCTCCCATTCTCCCATCGACAGATTATAGGAAATGTCTGTGGCAGCAGCTCATTCCCCCTGGGGCTGACTAGCGGCCTGTCCATCCATGCATGCGTGTATGCTCCACTCAGCCTACTCAGCTCAGCTCACGTACCTACAGACCTGAACCCTGCCCCCCTGTCTCCTCCCTGCCCCACCCCCTGTCTCCCCCTGTGTCCCCCATTCTTCTCCCTAGCCTTGGAAAAATATGTTTGTTTTCTGAGGGAGCCCGGTTGGAGCGGGGGAGTCGGGCTGGCGCAGGCGAGGGGGGAATTACCGTGGGGATTAGAGGGTTGGCAGAGGGGGAGGGCGTAGAGGGAGGAGGTACAGAAGGGGGTGCGGGGATAGTGTGGGGCAGCGGGGGGGACAGACGGGTGCCAGTCGCTTCACTCTGTGCCACACTGCCAAAGCAGCAAGCTGGCACACTGGCATCCACCACATAACACATTAGTGCCAGTGGTGTGGTCGGGTAATTTGCTGCCTGACCAAGACCCACAGTGTTGTCCCAGTTTCCTATTGCAACCTCTCATAGTCTGTCCTCCTCAGCAATGGGATGTAATGCACAGTCTTTGTTTACATACAGTCCATGTCTAATTCATGTCATACAGCGGGGGAGGCAGAAACTGGAGGATGGGCTCATTGTATTACATGGAATGGAATGAGGACTGGTATCAAACACACTTAGTGTTATTCCTCATTCCATTCCATGAGCCTGTCCTCTCTTTCTACCTGCACCAGCCTCCACTGTTGGACAGTACACTAAGGGTTTCACAGACATGGCTTAAGCTTTGTCCTGGACTAATTCACACTTTCATTGGCAAATTGCCATTGAGGATGCTTTTTAGTCTAGGACTAGGCTTAAGCCTTGTCTATGAAACCGGCCCTAAGTGTTGTACTGGAGGCCCAAGATAGTCAGGTGCGATGCCCTGTTAAAACACTTTTTATTTATTTATTTATTTTACTTTTTTCTTTTACGGTTTTGTTTTTTTCATTTCTGTCACACCCTGTTTAGATATTCTCTGCTTCGTATGAAAGAGATGATGTTGCATGATGTTATTTATACCCTGGAGCTAGCTGTGAAATGTGCTGGACCTACAGTCTTCTACTCAGCTGTTTTGTGTGTAAGCCTACACTCTCCTACTCAGCTAGAAGCACTGTATGTAGGCGTAAGCCCTCA
The DNA here is from genome assembly GCF_951799395.1 of Argentina silus. Lineage (NCBI taxonomy): Eukaryota > Metazoa > Chordata > Actinopteri > Argentiniformes > Argentinidae > Argentina > Argentina silus. The sequence continues at coordinate 14,666,582 of NC_139655.1, forward strand.
TACTGAGCTATGTTGTACTTCTCAATGTAGTCTCACCTCACCACCTATATAGTACAGTTATGTATATACTTTTATTTTACCAGGGGGGAATTTCCTGAAAGCTTTGTAGCGCAGTGGAGGCTGGTGGAGGTAGAAATTCGGAGGACGGGTTCATTGTAATGTATCGAGTTAGATACCATTCCTCATTCTATTCCATGCATTACAATGAGCCGGCCCGTGCTATAAGAAGTTTTCAGGAACCCAAGCCCGGTTAGATAATTGGGAAGACATCCATTTCCAGCAACGATCTACGGATGTGCTACTTGTCCATTTGCTTTACTCGTGGTCCCTAATCTAATCTTTGCCCTCTATTTCTCTATTTCCACCCCTCTCTCTCTCCCCTTCCTCTCTCTCCTCTCTCTCTCTCTCTCTCTCTCTCTCTCTCTCTCTCTCTCTCATCTCACTCCCACCCTCCTTACTCCCCATCTCTATATCAATCTATCTTTCTCCCTGTGCACTCCTTCATTCTCTCCTCAACCATTCCTCTACCTCCTCCTTCATTCTCTCCTCAACCATTACTCTCTCCTCTCTCACTACTCCTCTTGCTCTCTTCTTTATCACTCTTCTCAATCTGTCAACCCCCCATCCACGCCCTTCCATTCCGCCCACTCTCTCTCCTCCTAAATCTCTCCCTCCCGCCCCCCTCCCTCCATCCATCCATCCCTCCCTGCCACTATCCCTCCCTCAGCTCTAAAGATGAAGATCGAGAACAGCCTGCCCCGCCCCCAGCTCCCAGAGTCCCCGCCCCAGACGGGTTTGCAGTTCACCGTGGCAACGGATGAGGACTTTGAGGAGATCATGGCCATGAGCCAAGACATCTATGGAGGCCTGGACTATCTGCCCACACGCTACCAGGCCTGGCTGTCAGAGACCAACCGCACCGTCATACTGGCCCGCAAGCAGGGCAAAGTGGTGAGAGGGGGGTGTTATTACGATGTCATAAAGGTGTTATACAGTAAGAGTGTTATTAATGTGTTAGGAATGTTCTGAGAGTATTGGCTACAGGAGACCAACCACCGTCATACTGGCGTGGAAGCAGGGCAAAGTGATGAGAGAGTATTATAAGGATATTATCACAATGTGAAGATTGTGTTATTAAAGTGTTGATACAACTGGCAGGTGTTGATACATTCTCTCTCTCTATCTCTCTCCCTATCCTCCATCCCCTCCCCACCTCCCTAGATCGCCCTGGAGTCGGTGTGTGTGATTGACGATGGGGAGACCATGCTGGTGGAGGGTCTCCGTGTGGCCCCCCAGGAGCGAGGGAAGGGCGTGGCGGGGGTCCTGCTGCGGTTCTGCTCCCAGCTGGTCAAGTCTAAGTACCCGGAGGTGAAGGTGAGCCGCTTGACGCGAGACGACCAGTTGGGACCCAAAGACTTCCAGAAATACCGCCTCATCACCAAACAGGTACTCAGTCTGAACTCATAATGTACTGTGGCACCTTGTACTGTAGATTATAACTTTTGTGTTGTAAGAATGTAAAGATTATTCTGTGAAGCGCCTATGTTGACTATAATAAAGTCTTACTGTAAAAGTAGTAATTAGCTTTAAGTGGGACCAAGGTTTGTACTTGTACTTATAATTCCTGGTTTATGTTGTAGTTTTTAGGTTCTTGAATACACCCGTTGTTAGTGATCTTAGATTAAAATGTCCACCAAGTGACTAGAACAACAATGGTGCTGCTGTCGATTCAAAGTCTATTAACTCTTGGGCTTCCCCTCCACCCACCACATTTCTCCCAAAGGGCATTCTCCTGGTTCGCTTCAGAGCCGAAGACCTCAAGCTCCGGCTGTCCGAGCTGGGACGTGACGTAGGCCTCCCCCCCACCTCTGACACCCCTGCCCCCCAGACCCACTCCTCGCCACCAGTCCGCCTGGACCCCAATGAGGTCCAGCAGCTGTTCCTGAATTCAAGCCTGATGGCCGACGTCCTCCCCAACTCAACCATCGTGCAGGACTGGCAGCCCTTCAAGCCCCTCCCCAGCAACATGGCCATCCTGCAGCAGAAGGACATCGACTGGATGGTGGACGACCGCAACACCCCCTCCGTGGCCAGCCTCTGCACCTTCCCCTTCCGTGTGCCCATCGGGGAAGACTGGTACTATCTCAACATCGACATGTTTGGAAAGGACCTGGGGTTGGTGCACCAGCAGTTCCTCAGCCACCTGAGGCGCCACACCGCCACCCTGAAGGGTCATGTGATGTGTCAGATGTTCCTGGACCCGCCCCTTTGGAAGCCCATGGCCGACTTCTGCCGACAGACGCTTGGGGTGGAGCTTGTGAAGGAGTACACCGAGCAGTGTGTGGTGGAGTCGGACGTCGTGTAGGAGGAAGATGAGGAGGAGGAGGAGGAGAAGGAGGAGGAGGAGGAGGAGGAGAAAGAGGAAGAGCCAGAAGGAAGGGAGACAACAAGATGGAGGAGGGAAAGAAAAGGAAATTCATGGACCCAAAACCCAACCACATTCTTTAGAAGGAAGAAATTCCCTGTGAAGTATTGGCAACAGCAAAGCACCTCAGAGGCTGCATTAGATTTGCAGTAGGTTTGATTTAACACGGCTACACTAACAAGATATCTTGGAAAGAACAGAAAGAACGTTCTGAAATACTTATACGTTTTAAATTAGTTTCTCACAGTTTTTTCATAACTCTTAATAACAGAAAAACGTTATGCTAACGTTATTCTGAGAAAAAAATGCAAGCTTAGGGTTTCTCATGCCTTTCGATCCTATTTTGTTTTGTAAATATAATGTATAAATATGTACACATTCTGAGTTGCAAATAAGTCTGCACAACTCTTGAGGCACTTTATAAAATCGATATGGGCTGTTGTGCTAAAGTTGGAGTGATAGGAAGAGTTGGTTACTTTACAGAGATAACTCAGACCGAATCATTCTCAATGGTAGAAATCCTTATGGACCTGCTCTATCTCTTAGACAGAGCACCAAATCCAAACAACAACAACAACAACGAACAAACAAAAGCCCTTCAGTGAAACTTACAGAGCATTTGCATGCTTATTCACAAAATGGCTGAAATGGATCAGCTAAACACACATGCAATCTTATATGCTAAATTTGGCCAGTTTGCTTTTCGATTGTTTTAATTTTAGCAAATTTCTTAACAGTTGCTCATGTGTTTGTGTTATGTTTTAAGCACTTGACCATATTTGCTAATTTATTATTTTCACTTGTACTTGAATGCATCAGTAGTATCTAAAGAGGTAATATATTAACAGCAACAAAGGCTTTTTAATGTGCAATCTAAGCTTACGTAAGTAGATTGCTAATATAGTGAAAACATTAGGTAAACAAACCATAGTTCAGAGACTACTAAACAATTGAACTAATATTGTAATATTGACTTCATAATAACAACTATGTTCAGTATTGTTAACTGTACATATTTAATCTTTAATATTATCATTGCAGTTATTAGCTGATAACCTCTAAAAACGAAACCTCCCCTTCCTGATTGTCCAAAATGTCTCCCATTAACGTTATGCTCAGGCTAAGCCAATGGACATGCTGTACAATACAGCTTCAATGCCCTTCAAAAGCATTCAGGAATCATGGCTTCATACCCACTCTGTGAAGCGTCATAGCCACTCTTAGAAGCTTCATACTGTAGCCTCGGCACGTGTCAAAGAGCAAAGCCAAGTGAACGGACTCTCTATGCTCTCAAACTTTCCCTTTAAGACATGATGCTGATGACATAACATGACATGACATAAGATGAAATGACGTAGCACTGGTAACCCACAACATCAGATAGAACACATCTGAAACCACCTCAGTCTCTACAATGGAACAGTTACTGACCACTTTGGACTCTTCAACCTGCTCTCTTTGTAATGGTGACCTCGCTGAAAAGGACAGAACGGAGGAACAGAACAGCTTATTGTTTTAGCAGACTGGCCCATTCTGGACAGCCCCCTGACCTCTCTCTCTGTGTCTCTCTCTCAGACAGAAAAGGTTGAATGTACTCAGCCACGATAAACTAAGAAAGATAAATGAAGAAATTGGATGGAATCAGTAACAACACCCTGAACTGCAGAGGGAGGAGATGCGTGGAGATGAAGGATGACAAACAAAATAACTGAACATAATTATTCAAAACCAAAATAATTATACAATACTTCACCAAGTCCTGGGAAGATGGACCTTTTTGCCTTGGAGAGACGTATGCAGGGGGGAGAGCAGCTCTAACTAACTGTCAACTGTCAATGGTTCATAACCCCCCTATTCAACACCAAGGCTGACGACAATGAGAAGGCACTTCTTTATGAAGCACTTCCTGTATTTTCACTGAAGATGCAAAGTTGGACTGACAACCTTTTCTTCCCACGAGTCGAGATGAAGATGAAGATGAGATAGACGTGAATGCTGTGATGAAGAGAAGAGAAGAAGTACACAAGCAGCCCCCCCCCTGACCCCCCACCACCACTATCACCACAACTTAGTTTCTAACGTCTGCCCCCAGCCCCTCACCCAAACTGCCCCTCCAACCCCCCAACCACCCAACTGAATCATCCCATCTTTGTTCTGAAAAATTCTCCAAATATGGGAAGGTGAAGGTTTACCTCACAAGCAAGTACACCCTCTCTCAACCTCCTTATTACTTAACCCTGCTCCCTCTCCCAAAGCATCAGGTTCAAATTAAGGCTAAGCTAAATGCATTGGTGACATCATTGTCTCCACAGCGTCCTCCATAGATTCCAGACTAGTCATAACCTTATAACCTTCAGTGATATGACTATGGCTGGTTGAAGTTAATACTCTGATTGTAAAATGATATCTACACTGGCCAAACACTGTACGTGGTCTTGGAGAGCTAGTTTTCCTGCCGCCAGTGTGAACAGAAGACAACATAATGGGAGATATTTATAAAACATATGAATACTGCCAACTCGCTAAAACAGCCTTCTTAAAAGTTTGGACAATTTGAATATTGGCTTCATTTTCAGGGAGTTAACATTCGTAAGAGTAGTTGTAATATAAGTATTACTCTGTGGAATATTGTCCTTTTATTCCTTTCCTAGGAACAACCAATTGTGAATTAACCTCAGTAGTTACATTTTATGAATAGAACCCTGTTGTGGCTAAAAGGTTCAATGAAAGAGTAACATTACTTCAGACAGTGAAGGCTGTTTAACATGAACAAATAATCCTCCCTTTCAGTCCACTTCCCCATATCTCTGTCTTCTCCACTACTGGCCAATGGAAAACAGGTACCTCCTCTGAGTCTTATCATATAATCGTAACATTGGAGTCTTTCAGTTCTAGAAGCCTCTGTTTCTGTGTGTGTGTAGTGTGAACTAGCTAATATCACAATATCATGATAGTGAGGTGGATTTTGCAGTACAGCCATTGTATTGCATGGCTGCCAAATGTACTCTAGCTTAGCAAGTAGCCACCCTGCAGAGTGCACAGAGTAACAGCTCTCTGAGACCATATGGTCAGAGTGGATATCAACAGGGCTGTCAAGGGAGGATGTACTATATTTTGCATTGAGGTAAATGCCCAAAGTATCTCTGACGTTACACACATACACACACTTTGGGAAATGAAATACCACCTTCCCAAAAAAAGCCCCAGTCCCATATCCCATGAAATCTGTCTATTCCCCCCAAGTTCCAATGATAATGGTCTATATTGTGTCCAGTACTATAGGGACATTGGGTTGTTTTGATATAAACTGCCTGTGCCCCCCTACCCACCCAGGAGAGACTAATCCCCTATGCACCATCATCACTTGGACTTTACATTGACATTCTTAATGCATCTCTGGTGACATGATTTATCTGGGTCCTGTGTTACATGTATTAGGCCCACAGATATATGCACAATAGATCAGGCACAGGGGGAATATTGATGTTCCTAGGGAAACATCCATGTGTGTCTTGAATGGTACTTCTATGAATGTTCCTGCAGGTTCATTGTGTGCTTCAGGGGATAGCTAAGGAGTAGGGGTATTAGAGTTCTAAAGACATTAGGGTTAGGGTGTCCCTGGGTTGAGTACCCTGTTTCCATTGGCACATAGGGCTCAGCTCAAATCCAGCTCTGCTCCAATTTGCAATGGAAACCTGGTATTTGTTTGCCCATCATCAGATCATTCCAGGTTCATAGCGAAATACAAATAATTCTGAACACTCCTACAAGATTCTGTAGCAGTTAGGTTGGATTCTCTATACCTGCCCTTGTGGGGTTATCGACCAAAACAGTAAGCTCTTGCCTTGAGATATTCACTGTTAAAACAGCCTCACCTTCTTCCTTGTCCCCCAAAGCACACAAACATAGCAAAAAGAGACATAAATGGCAAAACCAGCAGGCTGGAGTTGAATATGGATCTTTTCAAAGGGTTTTGTCCTCCTTTATCACTGTGCATTAATATGTGACATGCACTTTACATGTGAGGATTATATACAAATACCAGTGGGTGTTAATCTTGAGCCCTGACAGAGTGGGTTTAATTAGGGTGTATGTATACAATGAGGTTACTGTACTGTAACAGGCTATACCACTGAGTCCAAGGGGTGAAGTGAAGTAAGCATTTGTTCAGTCCTGTCCTGTTCATTGGCCTGTGCAGTAGTTTGGTAGAGGCTAGCGCAGGCGGATGAAACGGGGGTCTGTTCAAGATGATTAACAGTTGGTGTTGGGAAGATGAATGGGGAAGGCTCAATAGGCCGCCGATGTGTTCTGTTGCGTTGTCATCGCTAATGTTAATCAGCCGTCACCACGGTTACGCAACCCTGTGCACAGCAACCCCCTTTCTCATTGCAGTCTGGTGTGATGCTTAATTGAATCCAACTCAGATAATGTTTGTTTAAACAAAAACAAAAACAAGAAATATAATTGACTTACAAGCGGTTTCTAATTTCAAACGTTGGTGACAGTTGTGACAGGCTGGTGAACCTCTTGCTGTTAATGTATTTTCACTTGTATAATTGTTTATTTTGATGGGAAAATGTTCATTTATTTTTTATTTTAAAATTACATTTTATTTTTTCTTTATTTTATTAACTCCCTTGTCCTTCTCACCCACCCCCTCTAATTTCCATCTTACATCCTAAACACCTTCTAAAACCATCTCAACATCTCACCCTCTACATCTATATTTTGTGGTTTTGAATCCAGAGAGAATATATAAAAAGCATAGATGACTAGATGAGATCTAAGGGTTGTTAGCGTTTAGCTGACAAGAACCTCAAAGGTGCGATGAGACCTGGAGTTGCTCACTCACAAGGCTGAAAAGTTCAGAATGTAGATAGAAATATCTAGATAGAAGTATAGATCAGACATGAATGCTTATTCTTCATTAACAAGGATGAATGTCTGTTCAATATGATGTATTTCTGTCTAGACATTCTGTAACAAATGCAGTGAGTGATGCAGTGAGTCAGATGCAGTGAGTGCTGTTCAGGGTATGAGCTATAGTGCAGCCTTGGAACACTAACTGTTATCAGTGCTGGCAACGCATGTAAAGTGAACCCATCTCCCTAATTTAGGAAATAGCTTCGCACTTTCCTTTCTTGGCCAGGACACAAAGACAGGGGGAGGGGGAGAGGGAGGTCATAGAGGAGGAGGAGGAGGAGGAGGAGGAGGAGGAGGGGAAGGGGAAGGAGAGGTCAGGGAGAGGAGGAGGGATGGTGTGTGTGTGTGTGTGTGTGTGTGTGTGTGTGTGTGTGTGTGTGTAAGAGGTGGGTTCAGTAACCAGAGTCCCTGTCCCTCTTATAGCATTACCACTCTGATAATTAGAAGTCGCTGCTCCAGGGGAGGGTGATGGAGCATACTCAGTACAGTACTGACTGTATCTCTCTACGTCAGGTTAACCCTATCAGAGGCACCACCAAAGAGATCTGAGAGTCCCTAACACACTCCTCACACCAATAGATAAGGGAACACTCCACACCAGGGGAGGCTGGTGGAGGTAGAAATCTGAGAAATCTGAGAAATCTGAGAAATCTGAGAATGGGCCCATTGTAATGCATGGAATGGAATGAGGAATGGTATCAAACACTCATTCCATTCTATGCATTACAATGAGCTTCTAAGTGTGTTTATTCAAGCAATGTTTATTGTTCCTTTCAGTCTTTGTTGTGTCTCCTAATACACTCCTGACACAACTAATCAACAATGTGCCATCTACATGCTGTTTGTTTTAAAACGATCATCCATTGCAGTATGATGGTATTGTCTTCACGGTATATTGACATGTTAAGTAGAGTGATGTTACCTCTATTTCTCAGCAGGTAGAATAGCTCGCTCCTTAGCTGGACCAAAAACTTTACTGCAGCGTAAAAGTGAATTGAATACAAGAAAACTTTAGGTGATGGGAAAGTTAAGCTATGCTAAGTTATACTGACCTGACAACACTAACTCATACTTGAACACTAAGGCCCCGGCCACACCAATCTATGATATCCGTCACGGACTGAGCCAATGGTTTCATCTGTTGATGGACGATAGAGATAACAAGGGTCTGTCCATGTCCGTTTTATACTTTTGGCAGTTTTTTACAGACAAAGAAAAGTTTGAAGGAGTTGAACTTTGCACAGTCCGTTCGTCCATTTCGCCAATTAGAAACAAGGTTTCGTATTGAGTTCTGGGTTGCATTGTTCAGTTGCTAGGCTGTTTCAAAAGCCACACCCAAATTCCATGGATCAAATCAGATAGTGATTTCATACGTATACGTTTTGATCTGTTTTCTGATAGTTTGATGTGGCCGGGGCCCAACACTACAGTTGTAACCAATCCAGTATTGACATCTGTGCTGATGTCACCAGATTTAGACTCCTTGTCTGTACGAGGGGAGGATCATCTAAGGTGTTGGGGAGGGATAAAGGCATTTCTTATTTTATGGATATGATGAAGGACATCTTCTGCCATAACAAATAGTCTCTGTGAGGTCTGGGTCCTATCAGGATGCTGTCCCAGGGCTTAGACTCTCTCTCACATCATTAAGCAGAGGATGACACTGGCCCATGTCCCTTACCAGGCACTCTCTGTGTTTCTGTTAGAGTGAAGGGGAAACATGAGGGACAGAGAGAGGAAGAAAGATGGAAAGAGAGAGAGAGAGACAGAAAGGGACTGGAAGGGAAAGATATAGAGATATAGAGAGATAGAGAGATGAGGGAGAGAAAGAGGTCTAGAGAGAAAGAGACAGAGACCTAGAGGAAGGGGGGAGAGAAAGAGGGAAAGAATGAGAGAGGTGGAAATAGGGTTGAGGGAAGTTTTTATACCTACTGTATTCCATTGTGTCCTTGTGTGTCACCAGTGTTTGTTTACATTCTGATCTTCTAATCTAGACTCCAACCAGGAAGTGAAGTGCAGGCCACTGTCCTTCCCTGCTGGTACTGCTGAGATGTCCTTTAAAAACTAAATTACATTTTGGCTTAATCCCCTATGGGGAAGTGAGAAGCAGGACAATTTGTATTTATATGCACTCCACATGTGACAGAGTGAAAGTCCATTGCTAGCTGGGATTAGTATGATACAGTTGGGGCTCCTTGACACACACACACACACACACCCACACACACACACACACACACACACACACACACACACACAAACACAGGAGTGTCTATCCTAGGCTGCTTACCCAGTGACATTGGTGGGGGTCAGTCAGTCCAGCGCAGTGTGAGTTTCAGGACTTTCTCCCCTGACTGGCTAGGCTGGATGGGCTGGTGGGGCTGGATGTGTGTGTGAAAGGAGAGCTAGGCAGATGTGTGGTGGTGACAGTGTCCTGTTACACTCAGAGACAGAGGAACCTTTTAAGCCAAATAGGGCAAGAGTAGCCATACCGACCACCTGATCCCCTCTGCCACTGTCACAGCACAGCAGACTGTGAATGGAAACTCTGATGAAGAGAGAGAGGGGGAGGGAGGGAGGGGGGAGAGGAGGGAGGGGGGAGAGGTTAGAACAGATAGAGAGACATGTCGGGTAGTTAGGATGCTTGTCTTGTTGGCTCGGTGGATGGGTATTTATCTACTGATGTAACACAAGTCTAGTTTTTCATAATCCTATTTTTCTATATTTTCTATTGAATGAAAGAACCCTCCATGTGCATGCTTTATGATACTGGGAAAGTGGTTTTGAATTTGTTTTCCTTTTTTTCTTTTTCCATTCCTACATTTAGTTTATTTCTCCCCTCTAACCCCCTAACAATTCTTAAATCTCTGTTCTACTATTGTTGGTTTTCAAAGACAAATCTTTAACAAAGCAAACAGGATCGTTCTGTATGAATTTGTTTGTATCAGAACCCAGGGGAAGGAATTGAGAAGAAAAGCACAGCTGAAGCTTAATTGGTTGGTTCACAAATCGGGTGTAAATATGGCTGCAAATTCATTCTCAAATTAAATCCACCATCAAAACACACTCTTTTAACAAGAACAACCCACAACCTGAGCAGACAAAGCAAAAGCCCCATGTCTTTTCCTCTGAATTTCCCCTCTGACAAAACATATAATGAAAAAGTCACAAGGAAATATACCGTAGCCTAATGTACAGTAATTGAACATACAGTACTTTGTCAATGCCTCAAGGACCTGTGAACAACTACTGTTTTGTGCTGTTGTGCATCTTACTGTACCTGCTATTGCTGTAATATGGGGAACGTGGGAGTGATTCGCAACTGGACCCGCTACCATGTGACTAGGCATATAGCCTCTGTGTTGTGCTATGTGCTACGTGCATCTATAACCAACCCTTGAGAGCACGCTCCTGCATATATATTGATATACAGAGGCCACATATATATATATATGTGGCCTCTGTGTGTTCATGTGTACATTGTATATAACCAGTTAACACCCATCTGAATGGAAGGCTGTAAGACACATTATATATAATTATGTATGTTTTGAACAGCCGAAGAGGTTTTAGATGCTATATGCACTTTAAAAGAAAACACAAAAACACAGTTGCCGGTTGGTTGCGTCTCCACACCCAAGTTCACGAAAAAAATGTTGTAAGGATTGGGGGAAGTGATTTCTCTGTAACACCAGATGTGGTCATTCAGTGGGTTTCAATTCAATTCAAGGTTCTCCTCAGAGCTTCCTGATCAAATGGTCCATTATTCCTCAGGGGATCTTGAGTGAATACTTTTACTCTTTTTCCTTATTTTCTATTTACATCAGAAGTTGTCGATTTCATCATAAGATGTAAAAAGAGAACAGCATATTATATAGCTTATTCACCTATAGGGTGGCATTCACCCAAAACACTACTATGTTTTGGGTCCAACCTCCTCTCAGAGTCATACCAAAGCCTACTTCTCAAATAGTCTCCAAAATGATACAGCATCAGAGCTCAGCTCTCACTATGGGATCCATATTACGTAGACTGGCAACAAAAGCCATCTCTTGCTGTGTATACTAACATTGATCATCTAACAAAGTCATGGCCATGATACCATAATACACTATCCAGGCATTTATGTCTCAAAGACATTGCCAGCCCAGACAATATCCTGGCCTACAGTTGCCAGGCAATAGCCTTGTGCTTGTAGTGACATCCTAACGTTGAGCTCTGGGTGTGATAATATTGTTCGAGTCAGATTAAACTAAACTAGCTTCTCTCCTGTGAAGTCAGAATCATCTCCTAAATGTACCGAAATTGAATGATGGCAATAACTGCTGTGCCTGATAGAGACTTTTAAATCTCCTTTTTAATTGTAATTTGAGATACCTGGACAAGTCTTTAGAGGTAGACCCGTCAATACGCCATCTTTGGAATGTGATGATGACAATGTCATATTGCAGAGTCTACCTTTAAAGTATACAGTAAACAAACAGCTTGTTCAGAAATAGGAGGCAACATATTCACACTACCTTGCCAACCGTTCACTAGGGGTCCAACTAAATGACCAATGTCTGAATGAGCGTACCTATTATCCTTAGATGTGGGGTTAGATGAGAGCGCCAACCTTGACCCCTGCTCTAGACAACCAATGTCAAAGGTCAAAGGTGAAGGAGCAACAGTTAAGGTTTGGAGTTTTCATGTGACCCTTGTTCCTTGACATGGCAGCAGCTGTTGAGTTTCACATGAGAGTCTCACGGTTAAATACTGACGCACGGTATAGTGTTGTACATATTGTGCGTTGGACTTCATATATCTCATCGATAAGTTAACCTGTTGTCGCTAGTCAATGCTAGAGTCATGTATAGATGTATATGTGTCTCTGGTCAAATCAGTGGACTTATGGGCTGCTGATCATTATATGATAATGTAACAGGACACTTTGCGAAGGTACAGTGTAAACAATTATTTTTCTCCATAATCTTACAGTTACAAATCATCTTAGTGAGATTTCTTATTGGACTTGCAGCTGCGTGCCTGTTGAGATGATGAATTCAGTTATCATGCCATTCAAAGGCATGTTGGTTATCTTAGAAAATGTATTTGTTTTTTTTCTTCCTTTTAATTATTTTCAATCGTTTTTTTTATACCCAACTTGCCCGCTTATTCTCAAGCGGCGATTTGAAGAAGAAAAAAAACAGATTGAAAAACTATTTTGTTATTTTTATTTATTATTCAGTTTTCAGATGAGAAAAACATAATAATAATTGTGAGAAAGATGCAAAACTATTTTAAATACAATAATTTTTGAAAAAAACCTTTACAATCCATGAGAGTTCTATTGGATGTGTTCTTTTTTCCACCCTGATGCAAAACGTGTGAATGTTGGGAGTCATGGCTACTAGGCAGCACAGAAACGTGTGGCTAGGTTTACATCGAGCAACGTGACTGCAGACACACTCCACTATTACTTAAAATATGCATTCTTAGTTAGCTCATTTTCTATGGCAGCATTGTTACTGTATTGACTCTTAAGTTGAGTCTTTAGTTATGCTATGCGGGGTTTATGCTGGGGTTTTGATGATGTCAAGAAGACTAGGAAGAGTTGTAGTATTACTGTATTTTGGGGAGAGTATTATTCTAAATACTGGGTATTATTGGGAATGGAGGAAGAAGATAAAACGTAACACACAAACACACACACAAAATGATTTTCGGTGTAAACCTAGCCACACACTAAGATGGTAATACAATTTTTTAAAAGCTGTATAATCTTAAACTGTTGGCTACAAGGGGTTAGTATTATATACTGATAACATTTTTTCATTTTTCATTTTTGCTTGCATTTATATAATACATTGTTGTAGTAGTGTTGTACTTGTGTGCATTTCAACATACCTCCCTACCAGGGGAGGCTGGTGGAGGCAGAAATCGGAGGATGGGCTCATTGTAATGCATGGAATGGAATTCCTCATTTCGTTCCATGCATTACAATGAGCCGGTCCTCCAATTTCTACCTCCACCAGCCTCCACTACTCCCTACTTTTCTTCCTACAGTAGACTGGATACGTAGCTTAACAAAGGACCTTTTTAACATTTACAACCATATAAACCATTAAGTGTAATAATGCAACAGTAGATATTGTGACATTGTTAACCAGACGAAAAACAGCAGCGAAACACAGAAAGAGAACATGTGTGTAAACTTTGTAGAATATTTGTGAAAGTAATTCTAACGTTGTGATGAAAAACGCAAACTAAGTCCAAGCTGCTGATGTATGTGTCTGTAGTAGTTTGGTAGTACGTTGGTAGTACTGTAGTAGTTTTTTCTTCATCAGGATTTTATTAACAGTCGATGGAAAAAGGCTAACAGAGCAGAAATGCAAAATGTTAGATTTGGAAACACAGCATGAGGGACTCTGATAACCTGGCTTTCAGAAGTTCTTTGTTGAATGTTTCTTTATTATTTTGTTATTCTTCCTTTTTTTCTCTCAACTTCTCTGTTATGATTTTTTTGTTAGGTGTCATAAACGTTTAAAAAAACAAAAACAAAAACAACTGCATGCCAGAATGTTAGGCTCTTCCCTATAGCCAAGAGCTCGCTTTTTTGTGTTAGAGTTACAAAATTTACAAGGACAAAAAAGAAAAGAAAACGAGAAAATAAACGTGGGGTGGTGAGATGTGTGTGTTTTACAGGGGGGAAAACACTAACAAACAAAACAAAACCACAACGTAAGAGTGTAAAGCAAGTGTTATTAAGCAAACTGTATACAGGACACACCACAATGTACAAATACACACACAAACCAATGTTTCTCTCCCCCCCTCCTCTCTCTCTCTCTTTCTCTTTCTCTCTCTCTGTCACACACACATACACACACACACACACACACACACACACACACACACACACACACAGTCAAATTGAGTTTGGATTCTTAGATTCTAAGAATCTAAATTTAGACAACATTGGTGTAAAAAAACAAAACAATGGAATGGAATGTTTAGAATGCAGTGGGTTTACAGAACAACACTGGTTGGAGCATGGCATATAGTTTGACCACTATCAACCAGAAATAGCGTTCAGTTACCATTCAAAATACCCATGACATTTCAATGGCTAATTGAATGGCTAATAAGCTATATAAAAGCTTTCATTGTCTCTGGGGTAAGGGAGAATTTGTTGAAGACCACTGGGGCTGCAGCTGTAGACCGTTGCCAGGCAGAGTTATTATTTGTACAGTTATTTCTGATTGGTTCTTCAACCTGTCAGTATGATGAATTTAGAGCATCAGTTGCCTGACCACATTTGGCTGCACAATATCAAATCTATACAAAAACGTTTGCCAGACTCATGGCTTGAACTCATGTGCTTTGGCAAGCAACACTTAAAAACACTTGATTCCTACTCTCCTCTCATCCTTCTTCCACTCACTTCCTACTCAAAGAGGAGGAGAAGATGATCTAGGTTCGTCCAATTCAATATTCTCCTCAAATGCTTTTTGAGAAGGAAGCAAGTGGAGGACGGAGAGGAGGATGCGAGGAATCGAGTTTCTAAAAGTTGTGAAAGGGCCAATGACAGACAGAACACAGGAGGAAACAGGAGGTCGAAGCCATGGAAAAACAATTGGATTGAATTTTCCCATCAAGGTGCCATTAAAATTCACTCTGGAGTTGGAGTGGTGGGTTTGGGCACTGTCATTTGGCTTTGATAAAACAACCATTAAACAATCACCATAGGGAAAGAGTGTCACGTACGCCTGAGGGACAGAATCGATTTCTCAGCTCCCAATGTTTAACACAAATGTGAAAAAAAGAGGTGGTCAATACACAATTGTTATAGAGGGCAGATCTGAATGTATTCCAAAGGTTGTCCAGCCACTGTCCAGCCACTGCCCATCCACTGCCCATCCACTGCCCATCCACTGTCCAGCCACTGCCCATCCACTGTCCAGCCACTGCCCGTCCACTGCCCAGCCACGCCCAGCCACGCCCAGCCACTGTCCATCCACTGCCCAGCCACTGCCCAGCCACGCCCAGCCACGCCCAGCCACGCCCAGCCACTGCCCAGCCACGCCCAGCCACTGTCCAGCCACTGTCCATCTACTGTCCAGCCACGCCCAGCCACTGCCCAGCCACTGCCCAGCCACTGTCCATCCACTGTCCAGCCACGCCCAGCCACTGCCCAGCCACTGCCCAGCCACTGTCCAGCCACTGCCCAGCCACTGCCCAGCCACTGTCCATCCACTGTCCAGCCACGCCCAGCCACTGCCCAGCCACTGCCCAGCCACTGTCCAGCCACTGCCCAGCCACTGCCCATCCACATGGTGCTGTAACGTGATGTTTTGAGTCATGTTTGGTGGCTCCTAGGTTAGTCTGTGTCTGTCAGTGTGTTTGACAACAGGTACTGTAGCTCTATAGACATTTATATTGTATGTTGCTGTTGATTCTCTTTCCATTGGTGGACAATGTAATTGATAAGTGTGTATGTGTTTGTGTGTGTACAATGTGTGTGTGTGTGTGTTTGTGTGTGTGTGTGTGTGTGTGTGTGTGTGTGTGTGTGTGTGTGTGTGTGTGTGTACAGTATGTGTGTGCGTGCAAGCATGCGTGCGTGTGTGTGTGTGTAACAGCCTGTGTATTTTGCTGCACAGACAAAATATACCCCCCCCCACACCAAAAAATAAGAAGGAGAAGAAGAAAAAAATACAGATACACAAAAGAGCACAGAGATTCCATATATTTCTGTCTGTTGTATAACCATAGAGTCACTGCAATGATCTTTTGGCTTTTCCCACTAGAGTAGTAGTGAGCAAAGCTGTTACATGACTCATGAATTTCTTCTCTCTCTCTCTCTCTCTCTCTCTCTCTCTCTCTCTCTCTCTCTCTCTCTCTCTCTCTCTCTCTCTCTCTCTCGTCTGCTTAAGCCTTATGTGCACATGCCCCTCTGCGTATGTCTTTATTTAACGTACAACCCACTCATATCACCAAATCCACTGTATGGAGATGCTTTTACACAACACCATTTAGAAAGGAGAAGTTAAAAAAGAGTTAATGAAACAATTGATCGAGAATCAATGCAATACACTTTTTTTTTTTTTTTTTTATTTATTCTTTTGCTACATTAAAACAGGAGACAGACAGGCATGACATAAAATTGGGTTCTAATGGTGTGTCCTTGATCTGCTATAGAGGCCCATACTAAACCTTTGAGATACTGCTGTAGATGAGTGATTATCAATTGAACAGTCTATTGCGATAGAGTGGACATGCTTCAAGCACAATGCATTACGTAAGGCCTTTTTGGAATTCTATGGGACGACAACACGCACACACATATACATGTACACACACAGAAACACAGACACTTTCTCAAGTACCATTCCAAAGCACTCCAGGATACTTCATATCTATTCAACCTTTATTTATACAGCTTAATCTCAATTAGATAAGATATTTAGAATAGCATTCAAAGGAAAACAGCCACCAATCTGTTTTCTGTTCCACAGCCTTCATCTTTGAGGTTTTAGAGTTGGTTGTTGGTTGTTGGTTGCTTATGGCCTTCTGCAATTAGTAACGGCCATTCATCTGGGTTTTTAATTGGTTGAGACCACAGTGGATAGTCTAGAAACAGACTCACACAGACAGACAGACACATTGTGGGACAGGGTCCAAGCACATTCAGGACTGGGTGGACCTGGGGACAGACAAGGTCACCGAAACATTTAACTTTTTCCAACCTGAAAAAAGAACATATCTATTTTCTAAAACTGTTCCTCAATTGAGGATTTGATTGTGGATAGATGGTGAAAACGTATCAATATCTTGATTTTATTAATATTTGTTCTGTAGTCATAGTGTAGGCACGCAAATTCCATTTTAATTTAATATTTTGGTTATTTAATAATTGTAACACTGTTTAAAGGTCCAGTGTGCAGTTTAGAGTTATAAAATAGTGTTAACTGGCCATGATAAATGGGTAGCGATCAAGGAATGAGATCACATGATGAAGAGCGTTGAGTGAAGAGTGCTGTTTTGGTCCAAACAAATTGCTTTCAAAATCTAGTGTCGAGGTCGAGCACTGGCCTTTACATACCTATCTCGTTATTTGTTTACAAGGATAGGCACATGTTTGCCGCTATTAGAAAACATAACATACTGTATGTACATTTTTAAATGTTCAGTGTACCCAGAGGGGGTAGTAAAAAGGTTCACCTTTAATGTCTTATGTTGGAATAATTCAGTACAAGTCTCCTTGCCTAGACCTGTGATGTCACCCCAGTGTCCAGCAGTGGAGGCTAGTGAAGGTAGAAATCAGAGGACGGGCTCATTTTAATGCATGAAACAGAATGAGGAATGGTATCAAACACATGTACACACCTGATTCATCTGACCAAAGGCTGGATGGTTAGATGACTAGTTCAATCAGGTTCACTTTAAAGAATTTTTTGAATTTACGTATGTGGAATGAGGGGGGTGGGGGGGGATCCCCTAGGGGCAGGTTGAGAAGCCCTGCCCTAAGCATAAGGTCTGTGTTTGGGATATCGGACACTGGGGTCACTATCACCTTGACCCTTGGCAATAGCAACACCACACCACTTAGAGACTATTAGACAGTAGAGACTCATAGTGATACATTACCCTCACATGCAATGAATATATTAACTGAGAATCTCCTCAAGTGGCAGGTGGCAGCAGGTTCATGGACAGGTAAACTATACAACAGACTGGTGGAGTCAGAAATCTGAGGATGGGCTCATTGCAATGCATGGTATGGAATGAGAAATGGTATCAAACACACCAGCCTCCCCTGGTATACAACGCTGTAGGAACAACAACAAAAAAAGGGTTCTAGCCGTCCCAGTAGGACAACCCTTGGAAGAACCCTATTTTTTTGTACACTCCATTGTTCTTCAAATGGCTCCCTACAGGGACGGCCAAGGGTTTGGTTTTAGGTAGAACCTTTCTTTAGTTTGGAGCACAGTAGGTGCAGCAATCCCACAGCAGGCAGTCTAGGTCTAATAATACAATACTGATTCAGACAGACAATATTGTAATGGAATGTTTACGGTTTGGTGTGTTACTATATTAATCTCATATGATTGACAGGACATCCCTGTTCAGCAGGATAGCACACATACTGAAGGCTGTGAGTGAAGTGCTCTTATTTAGCAGGTGTTCAGAATAGCTCTCATGATGCCTGGTTTAGAATGGGAAGCACATAGCGGTAGTGCATACTACTGGACTACATACCCACCACCTCAGTCAATAGTGCATACTACTGGACTACATACCCACCACCTCAGTCAATAGTGCATACTACTGGACTACATACCCACCACCTCAGTCAATAGTGCATACTACTGGACTACATACCCACCACCTCAGTCAATAACTCACCATAAGATCACTCCTCCTGTCTAGCAGAATCTTATGTTTTATATCTAACAAATTGATTTCTCCTATACAGTATGATTTGTTTATTTATGTACATGGGTGGGTAAGAATTACCAAACAGTGCATACTGAGTTCAGCACCAGTTAGCACACATTTCATGTCTGAACACAGAATTTATCTGTGACCACATACTGTACAACATGAAGTCTATCATCAGTTGCATACATTTTATACAGTATCTATTCAATTAATGTATTGCTTATTTTATGTATCTGCTTTGGAGGATGAGTTTGACCAGATAGTGCACAGAGCAAAGTGTCAGTAGTTGATCATCAGTAAGCACACACACGCACGCTACGGTGGGTAATATGTCACATGAATTACACTCCGGATGCCATGCAACGCTCTTTATCCTCCCCTGGCACTGACACCCCAAGGTTGGATAATACCACTGGACCAGACAATATCCCAGTGGAATTTTCCTCAACCTCTCCCTCCCTCCCCCCTCTCACCCCCCTCTCCTCACCCCGCCTCCTCACCCCGCCTCCTCTTGATTCTGTTGTGGGGGAGGGGCAGTATGCCGATTGGAGGGATTGGCCAGGGGCGGGTGTGTGTGTGTGTGTGTGTGTGTGTGTGTGTGTGGTTGTGTGGTTGTGTCTGTGCGTGTGTGTGCACGAGGCACGCTGGCACAGTAATCCCAGCTGGCAGCTCTTCTGGTCGCCCCTGGGTAGCCATGCCAAGCACATGCCAGAGCAGAGGAAGAGAAAGAGAAGGTGGGGGGGCGGGGGGGGGGTGGAGGAGGGGATAGGGGGATGAAAAGAGGAGGGGATGTGGGGATGCTATTGGGCTGGCAGTTTATGTAACACACGCAGTCCCACAGCCTGTATCACCTCCCCTCCCCCCATATGGACACACACACACGCACATACACCACTCCTTCATCATTAAACAGCTTGGAGGAGAAGTGGATAGAGAGGCACGTGAGCATCTGTGGGGTTGCACACACACACACACACACACACACACACACACACACACACACACACACACACACACACAGTAACAGTCACAGTTATTCAAGTAGAGTAATTATCAAATGAATGGCCTCTAATGAGGGCAGAGCACCTGCAGGTAGGCTATGTTCAACAGCATCAGAAGCCTGCATCTCAATCATTACCATGCTATTATTAGTTTGAGTGGAACAATAGGGCATAAAGTAGGCTAGGTAGTCACTGAAGTCATGATGACAAGAAAGCTAAATATAACTCACATCTTCCTGCTACATGATAGTCTGTCATACATACAATCCTGCTCTGCCAACTGGGGTACACATACCCATACAGACCCTTCCCAGATATAGGGGCCTCAGTGTAGTGTGTGTGTGTGTGTGTGTGTGTGCGTGTGTATTAGTGTGTGTGTGTGTGTGTGTGTGTGTGTGTGTGTGTGTGTGTGTGTGTATGTGTATGTGCATGTGTCTGTGCATGTGTGTGTGCGCACTCCTTCACTGTGGGAAATATGCGCGTTAATGTTTGTGTCTGTGTGTATACATGCGTGTTCATGTGTGTGTGTGTGTGTGTGTATGTGTGTGTGTATGTGCATGTGTGCACGTGTCTGTGCATGTGTGTGTGTGTGTGTGTGTGTGTGTGTGTGTGTGTGTGTGTGTGTGTGTGTGCGCACTCCTTCACTGTGGGAACTATATGTGTGTTTGTACAGCACTGCAGTGTACTGTATTGACTAGGTGATCCCCTCAGTCACGAAGCAGCCTCTTCAAACATATTTCCTGGCTAGAGGCTTAGAATCAGGACAGATGGGAGGGGGAGGGGAAGAGAGGGAAGAAGGGAGGGAGGGATGACAGAGGGAGGGAGGGAGTGAGAGAGGGATAGAGAGAGAGATGAAGGATGAGGGAAAGAGAGAAGTGAGGGCATTTTAGGTTAATGTCATCAAATGTAACAAGAGTGAGTTAGAGTTACAGTTCTAGGCTTCAGTAAGAGAAGCCTAGAACTGGAATCAAATGATAATCAATCATGGGAATAGATTATGTCATTGTGAAATTGTTAGTGTTCTACCTGTGTATTACAGGAAGTCATATGTCACAAACAGATGAGGTAGAATACACAACTGAAATAATCTCTCGCTCTGTGTGTGTGTGTGTGTGTGTGTGTGTGTGTGTGTGTGTGCGCGCACTTATGCAAGCGTGAATGTGTGTGTTGGTGTACATTGAGTGAGTGGGTATGTGTACATTTATATGTGTGTATGTATAGGGAGAGGGTACTAAATGCATTTGAGGTGAACTAATGGGGGATAACTACGGTCAGAGGGGCGGGGGGGGGGGGGGGGGGGGTAGAGCGGGATGACAAGGGGAGGAGATGGACAGAGGGGATAAATTAAGACCAAAACGAAAGGAGGGAGGGAGAGGGGTGTGGGGGTTAAGAGCAAAGTGAAGGGGGGCGGGGTGAAATAGTTAAGAAGGGGGGGGGGGGGAGAGGGGGGGCTATAGGGTGAGGACATTAAGCTGCATGCATATGGTCCCTGTTCTTAAAATCCTCTTTTATATTCATGTGTATTGTGATGTCACA